>NC_136409.1:22345000-22842500 GCF_051521515.1 Lactuca serriola | reverse complement strand
AAGAACATAAAATTAAAAAGGAGAAATTGGAACAGAATCCATTGAGATAGTAGTGGCGAGATTGAATTCTTGAAAGTGTGTGGAAAACTTAGACATCTTGAATTTGTACTGGAACTGGACTTGGGCAGCTACTCATAAATTTCCCGAATAAAAGTGTCAACCACAAACTCGCATCTTCAAAAAGCGTGGTGCTTAAAATCTTCAAAGCAATGCATTGCAATCTCGGAAAGCATACACCACATTTTATGGTTGAAAGAAAGAGAAAAATACGATTTCTTGATACCTTGCGTCATGTGTATAGAGAGCCACGACGTGAGTCTGGAATGAATGTTTGAATCGTCAAAAACCAACCTCGTGACGTGAAGTAGAGAACTCACATCATGAGAACTGGGCCAAAGCAGAATGTATGTCTTCTTCAAATTCGACATGTCGTGTAAACTCTAATGTCTACTTAAGTCATTTAGACTTATTTTAAGACCATATGTTCTGCACTCTTTCCTTTCTTCTTTAAAATTGAGCATGATTGTCACCCCACACTTATCAAAAAGTGTGGTCTTCGATTTTAAAACTCTAACGCTCTCGGTTTCTCTCGTTTCTCATTATTTTTTTCCGATAAATATAAATTTTGCAAACAAAACAAACTCCTAGGTTGCAAAAAGAAAAGAAACGTTCACCATTTTATTACATAATTTTAAACAAACCAAATTAAAAATAAAAACAAACATTAAAACACACCAAAAATAAACTAAAAATTAAAATAAAAACTCAAATAAAAGGATGAACAAATCATCATGCAACATCATCATCATCACCTCCATGTGCTCCACTAGGCCCGACTTTGTTATGTTGTCTCGATGCCTAAAGATTTTCCCAAGTCAGTATATAGGATAGTAAGGTGGCATGGTGGCTAGACACTCTATATGAAAATGTGAAAATAATACGTCTACGGATTTGTTGTGATAATTTACACCCCCTCGAAGATTGTCTAGATACGTACCAACCCGACTTTGAAATGCGTCGGTGGGTACACTTCCAATGGGAACCTCCTTCATGAGGTATATCCCTCACGTCGTGAGAACTGAAAAGCACTGAACTCACTTCGTGAGGTATATCCCTCACGTCGTGAGAACTGAACAATTTATGTAATTTATATACTACCTAGTTTTAAATTTATAATCCTAACCTTCTTAACTAACTAATTGCACTTAGGTATTGTACCTAGTTAAATTTATATAATAGTTTAGGTAAGCTGAGTATTGAACATAGGGAACGGATTTAACTAATATTATAATTACTAAATTCAATTTGATAAATGATTAACTTAAAACTAAGCACAAACACAAAAAATTGTAAACAAGATTTATAAGACATTTCCATTTAGTTTCAAATCCCCCTTTTTCCTATGTCAAGAATTAGAAGACGCTTTCGGTTAGTTTCAAATCCCCCCTTTTCCTATGTGTAGTTTCTATGTATGGATTTATTGAGTTGGTTACCAATTTAGATGTAATTAGCAGTCTTGATCCGATCTAATATTTTCACCAATTTATGAAATACTATGTAATGATCATATACAAATAATCACATAATTGATTATAAATAATAAATGGTCTATATTAGATATATATATATATATATATATATATATATATATATATATAGATAATCATCTATGATCAATACAATTAATTTAACACAATTATGATCAAATTATGCTCACCAAAATAGTTAAAGTTGTTACCTTTATTACTTAATCTACGATGTGATTAACCCTAGCTCTAGCAATTTAACGATCATAAACTACTAGGTAAACAAGTTTATCCAATTCAAATGGTCATTAAACTACACTTTAACATGAATCTAAGCGAAAAAGATGGAAAATTGAACATGCTAGGTAATGATATACAAACACATGCATTATCCAACTTCATAAAATCCAATTATAAGCTAGAAACTAACAAATAGTACTAGGGTTCATCTATACTAAACAAAAGCCTAATGATTAGCTATTCATAGCAGAAATTAAGCACACAAAACATAAGAATTCGACATTGTTAATCTAATGCAAACTAAATGTGATATGTAATCTTCAAATTTCAGTCTCCAAGTGTTCTCTTCCAAAGGGTTGTTTTTTGCAGATCTCTTGCCTTTAAAATCGATTATCTCTATAGAAAATCAGATCGAACCTCCTTAAAGTCAATATGAAAAGGGATATTTATAATTTCCAAATATCGCTTCTCACGTCGTGAGTATTACGGATATTCCTTGATATCCCTTCCTAATCAATTCTCTTGTATATTGGAGTCTATGATTTACCCATTAAATAGTTTCCATGTATAGCTCCTAGATTAGTGTACTTACTGTTGTATATCTCTAGTATAAATGCAGTCCTGTAATTCATGTTTTCTGCAATACAATCAATACAGTTTTATGGTATCAGAGCTCCTTCTCCAGCGAGCATCTCTAAATCCGATCCTACTCTCATCAACCCTAATCAGCCGCCAATGGCTCCCTCAAACACCATTGTTCAAATCACAACCGCCAGTCACTTTCCGATTAAACTCACTACAACCAATTACCCAGTTTGGCGCAAACAAGTTCAATTATCACTAATTGGCCTTGATCTTGAAAACTTCATTACTGGTACTAACACACCCACCAAAACAATCATCGACAAAGACATTGCCACATCCAATCCAGCCTACACAGCCTGGTACCGCCAAGACCAAATCATTTTTAGCGCAATTCTCGGTAGTTGCTCTGACCCTATTCAACCAATCATCACTTCCGCCACTTCTTCCAAGGAAGCCTGGGATCGATTAAGCGCAAGCTATGCCAGTCAATCTCGATCTCGAATCATCTCACTCAAGTCCAAACTAGCCAAAAACCCAAAAGGAAGCCGCTCTGTTATAGAATTTCTTAATGATATGTGGCTTATCTCCGATGAACTTGCGCTCGTACAAAGTCTTGTGCACGAAGAAGACCTTCTGGTTCATATCCTTAGTCGACTCGGTGAAGAGTATGGTCCAATCACGTTTGCCTTGAAGGTTCGTGAAACCTCTATTTCCTTTGCAGAGCTATTCAACAAACTGGTCGATTTTGAACGATATCTCAAAGAAACAAAAGTTCCTGCTACTCCCATCATTGCCACGGCAAAATACTCTCAACGTCAACCTACACGATTCAACAATCACTCATCAAATGGACCCTCTGCTCGACCAAATCAGTACCGATCTCCGGCTGAAAATCAGTCGCAAAATAATCGGACCAACCACAGGAGCAATCGTTCCTCGTCATTCTGTCACTTTTGCTCCATACCGGGTCATGAAACTCGAGACTGTCGCAAGCTTACCCGATTCCTCAAAGATCACCAAATTACCAGTCATGTATCCTCCCATAACCCAGTAGCCAACTCCACCTCCTCAAACCAACACTCCACCTCTACTTCAGCCCCGTGGATGTTCGGTTCTGGAGCCTCTCATCATCTCACCTCTGAACGATCGGGTCTCCATACTGTTTCTGAATACGGTGGACCAGATGAAATCCTACTAGGCGATGGTACATCTCTCTATTTCTCACACTGGTCATACTAGTCTCTCCACTCCCTCTCGCTCTCTCTCTTTATTTAATGTCCTTTGCGTTCCCCGTCTTCGCAAAAATCTTATATCTGTTGCTAAGTTGTGTCGCACTAACCAAGTTTCTGTTGAATTCTTTCCTTTACATTTTCTCATGAAGGATCTGTGCACGGAGGCGCCTCTAATGTGGGGGGAGAACATAAATGATGTCTACTACACCAACCCGTCCTTGAAGCCACAACTAAACACCACCATTAAAGCATCACTTCTTGACTACCATCACACTCTTGGCCATCCATCTACTCGAATTTTGAAGCAACTTGTTAACGATTTAGATCTTACTTTCAAACCATCATCACATTTTGATTTTCACTGTACTTCATGCTCAATTAATAAAAGTCATAAAGCTCCGTTTGGTGAAAACTCTTTTGTTGCTACTAAACCACTACAACTCATTTACTCAGATGTTTGGGGTCCTGTACAACAATCTATTGATGGTTTTGTTTACTATGTAGTATTTTTTGGTTATTATTCCAGATACATATGGCTCTATCCAATCAAACATAAACCTGACGTTGCCAAAGTCTTTCATCAATTCAAATCCTTGGCTGAAAAATATTTTAATACACCAATCATCTTTATGTTTACTGATAACGGTGGCGAATATAAAGCCCTCATTCCTATTTTTCAATCAATGGGCATCTCTCATTACACCACCCCTCCGCACACACCCGAATAAAATGGCATCGCCGAGCGTCGCCACCGCCACATTGTTGAAACCGGACTCGCTTTACTTAACTTTGCGAGCCTTCCCTTACGGTTTTGGTCTAATGCCTTTCAAACAGCGGTGCATCTCATTAACCGCTTACCTATCCCGACTCTCAACTCTCAAAGCCCATTTGATATCATGTATGGTCGTTCCCCAAACTACAAGAAATTAAAACCCTTCGGGTGCCTTTGTTACCCATGGCTCCGTCCCTACTCCACCTAAAACTTCACCCTCACTCCCTCCCTTGCATTTTCTTGGGTTACTCTGATGCTAAGTCGGCTTACAAATGTTTCCATCCCGAAACCCGTCGGCTTTATCATTCCCGCCATGTTGAGTTCATTCCTCATATCTTTCCCCACAAAAACTCGTCCTCGCCAACTCCTTCTATTCCCATTGTTGATGAATACTTCACCACACACTCACCCTCTACTCCTATATCCCCTATACCATCGCTACCTATACTACCCCCTCCCTCTCCCGCTCCTCCTCCTCCTCCTGAACAACCTCTATCCAACCCCTTACCTGCTACCTCCAGGTCTGATCCCACTGACCAACTATCTGAACCCATCTCTCCCTCTACCGCCTCACCATCATCACCTTCACTTCCCCCATCCCCTCCCGCTAAGCTGTCACCACCCCCACCCCCACCTCCATGCCAATGCAAACTGAATCCCAAATACTTCAATCCCACCCTCATTAACAACACCACTATCCACCCTATTCCCGCTGCTTTGGAACCCACCACCCCAACTCAAGCTCCAAAAGACCCGTTATGGCGCAAAGCAATGGATGATGAGTACAACGCATTGGTCCAAAAATCCACCTAGGAACTTGTACCTCCTACGTCTCATCGTCCCATTGGGTGCACATGGGTTTTTCGCATTAAATGAAACCCGGATGGCACTGTCGCAAAGTATAAAGCCCGTCTTGTGGCAAAAGGTTTTCTCCAGCAATATGGGAAGGATTACTTCGACACTTTCAGTCCGGTTACAAAACCGGTAACGATTCGTACCGTGCTCTCTATTGCTCTGTCTAACAACCGATCTCTGCGGCAACTCGATGTCAACAACGAATTCTTGCATGGAACATTGCAAGAGGAAGTGTACATGGTTCAACCACCAGGGTTCGTTAACTCGCAGTACCCCAATCATATTTGCAAGCGCCGCGTGCATGGTACACAGATCTAACGAAATTTCTTATCACATCCGGGTTTCGTAAATCTCATGCTGATGCATTCTTATTCATTTCCCATTGTGATGCAGACATTTGCTACTTTATGGTTTACGTTGATGATATTGTGCTCACAGGCAACAACTCCTCTTTTCTTGCCAACTTTATCACCTTGCTAGCTAATAGGTTTTCAATCAAGGACCTTGGACCGCTACATCACTTTCTTGGCGTTGAAATTATTCCCACCAAGACCGGCTTATTTTTTCGCAACACAGCCATATTCGTGATGTTCTCACTCAATTTAAAATGGATGGTGCCAAGGAAGTTACAACCCCTTTAAGTACTTCAGCAATCTTAAAGAAGGATGATGGTGCTCCAAAAGTTGATCCTACCCCATATCAGAAACTTTTTGCACTCTACAATATCTTGTGTAAGGTCTAAATAAGGATCTTTATCAGTAATCAAGCAATAAACAATCACAGAAATAGGAACGAGATGAAAATAAACCAAGCTTGCACAATATTATATTCAATAAATCGTCAGGTACAACTCGATGGACTGCTCTGTAAACTCTATGGCATCAACAACTGCAAGAGACCAACTCCTCCACTATTTATACTTGACTTAGACCGCAAACTGTGTTTGCTACCGTAAACAGGGTTTACGGCCGTAAACTCAGTTTATGGTCGTGAACACACAAAATGAACAAAAGACATAAACAACTCATAAATTGTATTACAGACTCTTGCCAAAACAATATACACTGAAAGCCTAGACCAAACCATTAACTGGACTCTTCAATCTCCCCCTTGGTTTGGTGCTATCTTGGACTCAGTTGTCGACCACCAATACATCAGACTTTCCCATCTCTCTGTTCCATATTTTCTTCTTTATAATAGCTGCCACCATCGAAGTGTATTCTTTTGCAGCGGGCTCAAAAATATCCTCAACCACCACAATATGATGAGCCGCGAGATAATGTATGTCTCGCTTGCCAAATTGAAGCAAATCCCTTTTGTCATATAGACGGATGCAATCTTCTTTAAGCTTGATGACAACAGCATCTGTGTATTCATCATACACCCAATATTGCATGGATGCGAGAGAACCATCTGAGTAATTTTGAAGAACGGGAATGTGCTTAACTTGTGCAGTAGCAGGCCACATCACTGACCGAAGTGGCTGACTTGTTTTGGGATCAATAACCTTTTTGTGGACCTTGACAAAAGACTCCACAGTCTTCATTGACGGAAAGCCTTTGGCTACTTGATCTTCCAAAAAGGATTTGATTTGACTTGCCCTGGGATTGCCTGATGGATTTGAGAAAGGAACATTGGAAAGATCAATGAGATCAATATTAGTAAAAGAATGAAAGTCGTGAGCATATTTGTATAGTTCTTTGTTGCTGCTCTTTCTCCTCACCATAAACATGTTCATGGTGTCATGGAATCCCCACGAGATGATTCCTGACCTATCGTCGTACATATCTTTGAAACGATGCACACCCAGATCTGTAACGGTGATCTCTGGACTATCCCAGGGTGCCTTATGATCCACGCTCCTTTTAATAGCAATTGACCTTTGTCCAGAAGACTTGTCAGTAGACTTGTCCAATTTGGCGCGTTTCAATGCTACTGCACTTGGAGCTTGAGCCAGTACCTTTTCAAAACGGTCTTCGATAATGGTGGTTCTGGTAGGCTGAGGAACAATGGGAACATCTTGGTTGGGAAGATAAATCTATGGCTCGTCAATGGATGACAGGAAAAAGTGTGTCTGAAGATCTGTAATCTGCTTTGTCTTCAGAACTTTATCCTCATTAAGTTCGGCCACTTAAATACTGAGCTCTGTGTTTTCAGTCTGAAGGTCTGCGACCTTGATAGTCAACTTAATATTTCTCTGATCAAGATCCATGTTCTTCTGATTCAGCACATCAATCTGTTTTTGGAGTCCAAGAATTGAAGGAATCTCTTCTCCTGAGCTGTCACCCCCAATAAAAATTCCTTTGCCGCGTGGGAGTGGTGTAGAAAATTGTTCTTCTTCTAGGAGCCTAGCTAGCCTGACCGAGGCAACATCATCCTCTGTCCTGGGAGGAGAGAAACCTGTTGGGAATGAAGGGCCACCAGCTTCAAAGAAAGTACTAGGACCTTCACTGACGGGTTCGGTAGAGACTATGACAGGTGTGTTTGTTGGCGGAGCTGTAACACTTTGAGTTGCCAGTCTAAGGACGAGTCTGCGTCTTTTACTTGGAGGAGGAGAGGCTTGAGTAGTGGTGTGATCACTTACCACCGGCTCAGATGTAGGTAAGACAATATCAAGGGGAGGAATCCCTGATACTGTCACCATAGATGTTGCTATTTCTGCCGATGGATTGGTAGTAGTAGGAGTGACTTCAAAAACATCTTCTTCTTCCCTTGTCTCTGTTGTCGGATGAGCAACTTCATCGACATTATCAAGCAACTTGTCGAGGCTTTCTCCGGTCATAAAGTCTTCATTGCTACCGAAGTTTAAGGGAGTTTCATAATTTTTGAATCTTGTGAGGTCGAGATCCTCATACAATTCAGTTTCAGCTCCCGACCCCTCATTGTAATCCCCTTGAACTAGTACCGACTGCAATTCGTGTTCCTCGGCGACTTGGGAATTTGCAGCTGCAGTCTCATCGGCATCATGATCTGAAGAGGTGATGACATCATCAGAAACAACCCTTTCAGAGGAAGTGGGCTCAGATGATGCTTTATCGGATGCTTCATGAGACTTGGAAGATTCATCAAGCTCAGCAAATTTCCCGAACTTCACCAGGGGCTATAATCCTTGAAAAACAACCTTGCCTTTCCAATTTTGTTTGATGAGACCAACAGTGTGAGGACCCAAGGATTTTATGTCCAGCTTGTCACCATCCTTGACCATCTCTGGAAATTGATCGTCGATGAATGCTTGAATAAACCTCGGATATAACAAGAATGCATCTCTGGTTCCCCGGGTCATGGGATTTACGTTCACCAAGAATTCATAAAGAATAAACTTTGAGAAGTTGAATTTAATGTCGGCAACCAAAGAGGCAATCGCCCCTGTGTTTCTGAGAGAGATTTCGTCAGCTCCTGATCTCCTGCCTGAGATGCAGCTCACAAACACGTGTGCCAGGAATCGCTAGTAAGGAGGCAAGAGCTTTTTCACTGTGGGAGGGTAGGAACCCTCGTATCCCATCTTCTCAAGGATCCGTTGTACATCATCAATTCCAATTTTAGTAGGAAAATTGGATTCGTCATTAACCAACAAAGTATCTCTGATGTACTGCTCCGTGATTCTAATCTTGCAGCCCTTAACCACAGCTTCGATCGACATCTCTCCATTGACCTTTGACATCTTAGCCGTCTGCCAGAACTCCCAGACAATTAACTGATAAATGATGGGATTCACTGTGATGGAACAAGACAGAAATCACTCTCTCAGTCGGTAGATCATTGATATGAATTCTGCATGAGCGACTGGAGGATCATCCAAGACAATCGCAAGGTTGTGCATGTTCGCAAACTTGAGATTCGCCATTGATCTGCACTAAACAGGCCAAGTAAGAAAACATAGTATTTAACAATTTAATGCTTTAAGTTTTCTTAGATAAACAATTTTTATTTTGGCCCTTTAAAAATAGTTTGACTGCAAAAGAATAGAATTTACAGTCAAAATTAGTCAAACAAGGAGTTTACGGTCAAAGTGGGACAAAATAGGGTTTACGGTCAAAGTTGGTCAACGGACTGTAAACTGAGTTTACGGCCGTAAGCTCAGAGGAGTTTACGGTCGTAAAGCCAAAAAAAGGGTTTACGGTCGTAAGACCAAAATGCGTTTACGGTCGTAAGGCCAAAATGGGTTTACGGTTCTTGAATCTCCCCAAACCGTAAACCCCTCAAGAACAGTAAACGCCGACAATCATAAAAATGCAAAATACTCCTCCGGTTTTGGTCGGAACGACGAATAGAAAGCAGATCCTTGGTCGGTTTCATCATACCTTTGAAGAGGACTAGTTGATTTCACAAAATCTCGCAAAAAGTTTTTCGAGGAGAGAAAGTAGAGAGATAAGGTGCTTGCGGCTGTAAAGGGGAGAAGAAGGAGTGGAAAGGGTTTACGGAAGTAAACTCTTCCTTTTATACTCCTTAAGCTTTTACCTGTCTCCCACACAGTGTAAAAACCCAGTCCAAATTTTGGTTAAATTTTCAAAAATAAAACCTTTTGAGGATATTAAAATAAAATAAAAATAAAATAAAATAAACTTAAACTAAAACAAAATAAACTAATTTCTAAAATTTAATGTTTGATATATTTAAAAAATTAAATTTTGAGAATTATAAAAATAAAATTAAAAATAAAAATAAAAATAAAAATAAAAACAAAAATTAAATGAACGCAGACAAAATTTATCTCAAAATTTACTGAAAATTTTCTTGAGATGCTGGGATCAAAGTTGTTAGACAGACTTAATCCACTTGTTGGTACCTTTCATCTTCACATCTTTGTCTGGTCGATCGCTGGTATTGTGGTCCACTTAAACACGAAAAATTGTGACGAATTTTAGGACATACTAATAATTGTAAGACAAAGTGATCCTAAGTTCCTAGATACTATATCTGATCCTAAGTTCCTAGATACTATATCTTAAGGACCATTCAGCTGACGACGACCAATGATATTGTTGTCCACCTAAATTGAGCAGCGAGATGTATAGACAATCTATATATGTTCAATTTTAATTGTACTAGAATGTGTTTCCCGCTTCCTGAAATGCCCCAGCAATCAAAGACTTCCAGAATACTCCTTACATTGGGTGAGTAGACAATTATAAAGAGAGAAGATAGATTTAGAATGCATATGCTATACACCCGGGTCAGATCTCTTCCAATCACGCAGAGGGTGAAACATATGACTAACTGAAGTTTTAGAGGGATTGAGAAGTATAATGGTGCATATACTGTGTACTAGGTCGGATTGTGAGTCACGTAAAGGAGATAGTATATGGCTAACAGATAGAAAGAATTGCATAGATAGAAGATGTAGAGAAATAGAGTTGCATATGTTACAGTCCAGGTCGGATTTTGAGTTTCGCAGAGGAGGTAACATATGACTAACAGATAGAAAGAAAGAATATAACCTTCTACAGACCTAATTTATCGGAATTCACCAGTCGCCCCATCAATACCGGAATTAAGGACAGAATCCGCACATCGAGGAAAAGTTAATCCACGGTTCCAAGTACAGGTTCTTTAACGTGACTAGTAGATTCCCATATATATCTCCCCGCTCAACCTATCCAAGCGTCGTATTGTCAGGCTAAACGGATCTAACTAGGTCAAGATTTGTCAAGTCTATAGATTTCCTAAGTTCAACACTGCCTAGTCATGTCCATTTAGAATCTTTTGTGCCTACTGACGCATCAAACCAGAGCATAGACCCTTCAACTTTGGGTACGTTACGCAGACTTAGATTGCCTGTTATCACTTGATAATATCACTTCCCAGTCCTTCATCAACATGCAAAACTTTATGCACCAATTTTTTTTATTTTTCTGAATTTTTAATATTTTTGGATTTTTGAAAGTTTTCTGAAAAAATAAAAATAGAAGCAGAATGTTTTTGGATTTTTTTAAATTTTCAATTTTTTGTTTGGTTTTGTTTATTTCTCCCCCTAAATTTGTGCATGGAAGAGAATGAAATGACTGAAGTGCTCAAATTTAAACAAACCTAAATAATAACAAAAATTAATCCTCAAAACGATTCATTTTCAAAAATCCCACAAGCACACCGAATCGAGCTTTGTTAAACGGCTTAGTGAACAGATCCGCCACATTATTGGCAGTGGGAACCTGTTCTAGCCGAATGAGCGAACGCTCATAACAATCTATGATAAAGTGAATCTTGATGTCAATGTGCTTGGTTTTGGAATGTTGGACCAGATTTTTAGTAATTTGAATAGCAGCCTCATTATCATAATGAATTGAGGTTTCTAGATAATTCAAACCGTAGTCCAACAGCTGATGTTGGATCCAGATAACTTGAGAACAACAAGCTGATGCAGCAACATATTCCGCTTCTGCTGTTGAGGTAGAGACAGTATGCTGTTTCTTGCACTGCCGCGACACTAGCCTATCACCAAGGAATTGGCACCCTCCTGATGTGGATTTCCTGTCAAGCTCACAGGCTCCATAATTACTGTCAGCAAAAGCATATAAATCAAATTCCAAATTCTTTGGATACCAAAGACCCAATTTTGGGCTGCCTTTGATATACCGAAAAATCATTTTAACAACAATAAGATGTGAAAGTTTAGGATTAGCCTGATAGCGAGCGCATTGACACACTCTAAACATGATGTCGGGACAGCTTGCAGTGAGATACATCAGGGAACCGATCATCGATCTATAATGAGTTTGATCTACGGATTCGCCATCAATATCTGGATTCAGCAGGGGTCTTTCAGCCATTGGTGTCGATGCAGGCTTTGCGTCTTTAAACCCGAACTTCTCAAGAATATCCTCCACATACTTAGCTTGATGTAGCAGGATTCCAGTTGAACTTTGTTTGGCCTGAAGCCCAGAAACATGGTCATTTCACCTAGAGAGCTCATCTTAAATCACTTCTTTATCACGCCTTTAAACTCTTTGCAAAGCTTTGGACAGGTAGACCCGAAGATAATGTCGTCAACATAGATCTGAACTAGTATCTGATCATTACCCACATGCTTGATGAATAAAGTTTGATCAATAGTGCCTTTAGAGTATCCATGCTTGAGCAAATGCTTTGTTAGGGTCGCATACCATGCTCGAGGAGCTTGATGTAACCCATACAACGCCTTGTCCAACTTGTAGACATGATTAGGTGTAGAGTCTAAAAGTTGTAAAAAGTCGAACTGTTTGTTTCTTTGTTTTCGCATGTTAGTTATTTTACTAAGTCATATTTTGTGCGAAGCGTATTGCTCTAGACTTAGTATATTTTTTGTACACTCAGGTTGCCTATAAATAGGGACTGAGGTTAGAAGTAGAATAAGCTTTTCACGAGTATGCATTCTGCTTAAACATTGTAATCAGCTCTTCATCAATATAAGATCTGATTAATATTTACTCTCTGTGTTCATTCTTTTCATTCATTCAACCATGATTGCTTTCTAAATCTCGATAACAATTCGCTTCAATTGGTATCAGAGCAGGATTCAAACTGCATTGATCTGATTTTTGTTTTAGAATCATTTGCTTTTTGAGTAGTAACTTTACTCAAAATTTTCCGCGCATTTTGGTTTTGAAAATCACTCTTGATCTTCAGATTTGAATCAATTATGCTTTTGAATTGTTTAGTCGAGTGATCGATTAGCAATCAGTGATCATTTCATTTGATCAATTCACAAATTCATCAAGTTTTTCAAGCTTTCTAAAATTCTCGTGTTCATCAATGGCGAACTTCAAAATGAATACCATGACTTATTTCTCTCACTTACTTGGTTCTTCAACCAAAATTCCGATGTTAATCCCTGGATACTATGATCAGTGGGCTGATAGAATGGATGATTAATTAAATGGAATAAATGAAGAACTTTGGAATTGTATCAATGGAACAGTTCAAGCTCCTGCAAATGTTCAACCAATTGGACAATCTGCTACAACAGCTGAAGTTTTTGAACAACAAAACCGCTTGAAGAAGAACGAGAAGAGATGCATGAGGGAACTAAGAGGTGCTTTGCCTCCTGTAGTTTACAATTACATTCGTAGTTGTAAAATATCAAAGGAAATTTGGAACACTTTGAAAGAGAAGTATCAAGGTAGCGAGAAGACGAAGATCAACTCTGTGAAGCAATGTCTTGTTGAACTTAAGGAATTCAGACAAAAGGATGCTGAAACTCTCGAAAACTACTATGATCGTCTGAATGAGCTTGTTTATCGCTGCAATAGGTATGGAATCACAAGGTCTCTCATGGAATTTAATTTAACATTCATCATGGGCCTTCGCAAGGAATGGCGAAGTATGAGTATGATGATAAAGAATCAACAAAGTTTTGATACAACCAGCTGAAAACACACGAAAGTGAAGTTTCAGAAATGTTAGAAGAATCAAAACAAAGTCTAGGAGGTCCTTTGGCTTTTGTTTAAAAGGTTTCAGAGGTTGATACTAATGAAACAGATGGTTCAGACAATGAAGGCTTCTTAATGAACTCTGATGATGAAGTTGTTGTATTCTACTCAAACAACAGAGTTAAGAAATTTTTCAAAAAGCCTTTCAATCCAAAAGGAAAGTCAAATGATGCGAAGAGTGGTGTCGCAAAATCTGGAGGTGAGGAGAAGAAGAAATTGGAAAAGATTGATGAAAAGCAAAAAGATGCAAAGAATGTGAAGAAGTTAAAAGGTGATTCGGGAATTTATTGTCACTACTGCAATGGTGCAAATCACTTCGCAACTGATTGCATGCTGAGAAAGAAATAGGAGAAGAAGAGCAAAATTAAACATGAAGCCTACTATTTCGAAAAGCTCGAAGAAGTGCGTGCGAAGGCGAAAGGAATGTCATTAGTTGCAAAAGGAGAGTCTGATGAAGAAGAGAGTGAAACATATCAGATCTGGTCTTCAGGATCTGATGATGAAGAAATGAGGCATCCAACTCATGGTGCAATGTTCGCAAGCTTTGAAGACAATTGCGAAGAGAATGTTGCAGGACGATGCTTTTTGTCCAAATCCACAGACAAATCTCCAATGACCACCAAGGTACGTGCTATTCTTGAATCTTTTAATATTCCTTTATCTGCTTATGATGCTGAAATTACTTCATTTGATGATACTGTGGCTTATTTTGATTATGTTATTGTGTCTGCTAGTACTGAAGCTCAAAATTTAAATATGCAACTAGTTGAGACACGGAGAGAATTAGAAATAAAACGAAGCAGAGTAGACAAACTTGAATTGCAGATCAAAAATGTAAATTGTGATGGGGACAATCTTGGAAATGAAGTTAGGTTGTTACTAGCACAAAGAAATATCTACTGTAACTCTGCTAAGCGTTTGTTTGCAAAATTAACTGCTTTACATCATTCATCTGAAATTAGCAAAGAACAACATAGGAAACTTTTACCTTTTCTTGAATATGAACGTGAAAAAGTTGATGTTGTTTCTTATGATTGCGAAAACACAATTGCACAATTTGACAAAATACCTGATGATAGATTCGCATATGGTATTGTCAAAATTGATGAATTCTTGAATGCTGATGAGTTGGTTAGTATTGTCAATGAAAGTTTGACAAAGAATGAACAAGTGAAAATCTTAAAGAAAACCGAAACTTCAACTCTTGATTCTCAACTCAATTATGCCGATGTCAATGACAATTCAGATAATGTGAGTGAAATCAGTGAGATCGAAGAGGAAGAAGAGGTTGATTGTTCTCAATTGTCAATCATTAATATCACATCTAAGATCAAAGGTAAAGAAATTATAGTTGATTCGATAGTAAAAGTTGAAACTGATAAACCCTCTACTTCGCAACATTGTAATTTTGATAATGTGGAAGTTGAAAGCTAGAAGACTGATGACACTGATGAAGACAAAGAAAATATGAAGGTTTCAAATGAGACACCTCAACGAATTGTAGTTGATCAAGTGTTTGTTGATACAAAAGAATTCGACAAAATTCTTAATGACAAAGGTGCACATTATTTAGAAACTAACACTGTGGGTTATCCAAATTTTATATGTACAGATAACACCATTTTGTCACAACTGGAAATGTTGAGAAAATTAAACCTGAATTCAACAAAATGGTTGAAAATAATAATAAAAGGTCGACTACTGAAGGTTTCTTTGCAAATCAAAATGCAGTAGAAAACAATTTAACTCAAAATTCTTATGTTTTTCAAGGACGAAAATCATCACAAAAATGGGTGGTTAAAGGTGAAAAAGAAAACAAAGTTTTTGAAAAAGATGAAAAACCAAAGATTCAAGTGAAATTAAATTCTAATGAATTTAAATTGATGGTTGGAAATTATTCAACAGAAAATAATGTTTAAAAAAGAAAAGCAAGAAAAGCAATCTTTTGGCAAGTTGTGTCCAATGATAAACCAAAAATTGAAAAATCACAGATTTCAACGTCAAAATTTCAAAGAATATATAAACAAAAGGATACAAGTTTTCACAAACCAATATATTCTGTTGACAGAATTCCAATGAAAAATAATGATAAATTTGTTCGGAAATATGACAACATTAGAAAATTTGAGACTTCGCAAAACTTTGTGAGTAATCATAAATTTCATAATGTTGGAAAATTAACGAATAATTCATCAACTTTGAATGTCAAAACTGAAGCAAAACCAAAATTTTCAACTAAACTACCAAATTTTCTAAATCCTCCGATCTCAAAACCGACCAAAGTTTTGTATACAAAAGGAAAATCTGATGTTTATACGATCAACCGTTGGCTTGAAGGGAAAGGAAGACAATATCAAAATGGGAAGTTTTTAGAGCAACAGATAGACTGCATTTGACAAGTTCGTGAATAACTCTTCTACTGGTAGTTCATCATCTCATGATTCGCAAGTTCCAGTACAAAAATGGAAACCAATTATCAAAGTTGTGAATGTTGTGAAGGATGAGATGAAAGTCAATGGAAATCCAAAACTATTGAACAACTATATTTTAATATCTAGATCTGATGATGTTGATTTAATAGATAGTGTATCAGACAAAGTGAAAACATGGTTTTTAAATTCAATGAATTTGTTCAAAACTACTAATGATGGACCCAATAAGTTTTGGGTTCCTAAATTATTTCAATAAATGCAAGTGATATTTGACGAGCAATATGATGCAAAATGGTATATTGATAGTGGTTGCTCTCGTCACATGACTGGAAGAAAGGAAAACTTGTGAGATTATAGAAGCTTGGAGAATGCTGGAGTAGTCAAATTTAGAAATAATCACAAGTGTCAAGTGAAAGGATATGGAAAAGTCACAAATGGACAATTCACAGTTAACATGGTTGCTTATGTTGAAGGTCTTCAACATAACTTGATTAGTGTTTCGCAACTTGTTGAGGGTACTGGAAATCAGGTTGTATTTAATGAAGAAGGAAGTATCATTTCAAATGCGAAGACAAATGAAGTACTTCTCAAATCCAAAAGATATGGTGATATCTTTACACTGGACATCAAACCAATCGTGGGCAATCTTGCTGTGTGTTTACTATCAAAGGCATCTAATGATGTTAGCTGGCTTTGGCATCGAAGATTGTCGCATTTGAACTTTCGCAACATTAACAAACTTGTCACTGAAGATTTAGTTCGAGGTTTACCTATACTAAAATTTGACAATGATACTTTGTGTGCAGCTTGCGAACAAGGAAAACAACATAGAAAAGGTCATCCGATTGTGATAGATTCAAAAATCGTGGAACCATTGGAACTTCTTCACATTGACTTATGTGGACTGTCGACTGTTGCTACAATCAATAAAAAGCGGTACATTTTAGTTATTGTTGATGACTTTTCTCGGTTCACATGGGTATTTTTTCTCAGGTTAAAATCTGAAGTTGCTCAGACGATGATTGATTTTATCAAAAAGATGGAGATTAGTCTTAAAAAGAGTGTTCGGAAAATTAAAAGTGATAATGGTTCTGAGTTTAAAAATCAAACACTGGACTCTTTTCTCACAGACAAAGGAAATTCGCATAATTTCTCATCTCCATATACTCCACAACAGAATGGTGTTGTTGAAAGAAGAAATAGGTCTTTATGCGAAGCAGACAGAACCATGTTAGCATATGCGAACTTACCTCAATATCTTTGGGCTGAGGCTGTATCAACTGCATGTTTTACTCAGAATCGGTCATTCATTCATCGCAAATTCAATGTCACTCCATATGAAATACTCAACAATCGAAAACCTAATGTAAAATTTTTCCATGTTTTTGGTTGCAGGTGTTTTATAATGAATCTAAAAGATAATTTGACCAAGTTCCAAGCTAAAGCTGATGAAGGCATTTTCTTAGGATATTCACAAAATTCAGTTGCATACAGAGTGTTAAATAAGAGAACAAGAAAAGTTGAAGAAACTTTCAGCTTAACTTTTGATGATTACTATCTTAAACAAACGGATAGTAAATTTGAACATAAATCAATTCTTGTTGATTCAGATACTCAGATTGAAAATACAGAAATAAATGATTTTTATTATGACTTAATTTTTGGAACTCCTGACAGGGCAATTGATGCGGAAGTTTATGCTCCTGATAATCAAACATCAGAATCCTCAAAACATATTGATGATTCAACAATAACTACAACGTCAATTTCTTGCGAAAGTGTGCCTGAAGTTTGTATGGAGGGAGAGCATACGTTCACCAATGTATAGAGAGAGCAAACTTTCGAGGGGGAGAATGAAAATATGAATCATGAAGTTGAGGGGGAGCATTCGCAAATTCAACAGGAATATCATTTTGAGGGGGAGCATCAAGATGAACTGTAACATCCGGGATTTCAGGTATATTAATTAATATTCTTATTTTGAGTTTTGAGAAGGGACTCGGCGAGTTGATGCGTAGACTCGCCGAGTTAAGACGCGGGTTATCATCCGGTTTGATGCTCGGACTCGGCGAGTCGCCTTAGTGGACTCGGCGAGTCTGCGTCGTTTAATGAAACCCTAATTTCTCGGGTTTGTGGCCTATTTAAAGGGCCTTATGGCCGTCATTTGCGCTCATTAGTCCCCAGAGTGAAACCCTAGAACGTTTGAGTGATTCAAGTGAGGAAAGGAGCCATTGTTGATTCTTGGAGTTATTGTCTAGCAAGGGAAGAGAAGATCCAGCCAAGAGGAAGCAAGAGAGGGGTGGATTCTTGAAGTGCTAAGGTCCAGGACGTCACATCTGAGGTACCATTCGAATCCTTCCTTGTTATTGTGATGTTCATATAGATTTAGGGTTTTTGAACCCATTTGTGGCTAGATCTAGCATCATCATGGTCCCTTGGCGAGTTATGGCTCTGAATCTAGACCCATAGAGGTCCAGAGCACCTCCTGGCCCAAGCTGTATGTGCATCCATGGAGGTTTTAGATTGGGATCTATGTATTTGAGGCTAAACCTCCATTATTGAGCTATTTGATGCTTAATGAGCACCAAGACTCGGACTTTACGTGATCAATAAGCTTAAGGGGACTGGATCTATGAGTTACTAGAGTGGATCTGACCTTAGAAGGTCGTTTGAGGTTGTGCATGGAGTGCACTCTTCGAGTCCAATCCCAGACTCGGCGAGTTGGTGCAGGTTGTTCAGAGTTGACCAGAGGGTCCTACGTGCTATGTATGAGATTATGTGCTATTTATGAGATTGTATGCTATGTGTTATTTGTATGTTGTATGACTATATAGACCGGACCGGAGGGTTCAACGATTCAGATCGGGCCAGAGGGCCCAATGAGCTATGACTGGACCAGAGGGTCCGACGAGCTGCGGGACTGGAGGGTCCCGCTGAGACATCTTGACCAGAGGGCCGGGTTAGCCTCGAGTGGCGTATTTGCAGTATGTGGTATTTTGGGGAACTCACTAAGCATTTATGCTTACAGTTGTTATGTTTGATGTCTCAGGTACTAGCGAGGACTGTGGGAAGGCGACGGCTTGACACGTACACACACTGATGGAGATTTTTATATGTAGAGATCTTGGGATTTGTTTTTGAAAACAGAATTGATTATGGATTTTGATTTATGATGTGATACATTATGTGATTTGAAAATGAAAAATTATTTTGAAAATTTACGGTGTTACAAGTTGGTATCAGAGCCTTGGTTTGAGGGATTCGGATGCACCTTCGGGCGTATTTGAACTCAAACCGAGTATTTGAGGAATTTTCAAATAAAAACTAAAATTTTCTAAAAAGAAAAAGAGGTTTTGGGAAACGAGCAGAGTGGAAGGTGTGTACGGTCAGCCAGCGCCCGAACGGTGAATCCCCAAAATACCTTTACATTATATGTTATGAGTTATGAGATATTATGTGGTGCATGTTAGAGGGGCTAGGTACTCCTATTAGGACTAGAGTGGGCCTGATATGTGATGCCTTAGCTTAGGAGATCGCTGCTGCTAGGAGACACTTTGAGAGAGTGAGTAGGTAGCAGTGAGGAGCTCAGGGGAGGGCTATTGAGAGTAGCCAGTGCATAGCGAGAGTAGAGTGTTTATGATTTGGGATCCTAGGAGGAGGACTTGGGTTGTATATCGATTCGATGTGGACGGTAGTATTGGGCCCGTACTATCGAAGACACCGGATTGGTGCGCAGTCCAAGTAAGAATCCTTGGGAGTACCAGGAGAGAGGATGTTTGAGTTATCGAGTGTGAGTATACTCGAGAGTATTCCTGATATTTCTTATGTTGTATTTCAGAGGTTGATCATGGTTGGGACACGCCATAACCCCGAGAGCAGTGGGGTGAGCGATGAGGAGATCCGTCGGCTCATCCATGAGGAGGTGGCCGCTGCCATCAGAGCCGAGATTCCGGAGATGTTTGGGTCTATTAAGACCACACTGATCGAGACGTTTGACGAGCGTTACGCTGCTTTGACTGATGTTGCTGTTGCTGCAGCCACCGCAGCTGTTGCTGCTGCGAGACCCCAGGGTGGTGATTCGTTGCTGTACCGAGAGTTCAGCAACACGAAACCACCGGAGTTCGATGGTACACAGGATCTGATCGCTGCTATGAGGTGGATCTCAGACATGGAGGGGTGTTTCTATACGTGCTCGTGTCCGGAGCACTGGAAGGTGCGATTCGCACTCAACCAGCTTCGCTTGGGGGCGAAGGACTGGTGGAAATTCATGATCGCGAGCTATTCTACAGCTGAGCTGACTGCAGTGACCTGGGAGAGGTTTACTGCGATGTTTCGTGACGAGTATGTTCCCCAGGTGGAGAGGGAACGTTTAGCTCAGGAGTATCTGACCCTCAAGCAGGGGACCGAGTCGGTGACAGTGGTTATGAGGATGTTTCATGAGCGGGCGTTGTTTTGCCCGGAGTTGGTGTCCACTGAGCAGGCTCGCATGAGCCGTTATCTGAACATCTTGAGGAGGGACATCCGTGAGTTCGTGGCGAACTCGACTTATCAGACATTTGCCGAGCTCCAGGCAAATACCAGGAAGAGGGAGATCGAGCGTGAGACACAGGCGAGGGAGGAGACTGAGTTGTAGAGGGGTGATCGGCGACCGACACAGTCGCAGCCGGCCGCCAAGCGGGCAAAGCCCGCTGATTCGAGGACAGGCAGTTCGAGGGGCCGCACTTGTGGGAAGTGCGGCAAGAGCCATGACGGGCCGTGTAAGACTGGGGTATGCTACAAATGCGGGAAGGAAGGACATTTTGCGAGGGACTGTCCGAATGGTTCTCGGTTTGCTTCCATTGCAACCAGACTGGCCATCGGAAGGCCGAGTGCCCCCAGCTTCAGAGATCAGCGCAGGGATCTGCACCTGTGGTTCGAGCTACCGAGACCCGGCCAGTGAAGGCCGAAGCACCGAAGGCTAGGGGGAGAGCCTTCCAGCTGACTGCGGAGGAGGTCCGCGCAGCACCTGACGTCGTGGCGGGTATGTATTCTTTATCTATTTTATGTTGAGTTTATGATATTGTAATTGCTATATGTTGTGCGTAGGTACTTTTCTTGTGAGTTCTGTACCTGCATTGGTTTTATTCGACTCGGGTGCGAGTCGGTCTTTCATATCTATAGCTTTTAGTCGGCACCTTAGTATTCCGAGAGAGGCGTTGAGTCGACCTCTGCGGGTTTCCATAGCAGATGAGCGTGAGGTATGTGCTACCGAGGTGATACGTGGATGCGTGCTGGAGATCTTCGGGGTGGAGTTCCCGATTGATTTGATTCTAATTGCTATGGGGGATGTATGTGTCATAGTAGGCATGGATTGGTTGAGCCGTTTCGGGGCTGTCATAGATTGCGAGCGTCAGTTGGTGACGATCCGAGATCCTAGTTGGGGAGTGCTGACAGTTTATGGCGAGGGGACTCGTGGTGGTTCGGTATTCTGTTCGGCTGCCAGAGCGAGACGGAGTTTGCAGCAGGGCTGCAAGGGATTCATGGCCTATGTGACGGATGTACGAGAGGCCGTTGGGAGGCCAAGTTCAGTGGATGATGTGCCGATAGTGCGTGAGTTCCGGGACGTGTTCCCCGAGGAGTTGCCGGGCGTACCTCCCGAGAGGCAAGTGGAGTTTCGTATCGATTTGATTCCCGGGGCTGCGCCTATCGCTAAGGCGCCATATCGGCTGGCACCGCCAGAGATGCAGGAGTTATCCTCACAGCTGCAAGAGCTGTTGGGGAAAGGGTTCATCCGTCCCAGTAGCTCTCCCTGGGGAGCACCGATCCTTTTTGTCAAGAAAAAGGATGGTTCACACCAGATGTGCATTGATTACCGAGAGTTGAGCAAGTTGACGGTCAAGAACCGTTATCCGTTGCCGAGGATCGACGATCTATTCGATCAGTTGCAGGGGGCGTCTTGGTTCTCCAAGATTGACTTGAGGTCGGGATATCACCAGATGAGAGTTTGGGATGAGGATATCCAGAAGACGACGTTTAGGACTCGTTACGGGCATTACGAGTTCGTGGTGATGCCATTCGGGCTCACCAATGCACCAGCGGCATTCATGGATCTCATGAACAGGGTGTGTAGGCCGATGTTGGATCGTGCAGTCATTGTATTCATTGATGATATCCTGGTGTATTCGAGGACCAGAGAGTAGCATGAGGAGCATTTGAGGGAGCTCCTCGGGGTTCTGAGGTCGGAGAGGCTATTCGCCAAATTCTCCAAGTGTGATTTTTGGTTACGGGAGGTCCAATTCTTAGGGCATCTCGTTAACCAGAACGGGATATTGGTTGACCCGGCCAAGATCGAGGCCGTGATAAGTTGGGAAGTGCCGAGGTCACCTGCGGAGATCCAGAGTTTCTTGGGGCTGGCAGGCTACTATCGGAGATTTATCAGGGACTTTTCCAAAATTGTTGTGCCACTTACCAAGTTAACCCGGAAGGGTGTTACTTTCTCATGGGGTCCGGAGCAGCAGACCTCATTTGAGACTCTTCACCAGAGATTGTGCGAAGCTCCCGTGCTTGCATTGCTGGAAGGGATGGAGGATTTTGTGGTGTACTGTGATGCATCGATATCGGGGTTGGGAGCGGTGTTGATGCAAAGAGGGCATGTGATCGCGTATGCATCGAGGCAGTTAAAGCCTCATGAGACGAGATATCCCACCCAAGATTTGGAATTGGGGGCTGTGGTGTTCGCCCTCAAGATCTGGCGTCACTATCTGTATGGGGTTCGGTGTACGATATACACGGACCACAAGAGTTTGAAGTACATGATGGATCAGCCAAATCTGAATATGCGGTAGAGGAGATGGTTGGATGTGGTAAAGGATTATGATTGCGAGATCCTGTACCACCCGGGCAAGGCTAATGTGGTAGCCGACGCCCTGAGTCGTAGGGCAGAGAGTGCCCCATTGCGAGACATCTGTTTGAGGTTGACGGTGACGACTCCGATTTTGGACACCATCCGAGGGGCTGAGGCTGAGGCTGCGAGATCAGAAAATCAAAAGAGGGAGCGGGTGGTTGGTCAGGTATCGGAATTTGTTACCGACGGTCGAGGACTTATGACGTTTCAGGGTCGGATTTGGGTACCTTTTATGGGCGGGACGCGTACCATTTTGATGGAGGAGGCACATCGATCGAAGTTCTCGATCCATCTTGGGGCTACCAAGATGTATTTGGACCTAAAGAAGGAGTATTGGTGGCCCTGTATGAAGAGGGATGTTGCTTGGTTCCTCGAGAGGTGCCTAACTTGTCGCCAAGTTAAGGCCGAGCACCAGCGTCCGCATGGTAAGCTGCAGCCGTTGGAGATTCCCGAGTGGAAGTGGGAACAGATTACCATGGATTTTATCACCAAATTGCCAAAGACTGCGAGAGGAGTGGATGCAATTTGGGTGATCGTGGATAGATTGACGAAGAGCGCTCATTTTCTAGCCATCAGCGAGAGCTCTTCTGCGGAGAAATTGGCGGAGTTATATGTGAGAGAGGTGGTATCGCGGCATGGGGTTCCGATGTCGATTGTTTCAGACCAGGATGTGCGTTTTACTTCCAGATTTTGGAAGAAGTTTCATGAGGAATTGGGTACGAGATTGCATTTCAGTACCGCATACCACCTGCAGACGGACGGACAGAGCGAGCGAACGATTCAAACGCTTGAGGATATGCTCCGAGCATGTGTTCTGGATTTTGGAGGGAGCTGGGACACCTACCTACCTTTAGCAGAGTTTTCGTATAACAACAGCCATCATTCGAGCATTGGTATGCCACCCTTTGAGCTGTTGTATGGGCGGAGGTGTCGCACCCCCATCTGCTGGGGAGAGGTGGGGCAGCGGGTGATGGGTAGCATGGAGATTGTACTCCAGACGACCAAGCAGATTCAGCAGGTCAGGCAGAGGTTGTTGACCGCGCAGAGTCGCCAGAAGAGTTATGCGGACAGGCGTCGGTCCGAGCTCGAGTTTCAGGTCGGTGATCTTGTGCTCCTAAAGGTCTCTCCTTGGAAAGGAGTGATACGATTCAGGAAGAGGGGCAAGTTGGGACCCCGGTACATTGGTCCCTTCAGGGTAATTGCTAGGGTAGGCAGGGTAGCCTATCGGTTGGACCTACCTGCTGAGTTAGGGCAGATCCATGATACCTTTCATGTCTCGCAGTTGAGGAAATGTATTGCCGACGAGTCGGCAATGGTGCCGTTGGAGGATATTCAGGTGGATGCGAGCCTGAACTACGCAGAGAGACCAGTTGCGATTGTGGATCGAAAGATCAAGGTTCTGAGGAACAAGAAAGTGCCTCTGGTACAGGTTCAGTGGCAGCATCGGAAGGGATCCGAGTTGACCTGGGAACCGGAGCGGGAGATGCGGGAGCAGCATCCAGAGTTATTTCAGGAATGAGACTTCGAGGGCGAAGTCAGATTCTAGTGGGGGAGAATTGTAACATCCGGGATTTCAGGTATATTAATTAATCTTTTTATTTTGAGTTTTGAGAAGGGACTCGGCGAGTTGATGCGTAGACTCGCCGAGTTAAGACGCGGGTTCTCATCCGGTTTGATGCTCGGACTCAGCGAGTCGCCTTAGTGGACTCGGCGAGTCTGCGTCCTTTAATGAAACCCTAATTTCTCGGGTTTGTGGCCTATTTAAAGGGCCTTATGGCCGTCATTTGCGCTCATTAGTCCCCAGAGTGAAACCCTAGAACGTTTGAGTGATTCAAGTGAGGGAAGGAGCCATTGTTGATTCTTGGAGTTATTGTCTAGCAAGGGAAGAGAAGATCCAGCCAAGAGGAAGCAAGAGAGGGGTGGATTCTTGAAGAGCTAAGGTCCAGGACGTCACATCTGAGGTACCATTCGAATCCTTCCTTGTTATTGTGATGTTCATATAGATTTAGGGTTTTTGAACCCATTTGTGGCTAGATCTAGCATCATCATGGTCCCTTGGCGAGTTATGGCTCTGAATCTAGACCCATAGAGGTCCAGAGCACCTCCTGGCCCAAGCTTTATGTGCATCCATGGAGGTTTTAGATTGGGATCTATGTATTTGAGGCTAAACCTCCATTATTGAGCTATTTGATGCTTAATGAGCACCAAGACTCGGACTTTACGTGATCAATAAGCTTAAGGGGACTGGATCTATGAGTTACTAGAGTGGATCTGACCTTAGAAGGTCGTTTGAGGTTGTGCATGGAGTGCACTCGTCGAGTCCAATCCCAGACTCGGCGAGTTGGTGCGGGTTGTTCAGAGACTTCGGACCAGGGACTGAGTAACCGAGTCGGGTGAGTGACTCGGTGAGTTGGAAGAGATTCAGAGGGAATCGGGTTCCCGTAGGGACTCGGCGAGTCGGGTTGACCGTTGACCGTTGACTGGTTTGACTTTGTGGTATTAGTCAGCCAGAGTCAAGTAGAATTAAGTAAAATACAGATTTCAAAGTCAAAATTTCAAAGAATATATAAACAAAAGGATAAAAGTTTTCACAAACCAATATATTCTGTTGACAGAATTCCAATGAAAAATAATGATAAATTTGTTCGGAAATATGACAACATTAGAAAATTTGAGACTTTGCAAAAATTTGTGAATAATCATAAATTTCATAATGTTGGAAAATTAACGAATAATTCATCAACTTTGAATGTCAAAACTGAAGCAAAACCAAAATTTTCAACTAAACTACCAAATTTTCTAAATCCTCCGATCTCAAAACCGACCAAAGTTTTGTATACAAAAGGAAAATCTGATGTTTATACGATCAACCGTTGGCTTGAAGGGAAAGGAAGACAATATCAAAATGGGAAGTTTTCAGAGCAACAGATAGACTGCATTTGACAAGTTCGTGAATAACTCTTCTACTGGTAGTTCATCATCTCATGATTCGCAAGTTCCAGTACAAAAATGGAAACCAATTATCAAAGTTGTGAATGTTGTGAAGGATGAGATGAAAGTCAATGGAAATCCAAAACTATTGAACAACTATATTTTAATATCTAGATCTGATGATGTTGATTTAATAGATAGTGTATCAGACAAAGTGAAAACATGGTTTTTAAATTCAATGAATTTGTTCAAAACTACTAATGATGGACCCAATAAGTTTTGGGTTCCTAAATTATTTCAATAAATGCAGGTGATATTTGACGAGCAATATGATGCAAAATGGTATATTGATAGTGGTTGCTCTCGTCACATGACTGGAAGAAAGGAAAACTTGTGAGATTATAGAAGCTTGGAGAATGCTGGAGTAGTCAAATTTAGAAATAATCACAAGTGTCAAGTGAAAGGATATGGAAAAGTCACAAATGGACAATTCACAGTTAACATGGTTGCTTATGTTGAAGGTCTTCAACATAACTTGATTAGTGTTTCGCAACTTGTTGAGGGTACTGGAAATCAGGTTGTATTTAATGAAGAAGGAAGTATCATTTCAAATGTGAAGACAAATGAAGTACTTCTCAAATCCAAAAGATATGGTGATATCTTTACACTGGACATCAAACCAATCGTGGGCAATCTTGCTGTGTGTTTACTATCAAAGGCATCTAATGATGTTAGCTGGCTATGGCATCGAAGATTGTCGCATTTGAACTTTCGCAACATTAACAAACTTGTCACTGAAGATTTAGTTCGAGGTTTACCTATACTAAAATTTGACAATGATACTTTGTGTGCAGCTTGCGAACAAGGAAAACAACATAGAAAAGGTCATCCGATTGTGATAGATTCAAAAATCGTGGAACCATTGGAACTTCTTCACATTGACTTATGTGGACTGTCGACTGTTGCTACAATCAATAAAAAGCGGTACATTTTAGTTATTGTTGATGACTTTTCTCGGTTCACATGGGTATTTTTTCTCAGGTTAAAATCTGAAGTTGCTCAGACGATGATTGATTTTATCAAAAAGATGGAGATTAGTCTTAAAAAGAGTGTTCGGAAAATTAAAAGTGATAATGGTTCTGAGTTTAAAAATCAAACACTGGACTCTTTTCTCACAGACAAAGGAAATTCGCATAATTTCTCATCTCCATATACTCCACAACAGAATGGTGTTGTTGAAAGAAGAAATAGGTCTTTATGCGAAGCAGACAGAACCATGTTAGCATATGCGAACTTACCTCAATATCTTTGGGCTGAGGCTGTATCAACTGCATGTTTTACTCAGAATCGGTCATTCATTCATCGCAAATTCAATGTCACTCCATATGAAATACTCAACAATCGAAAACCTAATGTAAAATTTTTCCATGTTTTTGGTTGCAGGTGTTTTATAATGAATCTAAAAGATAATTTGACCAAGTTCCAAGCTAAAGCTGATGAAGGCATTTTCTTAGGATATTCACAAAATTCAGTTGCATACAGAGTGTTAAATAAGAGAACAAGAAAAGTTGAAGAAACTTTCAACTTAACTTTTGATGATTACTATCTTAAACAAACGGATAGTAAATTTGAACATAAATCAATTCTTGTTGATTCAGATACTCAGATTGAAAATACAGAAATAAATGATTTTTATTATGACTTAATTTTTGGAACTCCTGACAGGGCAATTGATGCGGAAGTTTATGCTCCTGATAATCAAACATCAGAATCCTCAAAACATATTGATGATTCAACAATAACTACAACGTCAATTTCTTGCGAAAGTGTGCCTGAAGTTTGTATGGAGGGAGAGCATACGTTCACCAATGTATAGAGAGAGCAAACTTTCGAGGGGGAGAATGAAAATATGAATCATGAAGTTGAGGGGGAGCATTCGCAAATTCAACAGGAATATCATTTTGAGGGGGAGCATCAAGATGAACTGTAACATCCGGGATTTCAGGTATATTAATTAATATTTTTATTTTGAGTTTTGAGAAGGGAATCGGCGAGTTGATGCGTAGACTCGCCGAGTTAAGACGCGGGTTCTCATCCGGTTTGATGCTCGGACTCGGCGAGTCACCTTAGTAGACTCGGCGAGTCTGCATCGTTTAATGAAACCCTAATTTCTCGGGTTTGAGGCCTATTTAAAGGGCCTTATGGCCGTCATTTGCGCTCATTAGTCCCCAGAGTGAAACCCTAGAACGTTTGAGTGATTCAAGTGAGGGAAGGAGCCATTGTTGATTCTTGGAGTTATTGTCTAGCAAGGGAAGAGAAGATCCAGCCAAGAGGAAGCAAGAGAGGGGTGGATTCTTGAAGAGCTAAGGTCCAGGACGTCACATCTGAGGTACCATTCGAATCCTTCCTTGTTATTGTGATGTTCATATAGATTTAGGGTTTTTGAACCCATTTGTGGCTAGATCTAGCATCATCATGGTCCCTTGGCGAGTTATGGCTCTGAATCTAGACCCATAGAGGTCCAGAGCACCTCCTGGCCCAAGCTTTATGTGCATCCATGGAGGTTTTAGATTGGGATCTATGTATTTGAGGCTAAACCTCCATTATTGAGCTATTTGATGCTTAATGAGCACCAAGAATCGGACTTTACGTGATCAATAAGCTTAAGGGGACTGGATCTATGAGTTACTAGAGTGGATCTGACCTTAGAAGGTCGTTTGAGGTTGTGCATGGAGTGCACTCGTCGAGTCCAATCCCAGACTCGGCGAGTTGGTGCGGGTTGTTCAGAGACTTCGGACCAGGGATTGAGTAACCGAGTCGGGTGAGTGACTCGGTGAGTTGGAAGAGATTCAGAGGGAATCGGGTTCCCGTAGGGACTCGGCGAGTCCACGGCGAGTCGGGTTGACCGTTGACCGTTGACCAGTATTGACTGGTTCGACTTCGTGGTATTAGTCAGCCAGAGTCAAGTAGTATTAAGTAAAATACATCTGTGTTGTAGGAGGACGATAGCTCGGGAGATCGAGCACTAGTGTTTGAGAGCTTTACGAGTTACCGAGACACGCGAGGTGAGTCTTCTCACTATACGTTACCTTGAGTGGTATTATGAGTTGACCAGAGGGTCCTATGTGCTATGTATGAGATTTTGTGCTATTTATGAGATTGTATGCTATGTGTTATTTGTATGTTGTATGACTATATAGACCGGACCGGAGGGTCCAACGATTCAGATCGGGCCAGAGGGCCCAATGAGCTATGACTGGACCAGAGGGTCCGACGAGCTGCGGGACTGGAGGGTCCCGCTGAGACATCTTGACCAGAGGGCCGGGTTAGCCTCGAGTGGCGTATTTGCAGTATGTGGTATTTTGGGGAACTCACTAAGCATTTATGCTTACAGTTGTTATGTTTGATGTCTCAGGTACTAGCGAGGACTGTGGGAAGGCGACGGCTTGACACGTACACACACTGATGGAGATTTTTATATGTAGAGATCTTGGGATTGTTTTTGAAAACAGAATTGATTATGGATTTTGATTTATGATGTGATACATTATGTGATTTGAAAATGAAAAATTATTTTGAAAATTTACGGTGTTACAAGTTGGTATCAGAGCCTTGGTTTGAGGGATTCGGATGCACCTTCGGGCATATTTGAACTCAAACCGAGGATTTGAGGAATTTTCAAATAAAAACTAAAATTTTCTAAAAAGAAAAAGAGGTTTTGGGAAACGAGCAGAGTGGAAGGTGTGTACGGTCAGCCAGCGCCCGAACGTTGAATCCCCAAAATACCTTTACATTATATGCTATGAGTTATGAGATATTATGTGGTGCATGCTAGAGGGGCTAGGTACTCCTATTAGGACTAGAGTGGGCCTGATATGTGATGCCTTAGCTTAGGAGATCGCTGCTGCTAGGAGACACTTTGAGAGAGTGAGTAGGTAGCAGTGAGGAGCTCAGGGGAGAGCTATTGAGAGTAGCCAGAGCATAGCGAGAGTAGAGTGTTTATGATTTGGGATCCTAGGAGGAGGACTTGGGTTGTATATCGATTCGATGTGGACGGTAGTATTGGGCCCGTACTATCGAAGTCACCGGATTGGTGCGCAGTCCAAGTAAGAATCCTTGGGAGTACTAGGAGAGAGGATGTTTGAGTTATCGAGTGTGAGTATACTCGAGAGTATTCTTGATATTTCTTATGTTGTATTTCAGAGGTTGATCATGGTTGGGACACGCCATAACCCCGAGAGTAGTGGGGTGAGCGATGAGGAGATCCGTCGGCTCATCCAGGAGGAGGTGGCCGCTGCCATCAGAGCCGAGATTCCGGAGATGTTTGGGTCTATTAAGACCACACTGATCGAGACGTTTGACAAGCGTTACGCTGCTTTGACTGATGCTGCTGTTGCTGCAGCCACCGCAGCTGTTGCTGCTGCGAGACCCCAGGGTGGTGATTCGTTGCTGTACCGAGAGTTCAGCAACACGAAACCACCGGAGTTCGATGGTACACAGGATCCGATCGCTGCTATGAGATGGATCTCAGACATGGAGGGGTGTTTCTATACGTGCTCGTGTCCGGAGCACTTGAGGGTGCGATTCGCACTCAACCAGCTTCGCTTGGGGGCGAAGGACTGGTGGAAATTCGTGACCGCGAGCTATTCTATAGCTGAGCTGACTGCAGTGACCTGGGAGAGGTTTACTGCAATGTTTCGTGACGAGTATGTTCCCCAGGTGGAGAGGGAACGTTTAGCTCAGGAGTTTCTGACCCTCAAGCAGGGTACCGAGTCGGTGACAGTGGTTACGAGGATGTTTCATGAGCGGGCGTTGTTTTGCCCGGAGTTGGTGTCCACTGAGCAGGCTCGCATGAGCCGTTATCTGAGCATCTTGAGGAGGGACATCCGTGAGTTCGTGGCGAACTCGACTTATCAGACATTTGCCGAGCTCCAGGAAAATACCAGGAAGAGGGAGATCGAGCTTGAGACACAGGCGAGGGAGGAGACTGAGTTGCAGAGGGGTGATCGGCGACCGACACAGTCGCAGCCGGCCGCCAAGCGGGCAAAGCCCGCTGATTCGAGGACAGGCAGTTCGAGGGGCCGCACTTGTGGGAAGTGCGGCAAGAGCCATGACGGGCCGTGTAAGACTGGGGTATGCTACAAATGCGGGAAGGAAGGACATTTTGCGAGGGACTGTCCGAAGGGGTTCTCGGTTTGCTTCCATTGCAACCAGACCGGCCATCGGAAGGTCGAGTGCCCCCAGCTTCAGAGATCAGCGCAGGGATCTGCACCTGTGGTTCGAGCTACCAAGTCCCGGCCAGTGAAGGCCGAAGCACCGAAGGCTAGGGGAGAGCCTTCCAGCTGACTGCGGAGGAGGTCCGCGCAGCACTTGACGTCGTGGCGGGTATGTATTCTTTATCTATTTTATGTTGAGTTTATGATATTGTAATTGCTATATGTTGTGCGTAGGTACTTTTCTTGTGAGTTCTGTACCTGCATTGGTTTTATTCGACTCGGGTGCGAGTCGGTCTTTCATATCTATAGCTTTTAGTCGGCACCTTAGTATTCTGAGAGAGGCGTTGAGTCGACCTCTGCAGGTTTCCGTAGCAGATGAGCGTGAGGTATGTGCTACCGAGGTGATACGTGGATGCGTGCTGGAGATCTTCGGGGTGGAGTTCCCGATTGATTTGATTCTGATTGCTATGGGGGATGTATGTGTCATAGTAGGCATGGATTGGTTGAGCCGTTTCGGGGCTGTCATAGATTGCGAGCGTCAGTTGGTGACGATCCGAGATCCTAGTGGGGGAGTGCTGACAGTTTATGGCGAGGGGACTCGTGGTGGTTCGGTATTCTGTTCGGCTGCCAGAGCGAGACGAGTTCGTGGTGATGCCATTCGGGCTCACCAATGCACCTGCGGCATTCATGGATCTCATGAACAGGGTGTGTAGGCCGATGTTGGATCGTTCAGTCATTGTATTCATTGATGATATCCTGGTGTATTCGAGGACCAGAGAGCAACATGAGGAGCATTTGAGGGAGCTCCTCGGGGTTCTGAGGTCGGAGAGGCTATACGCCAAATTCTCCAAGTGCGATTTTTGGTTACGGGAGGTCCAATTCTTAGGGCATCTCGTTAACCAGAACGGGATATTGGTTGACCCGGCCAAGATCGAGGCCGTGATGAGTTGGGAAGTGCCGAGGTCACCGGCGGAGATCCGGAGTTTCTTGGGGCTGGCAGGCTACTATCAGAGATTTATCAGGGACTTTTCCAAAATTGTTGTGCCACTTACCAAGTTAACCCGGAAGGGTGTTACTTTCTCATTGTGACAACCGTCAATTTTCGGTCAAATCAAAGTCAACTAAAGTCAACAAGCCAAACCGATAAAATAATGTTGCATACTCATCGGGAGTATGTAAGATCCTTAAACAAGGCTTAACGGGGTTTACGGACCCTGCACTGCGAAGCCGAACACTCATGTTCGTCACACACAAAACCGCTCTCAATCGTTTTCACTCCATCTCTTCTTATCGAAAATCTCTCTAAGTATGTGAAACCTCTCCCAAATCTCTCTAAGTATGTGAAATCTCTCCCAAATCTCTCTCTAAATGAGAAATCTCTCCAAGAATGTCAAATCTCTCCCAAATCTCACTAAAAATGTGAAATCTCTCCCAAATATCTTTTTGTATGTGAAATCTCTCCAAGTATGTCAAATCTCTCCCAAATCTCTCTCTGAATGAGAAATCTCTCCAAGTATGTCAAATCTCTCCTAAATCTCTCTAAGTATGTGAAACCTCTCCCAAATATCTCTTTGTATGTGAAATCTCTCCAAGTATGTCAAATCTCTCCCAAATCTCTCTAAGTATGTGAAACCTCTCCCAAATCTCTCTAAGTATGTGAAATCTCTCCCAAATCTCTCTCTGAATGAGAAATCTCTCCAAGAATGTCAAATCTCTCCCAAATCTCTCTAAAAATGTGAAATCTCTCCCAAATATCTCTTTGTATGTGAAATCTCTCCAAGTATGTCAAACCTCTCCCAAATCTCTCTCTGAATGAGAAATCTCTCCAAGTATGTCAAATCTCTCCCAAATCTCTCTAAGTATGTGAAACCTCTCCCAAATCTCTCTAAGTTTGTGAAATCTCTCCCAAATCTCTCTCTGAATGAGAAATCTCTCCAAAAATGTCAAATCTCTCCCAAATCTCTCTAAAAATGTGAAATCTCTCCCAAATATCTCTTTGTATGTGAAATCTCTCCAAGTATGTCAAATCTCTCCCAAAACTCTCTGAGTATGTGGAATCTCTCTCAAAATCTCTCTCGAAATCTCTCCCAACTTTCTATAATCACTCGGGGCATCCCGACCCTCGAATTTGGCGAAAACAACCCAAAAACGGAAGTCTACGCGAAAAACGGACTTAAGCAGCCGAAAACCCTCTTAGGAACCGAAACCCCTCTTAGGAACCGAACCCTTCTGAGCCGAAGGCTGCTGAACCGAACCCGAAAGGTCCTCTCGGGCCCGAACCTCGCATGCCTGAACCGAACCCGAACGTTCGGCACATTTCGGATCTAACCTCTTCTCTTCTAATGGCTACCAAACCTTCTCTTCTGATGGCCTGCCGAACCCTCGCTTCTGACCTTCGGACCGAGCCCTCGGACTAAGCCTCGCCTTCGCCTTCTTCTTCTGGCTCGCATTCGCTTCCGGCTCGGCACCAGCCTGACCGAACCTCGGCCTAGGGACCGAACCTCGGCCTAGGACCGAGAGGTCTCGCTGGGAAGCCTTTTTCTCCCGGTTTTCGACTAAATTTGCATTTTAGGCCTGTTTTTAATTGTTTTAACACGGGATTTTCACCCAAAACTTTATTTTAACATATAAGGACCCTTAACTATTAATTAATCACATTTTTAAGGATAAAACCTTATCCACAAGAGAGTGGGTGAAGTACAAAGGTAGAGTGTTAACTTTACTTATTTTTATGACACAAACAACCACTCCCATACCCACTCCATGTCACTATTCACCACCAGCCCATCCCTAGTCACTTCATAGGTCCTTTCTCATTATTTTCAACTATTCCCACGTTCTTAGGGCCGGAACATCCATCCTCTCTCCTCACACTTCATTCATTCTCTCATTTTTTTACCAAGAACCACACTCCAAACTCTCTCATCTTTTTTCTCTCTAATTCGAGAATTTCAAGGCATACTCCAAGACTTTTCTCCTACAATTAGTAAGTATCATCATCTTTCTTATGATTATTACACATCCTCCTACTCAAAATCATAGATTGCTTACACAAACATCATCACATTCTTGTTAGATCTTCGAATCTTCAAGTGATTCTTCAAGTGTTCTTGGGTTGAACACTTCTCTTCTTCAACACTTACCTACTGAAATCACTCAAGGTGAGTTCATACCCCTACATTTTCATATTTTCTCAAGTTTTTAGGGGGGGAATACAAGTTAAAACACCAAGAACATAACTAAACTTTTCTAACAGCCTTCATCAGAAACGTTCAACTCCATTCACGGACTGTTTTGGACGACTTAAACATTTTTGTTTTCAAAACTGTTTTAGGTGTAAGTAGTTCAAGTTCTTAGCTTTAAAATGACTACTTGCACATCTCCATACGATTTTTCTACAATTTATGGTGAATTTTACAAAACTGCCTATCATTTCAAACACCAATCCGGACCAGTTTGTGATTATGGACCTTTTCACCCAAGTTAGAGATCATTAAAAATCATGATAAAAACTATGAGTAAACTAGACACATTTTGGGAACTCTCAGAAGTTACGGATTTAGTTTTCGACTTCGTATGATTTTTCTATGGCTTTTCTAAAACAGTGCAGGAAGGTCTAATTTAGTTAACATCATATAATTTTCATAACACTTTGTATTATGTTGAGCAAAGTGTATAAATATAAATTCTAAGTATTGAATGTGTTTCTTTGTAAATTTTATCATCATAAACTGAAAATAAGTCATTCATGATAAGATTATTCATTCATTTAGAACACGTATATAAGCTATAATAAGCATAGTTTAATGGATTTCATAACACTAACGCTTTTTCATAAAAGAGTTCTTATATATCACAAACATTTTGGATAAAACTATAATATGTATAGTTTATGATACATCACATAACACACTCGTACAAAAAGGGTACATTCATACATAAAGGTTTTACACTCACGCACACAACTCGTAAACTTGTTAACCTAAATTATGAGGCAATCTCTTTCCGTACGTCCGAGTGCGGGATATAATTCTTGTTAGTTATAATCTGAGTCTCCTGGAGGGAGAACGTGATAGTTGTGTATAGATCTATATTGGGTTTGACACCCCACACCTTGCTGCTAGCTACAGTGGGACCTGCAGGTCTACGGGTGACAAATGTCATTTCAGTTTTACGACGCCTGAGAAACGTCGTGGCAGGTTCATTTAGTCATAGTATGATTATAGCGACTCACATTGGGATATAACAATACATAAAGTCTACGGGATTTTTATAAAACTTAAATGGGTTTTATGTCGATTTTAAAATCACTTTTTATCTCAATAAGTACAGATATTACTGTACACTTTCGGTTTTGGTATTTATGACTACACATCATTTGAAACCACATTTATATCTTTAAGTATGGACAATACTTGTTATTTTCTCGGTCCTGAGATTTAGGACTCCATATACATAAAGTATTAACAAACATAAGAATTTACGGGAATTTCATTTAATTCAAGCGCGTTTATGTCAATTTAAACACATATCATTTTCTATTAGTAAGAGAGGTTACTTATACATTTTGGTCTTCGGTTATAAGACTACATTACATAACTTTTATAAAGAAAATATCGGATTTTCTGGATGCATATTCTATCGCTTTTACAAGGAAAACGGTTTACTCTCCAACAAAATCTCTTATGAACTCACCAACCTTTGTGTTGACACTTTTCAAAACTACTTGTATTCTCAGGAATTCAGTGAAAACAGGAAATCAACAACGTTTTGAGGATGGGACGATAAATCGTCAAACAGTTCATTTTGTTTCATAATGTAATTGATTCGAATCATGTAAACATATACTTTGGTGTAACTTTTTCAATTATATTTATGATGGTTGTATTTACTTTGAGTACTATTATACTCGTTGTTGTGATACTCTACATGAAGTCCTCCACCCTCGGACGGTTCCGCCATCCTTGGTTTGGGGGTGTGAAAGATTGGTATCAGAGCATTGTTTATAGTGAACTCAGTATATCGAACCACATAAGATATACAAACTATAAATGCATTGGGACTAGAGTCTCTGATTTTATGTTTTCAAAACAACTATACTTTTAGAAATAAGTAGTTTCTTATTAAAAGTATATAGGCATGCATACATACTAAGGTCAACATCATTCTAGAACAAAACAAAATTTATGATTGTTGGATATCACAGGTAAGCTCGGGGATGTATGGTCAGTCTTGGGAGTGGCATAGCCTGATCAACTATGCTGGTCCGAGGAGTGATTAGCACATGCCCAAGAATGGTTGTGATATGGCAACAAGTCTAAAAACTTACCAACACTACCACAATGAAATACCATAGGGGTATTTTGCGTTATTATAATTACTTATATGAAAACTAAATAGATCCTTAATAATAGATCTATAGTCCCTAAGTGGATACCCTAAGATATTATATAACTTAGAAATCATAGACTTAGAATTTGTGGTCATTACCTTACTTCCTTTTCCTTGTTTGGATGTTGATCTAGGGTAGGATCACTTATTCAAAGGTCTATCATATCTTGTTATATGTAATTAGTATAAACTATGTCATTATAGAAGTAACCAATAAGGATCACCCCTATAAGTGATTAATTATAGAGTTAGACGCCTAGTAATTATCTCTTCCACTCTTATTCTCGCAAGTACAACATAGCAAGATCCTACTTACCGGACGACCCCTACTTTCCCAATCCGAACCCAAGAAATGGTGAATGGTTATGAGGAGAATCAGAAGCGGAACCGGAGGTAATCAATCCTCCATGCATAGCAAGGGTTTCCGCGAACCGTTTCGACTTCATCGAACCTGTGCCCCGTTGGGCAATCGTGATCGAGGGTTGAATGTCGATAGCAACGGCAACAACCACCATGTGGAGACCAACGAGGGTGCTATGACCTCAATCACGGGGGACCGACTGACAGAGCCCTCCCGGCGAAGACCCGGCAGATCGCGAACATCGGGGATTAAAGCAGGTAGACTATAACCCGAGTTCGGAAACTGCACGCTACTACAGGCCCTACTGTCTCACGTACCCGAGAGTCGGAAAGAGACTACTATTTCGGAGACCAACTCTCTATTTAGGATCTTATCACCACTCAGGCAGAGGCAAGAGAGTAACGGGGTAGACACACAACATTCAAAGAGAGAAGGATTGCAGCCAAGCATCGATTTGCAAGGTGCATCGACTTTTCCTCATGCATCGCAAGGGACAGATCGTCGTAAGTAGAGTTCATACCGCTCACAAGACCTTGTAAATTAGGTTCGTGAGTATGCGTTGGTGCTACTCTATTCTAGGCGTAAGCACGACACTGGGATTTAAGCGGTCATACTAAACGAGGGATCTAGTTGCTATCAAAACTTTTCCATGCATAGATGTGAGGTAAACCTACATCTAGGTCAAAAATTTTCACCAAAACCCAAATTACTACAGTCATATTAACAAGATGGGCTTACGACATACCTAACAGACTTGAAGGTCTACTTAGCCTTAATTATATAACTAAGCATACATCAATTGGTCATAATAAGGACCTAGCTTGGGTCAAGTATAAGGGTTCACTTGGATACAGAACTACTAAAAATTCATGGGTTTACCATATAAAGACTCCCGTTATGAATTGTTTTCAGAACGCCCTTAACGACCGAATGACGTTACAAATCGATATAAGATAAAACTTAGTTAGAAACTCGTGACGTATAGCCATTCTAAAAACTCATTATCATCTCACCCTTAAACATTTTGTTGAGAAGTTCCTTCTTCATAGACTTATGGGTGCGATCATACCAACACTAATACACCGGGTCCCATCAAAAATCCTCAGCCAAGCGTGTTTGGACACACATGATTCTAAGATGAGTAAAGCTTAACGCCCGTATGAAACCTACTCCTACCCACTGCTGTAACTCCATTTCAAGAATGTTAGCGGAAACACTAGGAATAGTACAGTAATGTGCAAAAATTTATATGCGTAAATATAAATCGTAAGGATGCACTTAAGATAATCATTTCCACTAACGAAGACGTTTTTCATCGTGAAACAGAGCTATGTCTTCACCAAGAGGCAACCAACCAACTAGTAAGGCGCCAACTCTGCAGATAGATGCTGCTACTTTTCAGGCTGCAGTCACGGCAGCCGTGACAGCCGTCATGGCGCAATTTGACGCTAACAACACCAGCAGGAGTGGAAGCGGTACTGACAATACAGATTATGGTAACAATCAGGAGCACCAACAGGTGCCTGCCAGCGAAAATACCTCGGGCCACAAACCTACGAGCAAGAAGAGAAAGTTTTGGAACATGAAAGAGCGCCACCAATCTCAAAGATCCACTAAAAGACAACAACCTATGGCCACCCCCACCATTACAACAGCAGTCACGACACATGCCTCAACACTAGCCACGGGGTCTGCCACCCAAACGTCGGCCAGACCATATGAGGGATCACTCCCAAAGTGTGTCAAGTGTGGATTCCATCACAATGGGGCTTGCCGAGAGATACACTGTAAAAACTGCAATAGGAAAGGGCACACCGCCCGTTTCTATAGGACCCCGACTCAGTACATCACACCAACCCCCATTACCAAAGTAATTCCAGTGTGCTTCCTATGTGGTGAAACGGGACACTTCAAGAGAAACTGTCCAACTGAGAGGAATGACGGGGAAAGCGGAGGAGCATAACAAACGAACCAACAAGGGTAATAGGGAACCATATTAGGACTTTTGTAATGTTTCCCAACGACAAAAACGTTTAAGTATCATATGTTTGTAATGAATTTTTATATGCTTGCTAAAATCCATGACTTTCTAAAAGTAGTTAAAATACTCCCTCGTCCAAATCAAACCAAAGTCATTCATATATGATCTTAGGATCATTACCTGTAAGATGTGATGACTTTGTGCATACATCGGGGTTAATTATAATCAAAATACTGAAGTCTTGAAACAAATAATTTCATCCTGACTCCTATTACGTGTCTAGTAGTAAGAATTGAGTGGGGCCACCCACTCGACGATTCACCAACATCAGATCACATACGACGTTCATATACCGTTTGATCATAGGGAGACCTGTCAGGGATCATGATGTCAAATATCATTACTGATTCTCGAAACACACCCACTGTCAGGGATCTCTTCTTGCGAATACAACTTAACTCGTTTTATCTAAAAAGATATTGCTGTCATCATCCATTTTTCATTGATATAGCCCTCATCTTCCCGATTTAATGTCTACAAAAGGACCCTTCACCTAACTCACCGAATATCGGAATCTTTGTCTCCCATAAACGCGTCCAGCACGGACCTCCGGGTCATCTCTCACGGTGAAACCCCAAAGCACGTACTAGAGGAGTGTTATACTTCCCGAAACCTTATCACAAGTATTTACAGGAGACCTTTGGGAATGTCGCATTTAGCAGACAAGGTTCAAGCACAGAAGCTTGGGACGGATATGGTACGAGTCCTGCTAAGAGCTTTGGGCCAGGGTTGCCCAGAGGGACGAGTAAATGTCCTACCATCCGAAAAGGAGCCTAGTCGCATAAACCAAACCCACATGCTTCCTACCGAGCTACAAGAACTCTCAGGTCAAACCTATCGAACTACTCAACAATGAAATTGAAGAACCAAGCTTCTCACCATGGAAGGCTCCGGTCTAATTTTTCAAATAGAAAGGAAAATTGCTCATGGTTCCATCGACTTCAGAGGCCCCGACAATATCTCCAGTAGAAACCTTTACTATCTGCCTCACATAAACGAATAGGCCGACCAACCACAAGGAACGAGGTACCCTTCAAGAATTGGACCTGAGGTTTGAATATCACCAGTCGCGAGTGTTGGAGAAGGATGTCCGAGGACAACCCTCCAAACTCGATGCGGACATTGCAAGTCCGTAGTGATACCCCTCGGACGGGACCAACCCGCTCGCAGTATTCTTAGGATATGCCATTCTTACTAGGATCAGTTCGTCATTGTCATTGTAAGTGACTTGCTTATCTACCCTTGCAGTAAAAGGAAACCAAGGAGAGCAGCTACAACAAACCACAGAAGCAATACGAATCAAGAAGCTTTACCCGAAGTTCTCTAGATACGAGTTTTGGAATTAAGGACTCATATTCCTAAGACACATCCTTATCAATGTGGAAATCCTTTAGGACCCTTTCAATTGATCAAGACCGTTGAGAAACAGTCAGCACCAAAGGTGTCAGCAGGAATACCCCAAAATTTCGGGTCTCGCTGACTTACCGTCTTAGTCCCTTTGGGACTTCTCGTAAATTTCAGAATCCCCTTACGACTTTGACCATAAAGGAGCAACCCTTGACTGGAAAGAAAAGCAAAAGGAAGAAACCTTTGGAACTCCAGAATAAGAGACCAAATTCCTCTGGAAAACTCACTCTGGGCAGGTTTAGTACGCTTTGGAGAGCGTGGAAAGCCAAAACCCCAGATAATTATGCCTTTCGAGATTCTTGTAAGAATCAGCCTTGTAATCGCAACTTCAATCTACTCCCGCGAGTTTGGTAAAGTACATTCTACCCGATGTGTCCCGAACTTGCAGAAGTATCTATTCGACGAGACTCTTGTAATCCTCTTCAACGAAATCGAGTTCCACAAGAGCCTCACCTTCGTGAAAGAACCATAGTGACCATGGACCGAAAGGTTAAGCGAACGCAGCAACGCTGCTCCCCATTAGTGAAAGTTCGCAGGAATACTAACCAAGGACTTGGAGTCACTTGGAGGCGCGAGAATCAGTCGATTAGGAAGTATCCCCACATCATGGATCGATTGTTCATGCCCACTCCTTGCCTAAGTTCAAAATTTCGGGACGAAATTCCCTCTAACGGGGGGATGATGTGACAACCGTCAATTTTCGGTCAAATCAAAGTCAACTAAAGTCAACAAGCTAAACCGATAAAATAATGTTGCATACTCATCGGGAGTATGTAAGATCCTTAAACAAGGCTTAACGGGGTTTACGGACCCTGCACTGCGAAGCCGAACACTCATGTTCGTCACACACAAAACCGCTCTCAATCGTTTTCACTCCATCTCTTCTTATCGGAAATCTCTCTAAGTATGTGAAACCTCTCCCAAATCTCTCTAAGTATGTGAAATCTCTCCCAAATCTCTCTCTGAATGAGAAATCTCTCCAAGAATGTCAAATCTCTCCCAAATCTCTCTAAAAATGTGAAATCTCTCCCAAATATCTCTTTGTATGTGAAATCTCTCCAAGTATGTCAAATCTCTCCCAAATCTCTCTCTGAATGAGAAATCTCTCCAAGTATGTCAAATCTCTCCTAAATCTCTCTAAGTATGTGAAACCTCTCCCAAATATCTCTTTGTATGTGAAATCTCTCCAAGTATGTCAAATCTCTCCCAAATCTCTCTAAGTATGTGAAACCTCTCCCAAATCTCTCTAAGTATGTGAAATCTCTCCCAAATCTCTCTCTGAATGAGAAATCTCTCCAAGAATGTCAAATCTCTCCCAAATCTCTCTAAAAATGTGAAATCTCTCCCAAATATCTCTTTGTATGTGAAATCTCTCCAAGTATGTCAAACCTCTCCCAAATCTCTCTCTGAATGAGAAATCTCTCCCAAATCTCTCTAAGTATGTGAAACCTCTCCCAAATCTCTCTAAGTTTGTGAAATCTCTCCCAAATCTCTCTCTGAATGAGAAATCTCTCCAAAAATGTCAAATCTCTCCCAAATCTCTCTAAAAATGTGAAATCTCTCCCAAATATCTCTTTGTATGTGAAATCTCTCCAAGTATGTCAAATCTCTCCCAAAACTCTCTAAGTATGTGGAATCTCTCTCAAAATCTCTCCCAACTTTCTATAATCACTCGGGGCATCCCGACCCTCGAATTTGGCGAAAACAACCCAAAAACGGAAGTCTACGCGAAAAACGGACTTAAGCAGCCGAAAACCCTCTTAGGAACCGAAACCCCTCTTAGGAACCGAACCCTTCTGAGCCAAAGGCTGCTGAACCGAACCCGAAAGGTCCTCTCGGGCCCGAACCTCGCATGCCTGAACCGAACCCGAACGTTCGGCACATTTCGGATCTAACCTCTTCTCTTCTAATGGCTACCGAACCTTCTCTTCTGATGGCCTGCCGAACCCTCGCTTCTGACCTTCGGACCGAGCCCTCAGACTAAGCCTCGCCTTCGCCTTCTTCTTCTGGCTCGCATTCGCTTCCGGCTCGGCACCAGCCTGACCGAACCTCGGCCTAGGGACCGAACCTCGGCCTAGGACCGAGAGGTCTCGCTGGGAAGCCTTTTTCTCCCGGTTTTCGACTAAATTTGCATTTTAGACCCGTTTTTAATTGTTTTAACACGGGATTTTCACCCAAAACTTTATTTTAACATATAAGGACCCTTAACTATTAATTAATCACATTTTTAAGGATAAAACCTTATCCACAAGAGAGTGGGTGAAGTACAAAGGTAGAGTGTTGACTTTACTTATTTTTATGACACAAACAACCACTCCCATACCCACTCCATGTCACTATTCACCACCAGCCCATCCCTAGTCACTTCATAGGTCCTTTCTCATTATTTTCAACTATTCCCACGTTCCTAGGGCCGGAACATCCATCCTCTCTCCTCACACTTCATTCATTCTCTCATTTTTTTACCAAGAACCACACTCCAAACTCTCTCATCTTTTTTCTCTCTAATTCGAGAATTTCAAGGCATACTCCAAGACTTTTCTCCTACAATTAGTAAGTATCATCATCTTTCTTATGATTATTACACATCCTCCTACTCAAAATCATAGATTGCTTACACAAACATCATCACATTCTTGTTAGATCTTCGAATCTTCAAGTGATTCTTCAAGTGTTCTTGGGTTGAACACTTCTCTTCTTCAACACTTACCTACTGAAATCACTCAAGGTGAGTTCATACCCCTACATTTTCATATTTTCTCAAGTTTTTAGGGGGGGAATACAAGTTAAAACACCAAGAACATAACTAAACTTTTCTAACAGCCTTCATCAGAAACGTTCAACTCCATTCACGGACTGTTTTGGACGACTTAAACATTTTTGTTTTCAAAACTGTTTTAGGTGTAAGTAGTTCAAGTTCTTAGCTTTAAAATGACTACTTGCACATCTTCATACGATTTTTCTACAATTTATGGTGAATTTTACAAAACTGCCTATCATTTCAAACACCAATCCGGACCAGTTTGTGATTATGGACCTTTTCACCCAAGTTAGAGATCATTAAAAATCATGATAAAAACTATGAGTAAACTAGACACATTTTGGGAACTCTCAGAAGTTACGGATTTAGTTTTCGACTTCGTATGATTTTTCTATGGCTTTTCTAAAACAGTGCAGGAAGGTCTAATTTAGTTAACATCATATAATTTTCATAACACTTTGTATTATGTTGAGCAAAGTGTATAAATATAAATTCTAAGTATTGAATGTGTTTCTTTGTAAATTTTATCATCACAAACTGAAAATAAGTCATTCATGATAAGATTATTCATTCATTTAGAACACGTATATAAGCTATAATAAGCATAGTTTAATGGATTTCATAACACTAACGCTTTTTCATAAAAGAGTTCTTATATATCACAAACATTTTGGATAAAACTATAATATGTATAGTTTATGATACATCACATAACACACTCGTACAAAAAGGGTACATTCATACATAAAGGTTTTACACTCACGCACACAACTCGTAAACTTGTTAACCTAAATTGTGAGACAATCTCTTTCCGTACGTCCGAGTGCGGGATATAATTCCTGTTAGTTATAATCATAGTCTCCTGGAGGGAGAACGTGATAGTTGTGTATAGATCTATATTGGGTTTGACACCCCACACCTTGCTGCTAGCTACAGTGGGACCTGCAGGTCTACGGGTGACAAAATGTCATTTCAGTTTTACGACGCCTGAGAAACGTCGTGGCAGGTTCATTTAGTCATAGTATGATTATAGCGACTCACATAGGGATATAACAATACATAAAGTCTACGGGATTTTTATAAAACTTAAATGGGTTTTATGTCGATTTTAAAATCACTTTTTATCTCAATAAGTACAGATATTATTGTACACTTTCGGTTTTGGTATTTATGACTACACATCATTTGAAACCACATTTATATCTTTAAGTATGGACAATACTTGTTATTTTCTCGGTCCTGAGATTTAGGACTACATATACATAAAGTATTAACAAACATAAGAATTTACGGGAATTTCATTTAATTCAAGCGCGTTTATGTCAATTTAAACACATATCATTTTCTATTAGTAAGAGAGGTTACTTATACATTTTGGTCTTCGGTTATAAGACTACATTACATAACTTTTATAAAGAAAATATCGGATTTTCTGGATGCATATTCTATCGCTTTTACAAGGAAAACGGTTTACTCTCCAACAAAATCTCTTATGAACTCACCAACCTTTGTGTTGACACTTTTCAAAACTACTTGTATTCTCAGGAATTCAATGAAAACAGGAAATCAACAACGTTTTGAGGATGGGACGATAAATCGTCAAACAGTTCATTTTGTTTCATAATATAATTGATTCGAATCATGTAAACATATACTTTGGTGTAACTTTTTCAATTATATTTATGATGGTTGTATTTACTTTGAGTACTATTATACTCGTTGTTGTGATACTCTACATGAAGTCCTCCACCCTCGGACGTTTCCGCCATCCTTGGTTTGGGGGTGTGACACTCATGGGGTCCGGAGCAGCAGACCTCATTTGAGACTCTTCACCAGAGATTGTGCGAAGCTCCCGTGCTTGCATTGCCGGAAGGGATGGAGGATTTTGTGGTGTACTGTGATGCATCGATATCGGGGTTGAGAGCGGTGTTGATGCAGAAAGGGCATGTGATCGCGTATGCATCGAGGCAGTTAAAGCCTCATGAGACGAGATATCCCACCCAAGATATGGAATTGGGGGCTGTGGTGTTCGCCCTCAAGATCTGGTGTCACTATCTGTATGGGGTTCGGTGTACGATATACACGGACCACAAGAGTTTGAAGTACCTGATGGATCAGCCAAATCTGAATATGCGGTAGAGGAGATGGTTGGATGTGGTAAAGGATTATGATTGCGAGATCCTGTACCACCCGGGCAAGGCTAATGTGGTAGCCGACGCCCTGAGTCGTAGGGCAGAGAGTGCCCCATTGCGAGACATCTGTTTGAGGTTGACGGTGACGACTCCGATTTTGGACACCATCCGAGGGGCTGAGGCTGAGGCTGCGAGATCAGAAAATCAAAAGAGGGAGCGGGTGGTTGGTCAGGTATCGGAATTTGTTACCGACGGTCGAGGACTTATGACGTTTCAGGGTCGGATTTGGGTACCTTTTGTGGGCGGGACGCGTACCATTTTGATGGAGGAGGCACATCGATCGAAGTTCTCGATCCATCTTGGGGCTACCAAGATGTATTTGGACCTAAAGAAGGAGTATTGGTGGCCCTGTATGAAGAGGGATGTTGCTTGGTTCGTCAAGAGGTGCCTAACTTGTCGCCAAGTTAAGGCCAAGCACCAGCGTCCGCATGGTAAGCTGCAGCCGTTGGAGATTCCCGAGTGGAAGTGGGAACAGATTACCATGGATTTTATCACCAAATTGCCAAAGACTGCGAGAGGAGTGGATGCGATTTGGGTGATCGTGGATAGATTGACGAAGAGCGCTCATTTTCTAGCCATCAGCGAGAGCTCTTCTGCGGAGAAATTGGCGGAGTTATATGTGAGAGAGGTGGTATCGCGGCATGGGGTTCCAATGTCGATTGTTTCAGACCAGGATGTGCGTTTTACTTCCAGATTTTGGAAGAAGTTTCATGAGGAATTGGGTACGAGATTGCATTTCAGTACCGCATACCACCCGCAGACGGACGGACAGAGCGAGCGAACGATTCAAACGCTTAAGGATATGCTCCGAGCATGTGTTCTGGATTTTGGAGGGAGCTGGGACACCTACCTACCTTTAGCAGAGTTTTCGTATAACAACAGCCATCATTCGAGCATTGGTATGCCACCCTTTGAGCTGTTGTATGGGCGGAGGTGTCGCACCCCCATTTGCTGGGGAGAGGTGGGGCAGCGTTTGATGGGTAGCACGGAGATTGTACTCCAGACGACCGAGCAGATTCAGCAGGTCAGGCAAAGGTTGTTGACCATGCAGAGTCGCCAGAAGAGTTATGCGGACAGGCGTCGGTCCGAGCTCGAGTTTCAGGTCGGTGATCTTGTGCTCCTAAAGGTCTCTCCTTGGAAAGGAGTGATACGATTCAGGAAGAGGGGCAAGTTGGGACCCCGGTACATTGGACCCTTCAGGGTAATTGCTAGGGTAGGCAGGGTAGCCTACCGGTTGGACCTACCTGCTGAGTTAGGGCAGATCCATGATACCTTTCATGTCTCGCAGTTGAGGAAATGTATTGCCGACGAGTCGGCAATGGTGCCGTTGGAGGATATTCAGGTGGATGCGAGCCTGAACTACGCAGAGAGACCAGTTGCGATTGTGGATCGAAAGATCAAGGTTCTGAGGAACAAGAAAGTGCCTCTGGTACAGGTTCAGTGGCAGCATCGGAAGGGATCCGATTTGACCTGGGAACCGGAGCGGGAGATGCGGGAGCAGCATCCAGAGTTATTTCAGGAATGAGACTTCGAGGGCGAAGTCAGATTCTAGTGGGGGAGAATTGTAACATCCGGGATTTCAGGTATATTAATTAATCTTTTTATTTTGAGTTTTGAGAAGGGACTCGGCGAGTTGATGCGTAGACTCGCCGAGTTAAGACGCGGGTTCTCATCCGGTTTGATGCTCGGACTCAGCGAGTCGCCTTAGTGGACTCGGCGAGTCTGCGTCCTTTAATGAAACCCTAATTTCTCGGGTTTGTGGCCTATTTAAAGGGCCTTATGGCCGTCATTTGCGCTCATTAGTCCCCAGAGTGAAACCCTAGAACGTTTGAGTGATTCAAGTGAGGGAAGGAGCCATTGTTGATTCTTGGAGTTATTGTCTAGCAAGGGAAGAGAAGATCCAGCCAAGAGGAAGCAAGAGAGGGGTGGATTCTTGAAGAGCTAAGGTCCAGGACGTCACATCTGAGGTACCATTCGAATCCTTCCTTGTTATTGTGATGTTCATATAGATTTAGGGTTTTTGAACCCATTTGTGGCTAGATCTAGCATCATCATGGTCCCTTGGCGAGTTATGGCTCTGAATCTAGACCCATAGAGGTCCAGAGCACCTCCTGGCCCAAGCTTTATGTGCATCCATGGAGGTTTTAGATTGGGATCTATGTATTTGAGGCTAAACCTCCATTATTGAGCTATTTGATGCTTAATGAGCACCAAGACTCGGACTTTACGTGATCAATAAGCTTAAGGGGACTGGATCTATGAGTTACTAGAGTGGATCTGACCTTAGAAGGTCGTTTGAGGTTGTGCATGGAGTGCACTCGTCGAGTCCAATCCCAGACTCGACGAGTTGGTGCGGGTTGTTCAGAGACTTCGGACCAGGGACTGAGTAACCGAGTCGGGTGAGTGACTCGGTGAGTTGGAAGAGATTCAGAGGGAATCGGGTTCCCGTAGGGACTCGGCGAGTCGGGTTGACCGTTGACCGTTGACTGGTTTGACTTCGTGGTATTAGTCAGCCACAGTCAAGTAGTATTACGTAAAATACAGATTTCAAAGTCAAAATTTCAAAGAATATATAAACAAAAGGATAAAAGTTTTCACAAACCAATATATTCTGTTGACAGAATTCCAATGAAAAATAATGATAAATTTGTTCAGAATTATATGACAACATTAGAAAATTTGAGACTTTGCAAAAATTTGTGAATAATCATAAATTTCATAATGTTGGAAAATTAACGAATAATTCATCAACTTTGAATGTCAAAACTGAAGCAAAACCAAAATTTTCAACTAAACTACCAAATTTTCTAAATCCTCCGATCTCAAAACCGACCAAAGTTTTGTATACAAAAGGAAAATCTGATGTTTATACGATCAACCGTTGGCTTGAAGGGAAAGGAAGACAATATCAAAATGGGAAGTTTTCAGAGCAACAGATAGACTGCATTTGACAAGTTCGTGAATAACTCTTCTACTGGTAGTTCATCATCTCATGATTCGCAAGTTCCAGTACAAAAATGGAAACCAATTATCAAAGTTGTGAATGTTGTGAAGGATGAGATGAAAGTCAATGGAAATCCAAAACTATTGAACAACTATATTTTAATATCTAGATCTGATGATGTTGATTTAATAGATAGTGTATCAGACAAAGTGAAAACATGGTTTTTAAATTCAATGAATTTATTCAAAACTACTAATGATGGACCCAATAAGTTTTGGGTTCCTAAATTTTTTCAATAAATGCAGGTGATATGTGACGAGCAATATGATGCAAAATGGTATATTGATAGTGGTTGCTCTCGTCACATGACTGGAAGAAAGGAAAACTTGCGAGATTATAGAAGCTTGGAGAATGCTGGAGTAGTCAAATTTAGAAATAATCACAAGTGTCAAGTGAAAGGATATGGAAAAGTCACAAATGGACAATTCACAGTTAACATGGTTGCTTATGTTGAAGGTCTTCAACATAACTTGATTAGTGTTTCGCAACTTGTTGAGGGTACTGGAAATCAGGTTGTATTTAATGAAGAAGGAAGTATCATTTCAAATGCGAAGACAAATGAAGTACTTCTCAAATCCAAAAGATATGGTGATATCTTTACACTGGACATCAAACCAATCGTGGGCAATCTTGCTGTGTGTTTACTATCAAAGGCATCTAATGATGTTAGCTGGCTTTGGCATCGAAGATTGTCGCATTTGAACTTTCGCAACATTAACAAACTTGTCACTGAAGATTTAGTTCGAGGTTTACCTATACTAAAATTTGACAATGATACTTTGTGTGCAGCTTGCGAACAAGGAAAACAACATAGAAAAGGTCATCCGATTGTGATAGATTCAAAAATCGTGGAACCATTGGAACTTCTTCACATTGACTTATGTGGACCGTCGACTGTTGCTACAATCAATAAAAAGCGGTACATTTTAGTTATTGTTGATATTTTTCTCGGTTCACATGAGTATTTTTTCTCAGGTTAAAATCTGAAGTTGCTCAGACGATGATTGATTTTATCAAAAAGATTGAGATTAGTCTTAAAAAGAGTGTTCGCAAAATTAAAAGTGATAATGGTTCTGAGTTTAAAAATCAAACACTGGACTTTTTTCTCACAGACAAAGGAATTTCGCATAATTTCTCATCTCCATATACTCCACAACAGAATGGTGTTGTTGAAAGAAGAAATAACTCTTTATGCGAAGCAGACACAACCATGTTAGCATATGCGAACTTACCTCAATATCTTTGGGCTGAGGCTGTATCAACTGCATGTTTTACTCAGAATCGGTCATTCATTCATCGCAAATTCAATGTCACTCCATATAAAATACTCAACAATCGAAAACCTAATGTAAAATTTTTCCATGTTTTTGGTTGCAGGTGTTTTATAATGAATCTAAAAGATAATTTGACCAAGTTCCAAGCTAAAGCTGATGAAGGCATTTTCTTAGGATATTCGCAAAATTCAGTTGCATACAGAGTGTTAAATAAGAGAACAAGAAAAGTTGAAGAAACTTTCAACTTAACTTTTGATGATTACTATCTTAAACAAACGGATAGTAAATTTGAACATAAATCAGTTCTTGTTGATTCAGATACTCATATTGAAAATACAAAAACAAATGATTTTGATTATGACTTAATTTTTGGAACTCCTGACAGGGCAATTGATGCGGAAGTTTATGCTCCTGATAATCAAACATCAGAATCCTCAAAACATATTGATGATTCAACAATAACTACAACGTCAATTTCTTGCGAAAGTGTGCCTGAAGTTCGTATGGAGGGAGAGCATACGTTCACCAATGTATAGAGAGAGCAAACTTTCGAGGGGGAGAATGAAAATATGAATCATGAAGTTGAGGGGGAGCATTCGCAAATTCAACAGGAATATCATTTTGAGGGGGAGCATCAAGATGAACTGTAACATCCGGGATTTCAGGTATATTAATTAATATTTTTAATTTGAGTTTTGAGAAGGGACTCGGCGAGTTGATGCATAGACTCGTCGAGTTAAGACGCGGGTTCTCATCCGGTTTGATGCTCGGACTCGGCGAGTCGCCTTAGTGGACTCGGCGAGTCTGCGTCGTTTAATGAAACCCTAATTTCTCGGGTTTGAGGCCTATTTAAAGGGCCTTATGGCCGTCATTTGCGCTCATTAGTCCCCAGAGTGAAACCCTAGAACGTTTGAGTGATTCAAGTGAGGGAAGGAGCCATTGTTGATTCTTGGAGTTATTGTCTAGCAAGGGAAGAGAAGATCCAGCCAAGAGGAAGCAAGAGAGGGGTGGATTCTTGAAGAGCTAAGGTCCAGGACGTCACATCTGAGGTACCATTCGAATCCTTCCTTGTTATTGTGATGTTCATATAGATTTCGGGTTTTTGAACCCCTTTGTGGCTAGATCTAGCATCATCATGGTCCCTTGGCGAGTTATGGCTCTGAATCTAGACCCATAGAGGTCCAGAGCACCTCCTGGCCCAAGCTTTATGTGCATCCATGGAGGTTTTAGATTGGGATCTATGTATTTGAGGCTAAACCTCCATTATTGAGCTATTTGATGCTTAATGAGCACCAAGACTCGGACTTTACGTGATCAATAAGCTTAAGGGGACTGGATCTATGAGTTACTAGAGTGGATCTGACCTTAGAAGGTCGTTTGAGGTTGTGCATGGAGTGCACTCGTCGAGTCCAATCCCAGACTCGGCGAGTTGGTGTGGGTTGTTTAGAGACTTCGGACCAGGGACTGAGTAACCGAGTCGGGTGAGTGACTCAGTGAGTTGGAAGAGATTCAGAGGGAATCGGGTTCCCGTAGGGACTCGGCGAGTCGGGTTGACCGTTGACTGTTGACTGGTTTGACTTCGTGGTATTAGTCAGCCACAGTCAAGTAGTATTAAGTAAAATACAGATTTCAAAGTCAAAATTTCAAAGAATATATAAACAAAAAGATAAAAGTTTTCACAAACCAATATATTCTGTTGACAGAATTCCAATGAAAAATAATGATAAATTTGTTCGGAATTATATGACAACATTAGAAAATTTGAGACTTTGCAAAAATTTGTGAATAATCATAAATTTCATAATGTTGGAAAATTAACGAATAATTCATCAACTTTGAATGTCAAAACTGAAGCAAAACCAAAATTTTCAACTAAACTACCAAATTTTCTAAATCCTCCGATCTCAAAACCGACCAAAGTTTTGTATACAAAAGGAAAATCTGATCTTTATACGATCAACCGTTGGCTTGAAGGGAAAGGAAGACAATATCAAAATGGGAAGCTTTCAGAGCAACAGATAGACTGCATTTGACAAGTTCGTGAATAACTCTTCTACTGGTAGTTCATCATCTCATGATTCGCAAGTTCCAGTACAAAAATGGAAACCAATTATCAAAGTTGTGAATGTTGTGAAGGATGAGATGAAAGTCAATGGAAATCCAAAACTATTGAACAACTATATTTTAATATCTAGATCTGATGATGTTGATTTAATAGATAGTGTATCAGACAAAGTGAAAACATGGTTTTTAAATTCAATGAATTTGTTCAAAACTACTAATGATGGACCCAATAAGTTTTGGGTTCCTAAATTTTTTCAATAAATGCAGGTGATATGTGACGAGCAATATGATGCAAAATGGTATATTGATAGTGGTTGCTCTCGTCACATGACTGGAAGAAAGGAAAACTTGCGAGATTATAGAAGCTTGGAGAATGCTGGAGTAGTCAAATTTAGAAATAATCACAAGTGTCAAGTGAAAGGATATGGAAAAGTCACAAATGGACAATTCACAGTTAACATGGTTGCTTATGTTGAAGGTCTTCAACATAACTTGATTAGTGTTTCGCAACTTGTTGAGGGTACTGGAAATCAGGTTGTATTTAATGAAGAAGGAAGTATCATTTCAAATGCGAAGACAAATGAAGTACTTCTCAAATCCAAAAGATATGGTGATATCTTTACACTGGACATCAAACCAATCGTGGGCAATCTTGCTGTGTGTTTACTATCAAAGGCATCTAATGATGTTAGCTGGCTTTGGCATCGAAGATTGTCGCATTTGAACTTTCGCAACATTAACAAACTTGTCACTGAAGATTTAGTTCGAGGTTTACCTATACTAAAATTTGACAATGATACTTTGTGTGCAGCTTGCGAACAAGGAAAACAACATAGAAAAGGTCATCCGATTGTGATAGATTCAAAAATCGTGGAACCATTGGAACTTCTTCACATTGACTTATGTGGACCGTCGACTGTTGCTACAATCAATAAAAAGCGGTACATTTTAGTTATTGTTGATATTTTTCTCGGTTCACATGAGTATTTTTTCTCAGGTTAAAATCTGAAGTTGCTCAGACGATGATTGATTTTATCAAAAAGATTGAGATTAGTCTTAAAAAGAGTGTTCGCAAAATTAAAAGTGATAATGGTTCTGAGTTTAAAAATCAAACACTGGACTTTTTTCTCACAGACAAAGGAATTTCGCATAATTTCTCATCTCCATATACTCCACAACAGAATGGTGTTGTTGAAAGAAGAAATAACTCTTTATGCGAAGCAGACACAACCATGTTAGCATATGCGAACTTACCTCAATATCTTTGGGCTGAGGCTGTATCAACTGCATGTTTTACTTAGAATCGGTCATTCATTCATCGCAAATTCAATGTCACTCCATATGAAATACTCAACAATCGAAAACCTAATGTAAAATTTTTCCATGTTTTTGGTTGCAGGTGTTTTATAATGAATCTAAAAGATAATTTGACCAAGTTCCAAGCTAAAGCTGATGAAGGCATTTTCTTAGGATATTCGCAAAATTCAGTTGCATACAGAGTGTTAAATAAGAGAACAAGAAAAGTTGAAGAAACTTTCAACTTAACTTTTGATGATTACTATCTTAAACAAACGGATAGTAAATTTGAACATAAATCAGTTCTTGTTGATTCAGATACTCATATTGAAAATACAAAAACAAATGATTTTGATTATGACTTAATTTTTGGAACTCCTGACAGGGCAATTGATGCGGAAGTTTATGCTCCTGATAATCAAACATCAGAATCCTCAAAACATATTGATGATTCAACAATAACTACAACGTCAATTTCTTGCGAAAGTGTGCCTGAAGTTCGTATGGAGGGAGAGCATACGTTCACCAATGTATAGAGAGAGCAAACTTTCGAGGGGGAGAATGAAAATATGAATCATGAAGTTGAGGGGGAGCATTCGCAAATTCAACAGGAATATCATTTTGAGGGGGAGCATCAAGATGAACTGTAACATCCGGGATTTCAGGTATATTAATTAATATTTTTAATTTGAGTTTTGAGAAGGGACTCGGCGAGTTGATGCATAGACTCGCCGAGTTAAGACGCGGGTTCTCATCCGGTTTGATGCTCGGACTCGGCGAGTCGCCTTAGTGGACTCGGCGAGTCTGCGTCGTTTAATGAAACCCTAATTTCTCGGGTTTGAGGCCTATTTAAAGGGCCTTATGGCCGTCATTTGCGCTCATTAGTCCCCAGAGTGAAACCCTAGAACGTTTGAGTGATTCAAGTGAGGGAAGGAGCCATTGTTGATTCTTGGAGTTATTGTCTAGCAAGGGAAGAGAAGATCCAGCCAAGAGGAAGCAAGAGAGGGGTGGATTCTTGAAGAGCTAAGGTCCAGGACGTCACATCTGAGGTACCATTCGAATCCTTCCTTGTTATTGTGATGTTCATATAGATTTCGGGTTTTTGAACCCCTTTGTGGCTAGATCTAGCATCATCATGGTCCCTTGGCGAGTTATGGCTCTGAATCTAGACCCATAGAGGTCCAGAGCACCTCCTGGCCCAAGCTTTATGTGCATCCATGGAGGTTTTAGATTGGGATCTATGTATTTGAGGCTAAACCTCCATTATTGAGCTATTTGATGCTTAATGAGCACCAAGACTCGGACTTTACGTGATCAATAAGCTTAAGGGGACTGGATCTATGAGTTACTAGAGTGGATCTGACCTTAGAAGGTCGTTTGAGGTTGTGCATGGAGTGCACTCGTCGAGTCCAATCCCAGACTCGGCGAGTTGGTGTGGGTTGTTTAGAGACTTCGGACCAGGGACTGAGTAACCGAGTCGGGTGAGTGACTCAGTGAGTTGGAAGAGATTCAAAGGGAATCGGGTTCCCGTAGGGACTCGGCGAGTCGGGTTGACCGTTGACTGTTGACTGGTTTGACTTCGTGGTATTAGTCAGCCACAGTCAAGTAGTATTAAGTAAAATACAGATTTCAAAGTCAAAATTTCAAAGAATATATAAACAAAAAGATAAATGTTTTCACAAACCAATATATTCTGTTGACAGAATTCCAATGAAAAATAATGATAAATTTGTTCGGAATTATATGACAACATTAGAAAATTTGAGACTTTGCAAAAATTTGTGAATAATCATAAATTTCATAATGTTGGAAAATTAACGAATAATTCATCAACTTTGAATGTCAAAACTGAAGCAAAACCAAAATTTTCAACTAAACTACCAAATTTTCTAAATCCTCCGATCTCAAAACCGACCAAAGTTTTGTATACAAAAGGAAAATCTGATGTTTATACGATCAACCGTTGGCTTGAAGGGAAAGGAAGACAATATCAAAATGGGAAGTTTTCAGAGCAACAGATAGACTGCATTTGACAAGTTCGTGAATAACTCTTCTACTGATAGTTCATCATCTCATGATTCGCAAGTTCCAGTACAAAAATGGAAACCAATTATCAAAGTTGTGAATGTTGTGAAGGATGAGATGAAAGTCAATGGAAATCCAAAACTATTGAACAACTATATTTTAATATCTAGATCTGATGATGTTGATTTAATAGATAGTGTATCAGACAAAGTGAAAACATGGTTTTTAAATTCAATGAATTTATTCAAAACTACTAATGATGGACCCAATAAGTTTTGGGTTCCTAAATTTTTTCAATAAATGTAGGTGATATGTGACGAGCAATATGATGCAAAATGGTATATTGATAGTGGTTGCTCTCGTCACATGACTGGAAGAAAGGAAAACTTGCGAGATTATAGAAGCTTGGAGAATGCTGGAGTAGTGAAATTTAGAAATAATCACAAGTGTCAAGTGAAAGGATATGGAAAAGTCACAAATGGACAATTCACAGTTAACATGGTTGCTTATGTTGAAGGTCTTCAACATAACTTGATTAGTGTTTCGCAACTTGTTGAGGGTACTGGAAATCAGGTTGTATTTAATGAAGAAGGAAGTATCATTTCAAATGCGAAGACAAATGAAGTACTTCTCAAATCCAAAAGATATGGTGATATCTTTACACTGGACATCAAACCAATCGTGGGCAATCTTGCTGTGTGTTTACTATCAAAGGCATCTAATGATGTTAGCTGGCTTTGGCATCGAAGATTGTCGCATTTGAACTTTCGCAACATTAACAAACTTGTCACTGAAGATTTAGTTCGAGGTTTACCTATACTAAAATTTGACAATGATACTTTGTGTGCAGCTTGCGAACAAGGAAAACAACATAGAAAAGGTCATCCGATTGTGATAGATTCAAAAATCGTGGAACCATTGGAACTTCTTCACATTGACTTATGTGGACCGTCGACTGTTGCTACAATCAATAAAAAGCGGTACATTTTAGTTATTGTTGATATTTTTCTCGGTTCACATGAGTATTTTTTCTCAGGTTAAAATCTGAAGTTGCTCAGACGATGATTGATTTTATCAAAAAGATTGAGATTAGTCTTAAAAAGAGTGTTCGCAAAATTAAAAGTGATAATGGTTCTGGTTTTAAAAATCAAACACTGGACTTTTTTCTCACAGACAAAGGATTTTCGCATAATTTCTCATCTCCATATACTCCACAACAGAATGGTGTTGTTGAAAGAAGAAATAGGTCTTTATGCGAAGCAGACAGAACCATGTTAGCATATGCGAACTTACCTCAATATCTTTGGGCTGAGGCTGTATCAACTGCATGTTTTACTCAGAATCGGTCATTCATTCATCGCAAATTCAATGTCACTCCATATGAAATACTCAACAATCGAAAACCTAATGTAAAATTTTTCCATGTTTTTGGTTGCAGGTGTTTTATAATGAATCTAAAAGATAATTTGACCAAGTTCCAAGCTAAAGCTGATGAAGGCATTTTCTTAGGATATTCGCAAAATTCAGTTGCATACAGAGTGTTAAATAAGAGAACAAGAAAAGTTGAAGAAACTTTCAACTTAACTTTTGATGATTACTATCTTAAACAAACGGATAGTAAATTTGAACATAAATCAATTCTTGTTGATTCAGATACTCAGATTGAAAATACAGAAATAAATGATTTTTATTATGACTTAATTTTTGGAACTCCTGACAGGGCAATTGATGCGGAAGTTTATGCTCCTGATAATCAAACATCAGAATCCTCAAAACATATTGATGATTCAACAATAACTACAACGTCAATTTCTTGCGAAAGTGTGCCTGAAGTTCGTATGGAGGGAGAGCATACGTTCACCACTGTATAGAGAGAGCAAACTTTCGAGGGGGAGAATGAAAATATGAATCATGAAGTTGAGGGGGAGCATTCGCAAATTCAACAGGAATATCATTTTGAGGGGGAGCATCAAGATGAACTGTAACATCCGGGATTTCAGGTATATTAATTAATATTTTTATTTTGAGTTTTGAGAAGGGACTCGGCGAGTTGATGCGTAGACTCGCCGAGTTAAGACGCAGGTTCTCATCCGGTTTGATGCTCGGACTCGGCGAGTCGCCTTAGTGGACTCGGCGAGTCTGCGTCGTTTAATGAAACCCTAATTTCTTGGGTTTGAGGCCTATTTAAAGGGCCTTATGGCCGTCATTTGCGCTCATTAGTCCCCAGAGTGAAACCCTAGAACGTTTGAGTGATTCAAGTGAGGGAAGGAGCCATTGTTGATTCTTGGAGTTATTGTCTAGCAAGGGAAGAGAAGATCCAGCCAAGAGGAAGCAAGAGAGGGGTGGATTCTTGAAGAGCTAAGGTCCAGGACGTCACATCTGAGGTACCATTCGAATCCTTCCTTGTTATTGTGATGATCATATAGATTTCGGGTTTTTGAACCCATTTGTGGCTAGATCTAGCATCACCATGGTCCCTTGGCGAGTTATGGCTCTGAATCTAGACCCATAGAGGTCCAGAGCACCTCCTGGCCCAAGCTTTATGTGCATCCATGGAGGTTTTAGATTGGAATCTATGTATTTGAGGCTAAACCTCCATTGTTGAGCTATTTGATGCTTAATGAGCACCAAGACTCGGACTTTACGTGATCAATAAGCTTAAGGGGACTGGATCTATGAGTTACTAGAGTGGATCTGACCTTAAAAGGTCGTTTGAGGTTGTGCATGGAGTGCACTCGTCGAGTCCAATCCCAGACTCGGCGAGTTGGTGCGGGTTGTTCAGTGACTTCGGACCAGGGACTGAGTAACCGAGTCGGGTGAGTGACTCGGTGAGTTGGAAGAGATTCAGAGGGAATCAGGTTCCCGTAGGGACTCGGCGAGTCGGGTTGACCGTTGACCGTTGACTGGTTTGACTTCGTGGTATTAGTCAGCCAAAGTCAAGTAGTATTAAGTAAAATACAGATTTCAAAGTCAAAATTTCAAAGAATATATAAACAAAAGGATACAAGTTTTCACAAACCAATATATTCTGTTGACAGAATTCCAATGAAAAATAATGATAAATTTGTTCGGAAGTATGACAACATTAGAAAATTTGAGACTTCGCAAAAATTTGTGAATAATCATAAATTTCATAATGTTGGAAAATTAACGAATAATTCATCAACTTTGAATGTCAAAACTGAAGCAAAACCAAAATTTTCAACTAAACTACCAAATTTTCTAAATCCTCCGATCTCAAAACCGACCAAAGTTTTGTATACAAAAGAAAAATCTGATGTTTATACGATCAACCGTTGGCTTGAAGGGAAAGGAAGACAATATCAAAATGGGAAGTTTTCAGAGCAACAGATAGACTGCATTTGACAAGTTCGTGAATAACTCTTCTACTGGTAGTTCATCATCTCATGATTCGCAAGTTCCAGTACAAAAATGGAAACCAATTATCAAAGTTGTGAATGTTGTGAAGGATGAGATGAAAGTCAATGGAAATCCATAACTATTGAACAACTATATTTTAATATCTAGATCTGATGATGTTGATTTAATAGATAGTGTATCAGACAAAGCGAAAACATGGTTTTTAAATTCAATGAATTTGTTCAAAACTACTAATGATGGACCCAATAAGTTTTGGGTTCCTAAATTTTTTCAATAAATGCAGGTGATATGTGACGAGCAATATAATACAAAATGGTATATTGATAGTGGTTGCTCTCGTCACATGACTGGAAGAAAGGAAAACTTGCGAGATTATAGAAGCTTGGAGAATGCTGGAGTAGTCAAATTTAGAAATAATCACAAGTGTCAAGTGAAAGGATATGGAAAAGTCACAAATGGACAATTCACAGTTAACATGGTTGCTTATGTTGAAGGTCTTCAACATAACTTGATTAGTGTTTCGCAACTTGTTGAGGGTACTGGAAATCAGGTTGTATTTAATGAAGAAGGAAGTATCATTTCAAATGCGAAGACAAATGAAGTACTTCTCAAATCCAAAAGATATGGTGATATCTTTACACTGGACATCAAACCAATCGTGGGCAATCTTGCTGTGTGTTTACTATCAAAGGCATCTAATGATGTTAGCTGGCTTTGGCATCGAAGATTGTCGCATTTGAACTTTCGCAACATTAACAAACTTGTCACTGAAGATTTAGTTCGAGGTTTACCTATACTAAAATTTGACAATGATACTTTGTGTGCAGCTTGCGAACAAGGAAAACAACATAGAAAAGGTCATCCGATTGTGATAGATTCAAAAATCGTGGAACCATTGGAACTTCTTCACATTGACTTATGTGGACCGTCGACTGTTGCTACAATCAATAAAAAGCGGTACATTTTAGTTATTGTTGATATTTTTCTCGGTTCACATGAGTATTTTTTCTCAGGTTAAAATCTGAAGTTGCTCAGACGATGATTGATTTTATCAAAAAGATTGAGATTAGTCTTAAAAAGAGTGTTCGCAAAATTAAAAGTGATAATGGTTCTGAGTTTAAAAATCAAACACTGGACTTTTTTCTCACAGACAAAGGAATTTCGCATAATTTCTCATCTCCATATACTCCACAACAGAATGGTGTTGTTGAAAGAAGAAATAACTCTTTATGCGAAGCAGACACAACCATGTTAGCATATGCGAACTTACCTCAATATCTTTGGGCTGAGGCTGTATCAACTGCATGTTTTACTTAGAATCGGTCATTCATTCATCGCAAATTCAATGTCACTCCATATGAAATACTCAACAATCGAAAACCTAATGTAAAATTTTTCCATGTTTTTGGTTGCAGGTGTTTTATAATGAATCTAAAAGATAATTTGACCAAGTTCCAAGCTAAAGCTGATGAAGGCATTTTCTTAGGATATTCGCAAAATTCAGTTGCATACAGAGTGTTAAATAAGAGAACAAGAAAAGTTGAAGAAACTTTCAACTTAACTTTTGATGATTACTATCTTAAACAAACGGATAGTAAATTTGAACATAAATCAGTTCTTGTTGATTCAGATACTCATATTGAAAATACAAAAACAAATGATTTTGATTATGACTTAATTTTTGGAACTCCTGACAGGGCAATTGATGCGGAAGTTTATGCTCCTGATAATCAAACATCAGAATCCTCAAAACATATTGATGATTCAACAATAACTACAACGTCAATTTCTTGCGAAAGTGTGCCTGAAGTTCGTATGGAGGGAGAGCATACGTTCACCAATGTATAGAGAGAGCAAACTTTCGAGGGGGAGAATGAAAATATGAATCATGAAGTTGAGGGGGAGCATTCGCAAATTCAACAGGAATATCATTTTGAGGGGGAGCATCAAGATGAACTGTAACATCCGGGATTTCAGGTATATTAATTAATATTTTTAATTTGAGTTTTGAGAAGGGACTCGGCGAGTTGATGCATAGACTCGCCGAGTTAAGACGCGGGTTCTCATCCGGTTTGATGCTCGGACTCGGCGAGTCGCCTTAGTGGACTCGGCGAGTCTGCGTCGTTTAATGAAACCCTAATTTCTCGGGTTTGAGGCCTATTTAAAGGGCCTTATGGCCGTCATTTGCGCTCATTAGTCCCCAGAGTGAAACCCTAGAACGTTTGAGTGATTCAAGTGAGGGAAGGAGCCATTGTTGATTCTTGGAGTTATTGTCTAGCAAGGGAAGAGAAGATCCAGCCAAGAGGAAGCAAGAGAGGGGTGGATTCTTGAAGAGCTAAGGTCCAGGACGTCACATCTGAGGTACCATTCGAATCCTTCCTTGTTATTGTGATGTTCATATAGATTTCGGGTTTTTGAACCCCTTTGTGGCTAGATCTAGCATCATCATGGTCCCTTGGCGAGTTATGGCTCTGAATCTAGACCCATAGAGGTCCAGAGCACCTCCTGGCCCAAGCTTTATGTGCATCCATGGAGGTTTTAGATTGGGATCTATGTATTTGAGGCTAAACCTCCATTATTGAGCTATTTGATGCTTAATGAGCACCAAGACTCGGACTTTACGTGATCAATAAGCTTAAGGGGACTGGATCTATGAGTTACTAGAGTGGATCTGACCTTAGAAGGTCGTTTGAGGTTGTGCATGGAGTGCACTCGTCGAGTCCAATCCCAGACTCGGCGAGTTGGTGTGGGTTGTTTAGAGACTTCGGACCAGGGACTGAGTAACCGAGTCGGGTGAGTGACTCAGTGAGTTGGAAGAGATTCAAAGGGAATCGGGTTCCCGTAGGGACTCGGCGAGTCGGGTTGACCGTTGACTGTTGACTGGTTTGACTTCGTGGTATTAGTCAGCCACAGTCAAGTAGTATTAAGTAAAATACAGATTTCAAAGTCAAAATTTCAAAGAATATATAAACAAAAAGATAAATGTTTTCACAAACCAATATATTCTGTTGACAGAATTCCAATGAAAAATAATGATAAATTTGTTCGGAATTATATGACAACATTAGAAAATTTGAGACTTTGCAAAAATTTGTGAATAATCATAAATTTCATAATGTTGGAAAATTAACGAATAATTCATCAACTTTGAATGTCAAAACTGAAGCAAAACCAAAATTTTCAACTAAACTACCAAATTTTCTAAATCCTCCGATCTCAAAACCGACCAAAGTTTTGTATACAAAAGGAAAATCTGATGTTTATACGATCAACCGTTGGCTTGAAGGGAAAGGAAGACAATATCAAAATGGGAAGTTTTCAGAGCAACAGATAGACTGCATTTGACAAGTTCGTGAATAACTCTTCTACTGATAGTTCATCATCTCATGATTCGCAAGTTCCAGTACAAAAATGGAAACCAATTATCAAAGTTGTGAATGTTGTGAAGGATGAGATGAAAGTCAATGGAAATCCAAAACTATTGAACAACTATATTTTAATATCTAGATCTGATGATGTTGATTTAATAGATAGTGTATCAGACAAAGTGAAAACATGGTTTTTAAATTCAATGAATTTATTCAAAACTACTAATGATGGACCCAATAAGTTTTGGGTTCCTAAATTTTTTCAATAAATGTAGGTGATATGTGACGAGCAATATGATGCAAAATGGTATATTGATAGTGGTTGCTCTCGTCACATGACTGGAAGAAAGGAAAACTTGCGAGATTATAGAAGCTTGGAGAATGCTGGAGTAGTGAAATTTAGAAATAATCACAAGTGTCAAGTGAAAGGATATGGAAAAGTCACAAATGGACAATTCACAGTTAACATGGTTGCTTATGTTGAAGGTCTTCAACATAACTTGATTAGTGTTTCGCAACTTGTTGAGGGTACTGGAAATCAGGTTGTATTTAATGAAGAAGGAAGTATCATTTCAAATGCGAAGACAAATGAAGTACTTCTCAAATCCAAAAGATATGGTGATATCTTTACACTGGACATCAAACCAATCGTGGGCAATCTTGCTGTGTGTTTACTATCAAAGGCATCTAATGATGTTAGCTGGCTTTGGCATCGAAGATTGTCGCATTTGAACTTTCGCAACATTAACAAACTTGTCACTGAAGATTTAGTTCGAGGTTTACCTATACTAAAATTTGACAATGATACTTTGTGTGCAGCTTGCGAACAAGGAAAACAACATAGAAAAGGTCATCCGATTGTGATAGATTCAAAAATCGTGGAACCATTGGAACTTCTTCACATTGACTTATGTGGACCGTCGACTGTTGCTACAATCAATAAAAAGCGGTACATTTTAGTTATTGTTGATATTTTTCTCGGTTCACATGAGTATTTTTTCTCAGGTTAAAATCTGAAGTTGCTCAGACGATGATTGATTTTATCAAAAAGATTGAGATTAGTCTTAAAAAGAGTGTTCGCAAAATTAAAAGTGATAATGGTTCTGGTTTTAAAAATCAAACACTGGACTTTTTTCTCACAGACAAAGGATTTTCGCATAATTTCTCATCTCCATATACTCCACAACAGAATGGTGTTGTTGAAAGAAGAAATAGGTCTTTATGCGAAGCAGACAGAACCATGTTAGCATATGCGAACTTACCTCAATATCTTTGGGCTGAGGCTGTATCAACTGCATGTTTTACTCAGAATCGGTCATTCATTCATCGCAAATTCAATGTCACTCCATATGAAATACTCAACAATCGAAAACCTAATGTAAAATTTTTCCATGTTTTTGGTTGCAGGTGTTTTATAATGAATCTAAAAGATAATTTGACCAAGTTCCAAGCTAAAGCTGATGAAGGCATTTTCTTAGGATATTCGCAAAATTCAGTTGCATACAGAGTGTTAAATAAGAGAACAAGAAAAGTTGAAGAAACTTTCAACTTAACTTTTGATGATTACTATCTTAAACAAACGGATAGTAAATTTGAACATAAATCAATTCTTGTTGATTCAGATACTCAGATTGAAAATACAGAAATAAATGATTTTTATTATGACTTAATTTTTGGAACTCCTGACAGGGCAATTGATGCGGAAGTTTATGCTCCTGATAATCAAACATCAGAATCCTCAAAACATATTGATGATTCAACAATAACTACAACGTCAATTTCTTGCGAAAGTGTGCCTGAAGTTCGTATGGAGGGAGAGCATACGTTCACCACTGTATAGAGAGAGCAAACTTTCGAGGGGGAGAATGAAAATATGAATCATGAAGTTGAGGGGGAGCATTCGCAAATTCAACAGGAATATCATTTTGAGGGGGAGCATCAAGATGAACTGTAACATCCGGGATTTCAGGTATATTAATTAATATTTTTATTTTGAGTTTTGAGAAGGGACTCGGCGAGTTGATGCGTAGACTCGCCGAGTTAAGACGCAGGTTCTCATCCGGTTTGATGCTCGGACTCGGCGAGTCGCCTTAGTGGACTCGGCGAGTCTGCGTCGTTTAATGAAACCCTAATTTCTTGGGTTTGAGGCCTATTTAAAGGGCCTTATGGCCGTCATTTGCGCTCATTAGTCCCCAGAGTGAAACCCTAGAACGTTTGAGTGATTCAAGTGAGGGAAGGAGCCATTGTTGATTCTTGGAGTTATTGTCTAGCAAGGGAAGAGAAGATCCAGCCAAGAGGAAGCAAGAGAGGGGTGGATTCTTGAAGAGCTAAGGTCCAGGACGTCACATCTGAGGTACCATTCGAATCCTTCCTTGTTATTGTGATGATCATATAGATTTCGGGTTTTTGAACCCATTTGTGGCTAGATCTAGCATCACCATGGTCCCTTGGCGAGTTATGGCTCTGAATCTAGACCCATAGAGGTCCAGAGCACCTCCTGGCCCAAGCTTTATGTGCATCCATGGAGGTTTTAGATTGGAATCTATGTATTTGAGGCTAAACCTCCATTGTTGAGCTATTTGATGCTTAATGAGCACCAAGACTCGGACTTTACGTGATCAATAAGCTTAAGGGGACTGGATCTATGAGTTACTAGAGTGGATCTGACCTTAAAAGGTCGTTTGAGGTTGTGCATGGAGTGCACTCGTCGAGTCCAATCCCAGACTCGGCGAGCTGGTGCGGGTTGTTCAGAGACTTCGGACCAGGGACTGAGTAACCGAGTCGGGTGAGTGACTCGGTGAGTTGGAAGAGATTCAGAGGGAATCGGGTTCCCGTAGGGACTCGGCGAGTCGGGTTGACCGTTGACCGTTGACTGGTTTGACTTCGTGGTATTAGTCAGCCAGAGTCAAGTAGTATTAAGTAAAATACAGATTTCAAAGTCAAAATTTCAAAGAATATATAAACAAAAGGATACAAGTTTTCACAAACCAATATATTCTGTTGACAGAATTCCAATGAAAAATAATGATAAATTTGTTCGGAAATATGACAACATTAGAAAATTTGAGACTTTGCAAAAATTTATGAATAATCATAAATTTCATAATGTTGGAAAATTAACGAATAATTCATCAACTTTGAATGTCAAAACTGAAGCAAAACCAAAATTTTCAACTAAACTACCAAATTTTCTAAATCCTCCGATCTCAAAACCGACCAAAGTTTTGTATACAAAAGGAAAATCTGATCTTTATACGATCAACCGTTGGCTTGAAGGGAAAGGAAGACAATATCAAAATGGGAAGTTTTCAGAGCAACAGATAGACTGCATTTGACAAGTTCGTGAATAACTCTTCTACTGGTAGTTCATCATCTCATGATTCGCAAGTTCCAGTACAAAAATGGAAACCAATTATCAAAGTTGTGAATGTTGTGAAGGATGAGATGAAAGTCAATGGAAATCCAAAACTATTGAACAACTATATTTTAATATCTAGATCTGATGATGTTGATTTAATAGATAGTGTATCAGACAAAGTGAAAACATGGTTTTTAAATTCAATGAATTTGTTCAAAACTACTAATGATGGACCCAATAAGTTTTGGGTTCCTAAATTTTTTCAATAAATGCAGGTGATATGTGACGAGCAATATGATGCAAAATGGTATATTGATAGTGGTTGCTCTCGTCACATGACTGGAAGAAAGGAAAACTTGCGAGATTATAGAAGCTTGGAGAATGCTGGAGTAGTCAAATTTAGAAATAATCACAAGTGTCAAGTGAAAGGATATGGAAAAGTCACAAATGGACAATTCACAGTTAACATGGTTGCTTATGTTGAAGGTCTTCAACATAACTTGATTAGTGTTTCGCAACTTGTTGAGGGTACTGGAAATCAGGTTGTATTTAATGAAGAAGGAAGTATCATTTCAAATGCGAAGACAAATGAAGTACTTCTCAAATCCAAAAGATATGGTGATATCTTTACACTGGACATCAAACCAATCGTGGGCAATCTTGCTGTGTGTTTACTATCAAAGGCATCTAATGATGTTAGCTGGCTTTGGCATCGAAGATTGTCGCATTTGAACTTTCGCAACATTAACAAACTTGTCACTGAAGATTTAGTTCGAGGTTTACCTATACTAAAATTTGACAATGATACTTTGTGTGCAGCTTGCGAACAAGGAAAACAACATAGAAAAGGTCATCCGATTGTGATAGATTCAAAAATCGTGGAACCATTGGAACTTCTTCACATTGACTTATGTGGACCGTCGATTGTTGCTACAATCAATAAAAAGCGGTACATTTTAGTTATTGTTGATGATTTTTCTCGGTTCACATGGGTATTTTTTCTCAGGTTAAAATCTGAAGTTGCTCAGACGATGATTGATTTTATCAAAAAGATTGAGATTAGTCTTAAAAAGAGTGTTCGGAAAATTAAAAGTGATAATGGTTCTGAGTTTAAAAATCAAACATTGGACTCTTTTCTCACAGACAAAGGAATTTCGCATAATTTCTCATCTCCATATACTCCACAACAGAATGGTGTTGTTGAAAGAAGAAATAGGTCTTTATGCGAAGCAGACAGAACCATGTTAGCATATGCGAACTTACCTCAATATCTTTGGGCTGAGGCTGTATCAACTGCATGTTTTACTCAGAATCGGTCATTCATTCATCGCAAATTCAATGTCACTCCATATGAAATACTCAACAATCGAAAACCTAATGTAAAATTTTTCCATGTTTTTGGTTGCAGGTGTTTTATAATGAATCTAAAAGATAATTTGACCAAGTTCCAAGCTAAAGCTGATGAAGGCATTTTCTTAGGATATTCGCAAAATTCAGTTGCATACAGAGTGTTAAATAAGAGAACAAGAAAAGTTGAAGAAACTTTCAACTTAACTTTTGATGATTACTATCTTAAACAAACGGATAGTAAATTTGAACATAAATCAATTCTTGTTGATTCAGATACTCAGATTGAAAATACAGAAATAAATGATTTTGATTATGACTTAATTTTTGGAACTCCTGACAGGGCAATTGATGCGGAAGTTTATGCTCCTGATAATCAAACATCAGAATCCTCAAAACATATTGATGATTCAACAATAACTACAACGTCAATTTCTTGCGAAAGTGTGCCTGAAGTTCGTATGGAGGGAGAGCATACGTTCACCAATGTATAGAGAGAGCAAACTTTCGAGGGGGAGAATGAAAATATGAATCATGAAGTTGAGGGGGAGCATTCGCAAATTCAACAGGAATATCATTTTGAGGGGGAGCATCAAGATGAACTGTAACATCCGGGATTTCAGGTATATTAATTAATATTTTTATTTTGAGTTTTGAGAAGGGACTCGGCGAGTTGATGCGTAGACTCGCCGAGTTAAGACGCGGGTTCTCATCCGGTTTGATGCTCGGACTCGGCGAGTCGCCTTAGTGGACTCGGCGAGTCTGCGTCGTTTAATGAAACCCTAATTTCTTGGGTTTGAGGCCTATTTAAAGGGCCTTATGGCCGTCATTTGCGCTCATTAGTCCCCAGAGTGAAACCCTAGAACGTTTGAGTGATTCAAGTGAGGGAAGGAGCCATTGTTGATTCTTGGAGTTATTTTCTAGCAAGGGAAGAGAAGATCCAGCCAAGAGGAAGCAAGAGAGGGGTGGATTCTTGAAGAGCTAAGGTCCAGGACGTCACATCTGAGGTACCATTCGAATCCTTCCTTGTTATTGTGATGATCATATAGATTTCGGGTTTTTGAACCCATTTGTGGCTAGATCTAGCATCACCATGGTCCCTTGGCGAGTTATGGCTCTGAATCTAGACCCATAGAGGTCCAGAGCACCTCCTGGCCCAAGCTTTATGTGCATCCATGGAGGTTTTAGATTGGGATCTATGTATTTGAGGCTAAACCTCCATTATTGAGCTATTTGATGCTTAATGAGCACGAAGACTCGGACTTTACGTGATCAATAAGCTTAAGGGGACTGGATCTATGAGTTACTAGAGTGGATCTGACCTTAGAAGGTCGTTTGAGGTTGTGCATGGAGTGCACTCGTCGAGTCCAATCCCAGACTCTGCGAGTTGGTGTGGGTTGTTCAGAGACTTCGGACCAGGGACTAAGTAACCGAGTCGGGTGAGTGACTCGGTGAGTTGGAAGAGATTCAGAGGGAATCGGGTTCCCGTAGGGACTCGGTGAGTCGGGTTGACCGTTGACTGGTTTGACTTCGTGGTATTAGTCAGCCAGAGTCAAGTAGTATTAAGTAAAATACAGATTTCAAAGTCAAAATTTCAAAGAATATATAAACAAAAGGATACAAGTTTTCACAAACCAATGTATTCTGTTGACAGAATTCCAATGAAAAATAATGATAAATTTGTTCGGAAATATGACAACATTAGAAAATTTGAGACTTTGCAAAAATTTATGAATAATCATAAATTTCATAATGTTGGAAAATTAACGAATAATTCATCAACTTTGAATGTCAAAACTGAAGCAAAACCAAAATTTTCAACTAAACTACCAAATTTTCTAAATCCTCCGATCTCAAAACCGACCAAAGTTTTGTATACAAAAGGAAAATCTGATCTTTATACGATCAACCGTTGGCTTGAAGGGAAAGGAAGACAATATCAAAATGGGAAGTTTTCAGAGCAACAGATAGACTGCATTTGACAAGTTCGTGAATAACTCTTCTACTGGTAGTTCATCATCTCATGATTCGCAAGTTCCAGTACAAAAATGGAAACCAATTATCAAAGTTGTGAATGTTGTGAAGGATGAGATGAAAGTCAATGGAAATCCAAAACTATTGAACAACTATATTTTAATATCTAGATCTGATGATGTTGATTTAATAGATAGTGTATCAGACAAAGTGAAAACATGGTTTTTAAATTCAATGAATTTGTTCAAAACTACTAATGATGGACCCAATAAGTTTTGGGTTCCTAAATTTTTTCAATAAATGCAGGTGATATGTGACGAGCAATATGATGCAAAATGGTATATTGATAGTGGTTGCTCTCGTCACATGACTGGAAGAAAGGAAAACTTGCGAGATTATAGAAGCTTGGAGAATGCTGGAGTAGTCAAATTTAGAAATAATCACAAGTGTCAAGTGAAAGGATATGGAAAAGTCACAAATGGACAATTCACAGTTAACATGGTTGCTTATGTTGAAGGTCTTCAACATAACTTGATTAGTGTTTCGCAACTTGTTGAGGGTACTGGAAATCAGGTTGTATTTAATGAAGAAGGAAGTATCATTTCAAATGCGAAGACAAATGAAGTACTTCTCAAATCCAAAAGATATGGTGATATCTTTACACTGGACATCAAACCAATCGTGGGCAATCTTGCTGTGTGTTTACTATCAAAGGCATCTAATGATGTTAGCTGGCTTTGGCATCGAAGATTGTCGCATTTGAACTTTCGCAACATTAACAAACTTGTCACTGAAGATTTAGTTCGAGGTTTACCTATACTAAAATTTGACAATGATACTTTGTGTGCAGCTTGCGAACAAGGAAAACAACATAGAAAAGGTCATCCGATTGTGATAGATTCAAAAATCGTGGAACCATTGGAACTTCTTCACATTGACTTATGTGGACCGTCGATTGTTGCTACAATCAATAAAAAGCGGTACATTTTAGTTATTGTTGATATTTTTCTCGGTTCACATTGGTATTTTTTCTTAGGTTAAAATCTGAAGTTGCTCAGACGATGATTGATTTTATCAAAAAGATTGAGATTAGTCTTAAAAAGAGTGTTCGCAAAATTAAAAGTGATAATGGTTCTGAGTTTAAAAATCAAACACTGGACTTTTTTCTCATAGACAAAGGAATTTCGCATAATTTCTCATCTCCATATACTCCACAACAGAATGGTGTTGTTGAAAGAAGAAATAGGTCTTTATGCGAAGCAGATAGAACCATGTTAGCATATGCGAACTTACCTCAATATCTTTGGGCTGAGGCTGTATCAACTGCATGTTTTACTCAGAATCGGTCATTCATTCATCGCAAATTCAATGTCACTCCATATGAAATACTCAACAATCGAAAACCTAATGTAAAATTTTTCCATGTTTTTGGTTGCAGGTGTTTTATAATGAATCTAAAAGATAATTTGACCAAGTTCCAAGCTAAAGCTGATGAAGGCATTTTCTTAGGATATTTGCAAAATTCAGTTGCATACAGAGTGTTAAATAAGAGAACAAGAAAAGTTGAAGAAACTTTCAACTTAACTTTTGATGATTACTATCTTAAACAAACGGATAGTAAATTTGAACATAAATCAATTCTTGTTGATTCAGATACTCAGATTGAAAATACAGAAATAAATGATTTTGATTATGACTTAATTTTTGGAACTCCTGACAGGGCAATTGATGCGGAAGTTTATGCTCCTGATAATCAAACACAGAATCCTCAAAACATATTGATGATTCAACAATAACTACAACGTCAATTTCTTGCGAAAGTGTGCCTGAAGTTCGTATGGAGGGAGTGCATACGTTCACCAATGTATAGAGAGAGCAAACTTTCGAGGGGGAGAATGAAAATATGAATCATGAAGTTGAGGGGGAGCATTCGCAAATTCAACAGGAATATCATTTTGAGGGGGAGCATCAAGATGAACTGTAACATCCGGGATTTCAGGTATATTAATTAATATTTTTATTTTGAGTTTTGAGAAGGGACTCGGCGAGTTGATGCGTAGACTCGCCGAGTTAAGACGCGGGTTCTCATCCGGTTTGATGCTCGGACTCGGCGAGTCGCCTTAGTGGACTCGACGAGTCTGCGTCGTTTAATGAAACCCTAATTTCTTGGGTTTGAGGCCTATTTAAAGGGCCTTATGGCCGTCATTTGCGCTCATTAGTCCCCAGAGTGAAACCCTAGAACGTTTGAGTGATTCAAGTGAGGGAAGGAGCCATTGTTGATTCTTGGAGTTATTGTCTAGCTAGGGAAGAGAAGATCCAGCCAAGAGGAAGCAAGAGAGGGGTGGATTCTTGAAGAGCTAAGGTCCAGGACGTCACATCTGAGGTACCATTCGAATCCTTCCTTGTTATTGTGATGATCATATAGATTTCGGGTTTTTGAACCCATTTGTGGCTAGATCTAGCATCACCATGGTCCCTTGGCGAGTTATGGCTCTGAATCTAGACCCATAGAGGTCCAGCTCCTGGCCCAAGCTTTATGTGCATCCATGGAGGTTTTAGATTGGGATCTATGTATTTGAGGCTAAACCTCCATTATTGAGCTATTTGATGCTTAATGAGCACTAAGACTCGGACTTTACGTGATCAATAAGCTTAAGGGGACTGGATCTATGAGTTACTAGAGTGGATCTGACCTTAGAAGGTCGTTTGAGGTTGTGCATGGAGTGCACTCGTCGAGTCCAATCCCAGACTCTGCGAGTTGGTGTGGGTTGTTCAGAGACTTCGGACCAGGGACTGAGTAACCGAGTCGGGTGAGTGACTCGGTGAGTTGGAAGAGATTCAGAGGGAATCGGGTTCCCGTAGGGACTCGGGGAGTCGGGTTGACCGTTGACTGGTTTGACTTCGTGGTATTAGTCAGCCAGAGTCAAGTAGTATTAAGTAAAATACAGATTTCAAAGTCAAAATTTCAAAGAATATATAAACAAAAGGATACAAGTTTTCACAAACCAATATATTCTGTTGACAGAATTCCAATGAAAAATAATGATAAATTTGTTCGGAAATATGACAACATTAGAAAATTTGAGACTTTGCAAAAATTTATGAATAATCATAAATTTCATAATGTTGGAAAATTAACGAATAATTCATCAACTTTGAATGTCAAAACTGAAGCAAAACCAAAATTTTCAACTAAACTACCAAATTTTCTAAATCCTCCGATCTCAAAACCGACCAAAGTTTTGTATACAAAAGGAAAATCTGATCTTTATACGATCAACCGTTGGCTTGAAGGGAAAGGAAGACAATATCAAAATGGGAAGTTTTCAGAGCAACAGATAGACTGCATTTGACAAGTTCGTGAATAACTCTTCTACTGGTAGTTCATCATCTCATGATTCGCAAGTTCCAGTACAAAAATGGAAACCAATTATCAAAGTTGTGAATGTTGTGAAGGATGAGATGAAAGTCAATGGAAATCCAAAACTATTGAACAACTATATTTTAATATCTAGATCTGATGATGTTGATTTAATAGATAGTGTATCAGACAAAGTGAAAACATGGTTTTTAAATTCAATGAATTTGTTCAAAACTACTAATGATGGACCCAATAAGTTTTGGGTTCCTAAATTTTTTCAATAAATGCAGGTGATATGTGACGAGCAATATGATGCAAAATGGTATATTGATAGTGGTTGCTCTCGTCACATGACTGGAAGAAAGGAAAACTTGCGAGATTATAGAAGCTTGGAGAATGCTGGAGTAGTCAAATTTAGAAATAATCACAAGTGTCAAGTGAAAGGATATGGAAAAGTCACAAATGGACAATTCACAGTTAACATGGTTGCTTATGTTGAAGGTCTTCAACATAACTTGATTAGTGTTTCGCAACTTGTTGAGGGTACTGGAAATCAGGTTGTATTTAATGAAGAAGGAAGTATCATTTCAAATGCGAAGACAAATGAAGTACTTCTCAAATCCAAAAGATATGGTGATATCTTTACACTGGACATCAAACCAATCGTGGGCAATCTTGCTGTGTGTTTACTATCAAAGGCATCTAATGATGTTAGCTGGCTTTGGCATCGAAGATTGTCGCATTTGAACTTTCGCAACATTAACAAACTTGTCACTAAAGATTTAGTTCGAGGTTTACCTATACTAAAATTTGACAATGATACTTTGTGTGCAGCTTGCGAACAAGGAAAACAACATAGAAAAGGTCATCCGATTGTGATAGATTCAAAAATCGTGGAACCATTGGAACTTCTTCACATTGACTTATGTGGACCGTCGATTGTTGCTACAATCAGTAAAAAGCGGTACATTTTAGTTATTGTTGATATTTTTCTCGGTTCACATGGGTATTTTTTCTCAGGTTAAAATCTGAAGTTGCTCAGACGATGATTGATTTTATCAAAAAGATTGAGATTAGTCTTGAAAAGAGTGTTCGCAAAATTAAAAGTGATAATGGTTCTAAGTTTAAAAATCAAACACTGGACTTTTTTCTCACAGACAAAGGAATTTCGCATAATTTCTCATCTCCATATACTCCACAACAGAATGGTGTTGTTGAAAGAAGAAATAGGTCTTTATGCGAAGCAGATAGAACCATGTTAGCATATGCGAACTTACCTCAATATCTTTGGGCTGAGGCTGTATCAACTGCATGTTTTACTCAGAATCGGTCATTCATTCATCGCAAATTCAATGTCACTCCATATGAAATACTCAACAATCGAAAACCTAATGTAAAATTTTTCCATGTTTTTGGTTGCAGGGGTTTTATAATGAATCTAAAAGATAATTTGACCAAGTTCCAAGCTAAAGCTGATGAAGGCATTTTCTTAGGATATTTGCAAAATTCAGTTGCATACAGAGTGTTAAATAAGAGAACAAGAAAAGTTGAAGAAACTTTCAACTTAACTTTTGATGATTACTATCTTAAACAAACGGATAGTAAATTTGAACATAAATCAATTCTTGTTGATTCAGATACTCAGATTGAAAATACAGAAATAAATGATTTTGATTATGACTTAATTTTTGGAACTCCTGACAGGGCAATTGATGCGGAAGTTTATGCTCCTGATAATCAAACATCAGAATCCTCAAAACATATTGATGATTCAACAATAACTACAACGTCAATTTCTTGCGAAAGTGTGCCTGAAGTTCGTATGGAGGGAGTGCATACGTTCACCAATGTATAGAGAGAGCAAACTTTCGAGGGGGAGAATGAAAATATGAATCATGAAGTTGAGGGGGAGCATTCGCAAATTCAACAGGAATATCATTTTGAGGGGGAGCATCAAGATGAACTGTAACATCCGGGATTTCAGGTATATTAATTAATATTTTTATTTTGAGTTTTGAGAAGGGACTCGGCGAGTTGATGCGTAGACTCGCCGAGTTAAGACGTGGGTTCTCATCCGGTTTGATGCTCGGACTCGGCGAGTCGCCTTAGTGGACTCGGCGAGTCTGCGTCGTTTAATGAAACCCTAATTTCTTGGGTTTGAGGCCTATTTAAAGGGCCTTATGGCCGTCATTTGCGCTCATTAGTCCCCAGAGTGAAACCCTAGAACGTTTGAGTGATTCAAGTGAGGGAAGGAGCCATTGTTGATTCTTGGAGTTATTGTCTAGCTAGGGAAGAGAAGATCCAGCCAAGAGGAAGCAAGAGAGGGGTGGATTCTTGAAGAGCTAAGGTCCAGGACGTCACATCTGAGGTACCATTCGAATCCTTCCTTGTTATTGTGATGATCATATAGATTTCGGGTTTTTGAACCCATTTGTGGCTAGATCTAGCATCACCATGGTCCCTTGGCGAGTTATGGCTCTGAATCTAGACCCATAGAGGTCCAGCTCCTGGCCCAAGCTTTATGTGCATCCATGGAGGTTTTAGATTGGGATCTATGTATTTGAGGCTAAACCTCCATTATTGAGCTATTTGATGCTTAATGAGCACTAAGACTCGGACTTTACGTGATCAATAAGCTTAAGGGGACTGGATCTATGAGTTACTAGAGTGGATCTGACCTTAGAAGGTCGTTTGAGGTTGTGCATGGAGTGCACTCGTCGAGTCCAATCCCAGACTCTGCGAGTTGGTGTGGGTTGTTCAGAGACTTCGGACCAGGGACTGAGTAACCGAGTCGGGTGAGTGACTCGGTGAGTTGGAAGAGATTCAGAGGGAATCGGGTTCCCGTAGGGACTCGGGGAGTCGGGTTGACCGTTGACTGGTTTGACTTCGTGGTATTAGTCAGCCAGAGTCAAGTAGTATTAAGTAAAATACAGATTTCAAAGTCAAAATTTCAAAGAATATATAAACAAAAGGATACAAGTTTTCACAAACCAATATATTCTGTTGACAGAATTCCAATGAAAAATAATGATAAATTTGTTCGGAAATATGACAACATTAGAAAATTTGAGACTTTGCAAAAATTTATGAATAATCATAAATTTCATAATGTTGGAAAATTAACGAATAATTCATCAACTTTGAATGTCAAAACTGAAGCAAAACCAAAATTTTCAACTAAACTACCAAATTTTCTAAATCCTCCGATCTCAAAACCGACCAAAGTTTTGTATACAAAAGGAAAATCTGATCTTTATACGATCAACCGTTGGCTTGAAGGGAAAGGAAGACAATATCAAAATGGGAAGTTTTCAGAGCAACAGATAGACTGCATTTGACAAGTTCGTGAATAACTCTTCTACTGGTAGTTTATCATCTCATGATTCGCAAGTTCCAGTACAAAAATGGAAACCAATTATCAAAGTTGTGAATGTTGTGAAGGATGAGATGAAAGTCAATGGAAATCCAAAACTATTGAACAACTATATTTTAATATCTAGATCTGATGATGTTGATTTAATAGATAGTGTATCAGACAAAGTGAAAACATGGTTTTTAAATTCAATGAATTTGTTCAAAACTACTAATGATGGACCCAATAAGTTTTGGGTTCCTAAATTTTTTCAATAAATGCAGGTGATATGTGACGAGCAATATGATGCAAAATGGTATATTGATAGTGGTTGCTCTCGTCACATGACTGGAAGAAAGGAAAACTTGCGAGATTATAGAAGCTTGGAGAATGCTGGAGTAGTCAAATTTAGAAATAATCACAAGTGTCAAGTGAAAGGATATGGAAAAGTCACAAATGGACAATTCACAGTTAACATGGTTGCTTATGTTGAAGGTCTTCAACATAACTTGATTAGTGTTTCGCAACTTGTTGAGGGTACTGGAAATCAGGTTGTATTTAATGAAGAAGGAAGTATCATTTCAAATGCGAAGACAAATGAAGTACTTCTCAAATCCAAAAGATATGGTGATATCTTTACACTGGACATCAAACCAATCGTGGGCAATCTTGCTGTGTGTTTACTATCAAAGGCATCTAATGATGTTAGCTGGCTTTGGCATCGAAGATTGTCGCATTTGAACTTTCGCAACATTAACAAACTTGTCACTGAAGATTTAGTTCGAGGTTTACCTATACTAAAATTTGACAATGATACTTTGTGTGCAGCTTGCGAACACGGAAAACAACATAGAAAAGGTCATCCGATTGTGATAGATTCAAAAATCGTGGAACCATTGGAACTTCTTCACATTGACTTATGTGGACCGTCGATTGTTGCTACAATCAATAAAAAGCGGTACATTTTAGTTATTGTTGATATTTTTCTCGGTTCACATGGGTATTTTTTCTCAGGTTAAAATCTGAAGTTGCTCAGACGATGATTGATTTTATCAAAAAGATTGAGATTAGTCTTAAAAAGAGTGTTCGCAAAATTAAAAGTGATAATGGTTCTGAGTTTAAAAATCAAACACTGGACTTTTTTCTCACAGACAAAGGAATTTCGCATAATTTCTCATCTCCATATACTCCACAACAGAATGGTGTTGTTGAAAGAAGAAATAGGTCTTTATGCGAAGCAGACAGAACCATGTTAGCATATGCGAACTTACCTCAATATCTTTGGGCTGAGGCTGTATCAACTGCATGTTTTACTCAGAATCGGTCATTCATTCATCGCAAATTCAATGTTACTCCATATGAAATACTCAACAATCAAAAACCTAATGTAAAATTTTTCCATGTTTTTGGTTGCAGGTGTTTTATAATGAATCTAAAAGATAATTTGACCAAGTTCCAAGCTAAAGCTGATGAAGGCATTTTCTTAGGATATTCGCAAAATTCAGTTGCATACAGAGTGTTAAATAAGAGAACAAGAAAAGTTGAAGAAACTTTCAACTTAACTTTTGATGATTACTATCTTAAACAAACGGATAGTAAATTTGAACATAAATCAATTCTTGTTGATTCAGATACTCAGATTGAAAATACAGAAATAAATGATTTTGATTATGACTTAATTTTTGGAACTCCTGACAGGGCAATTGATGCGGAAGTTTATGCTCCTGATAATCAAACATCAGAATCCTCAAAACATATTGATGATTCAACAATAACTACAACGTCAATTTCTTGCGAAAGTGTGCCTGAAGTTCGTATAGAGGGAGAGCATACGTTCACCAATGTATAGAGAGAGCAAACTTTCGAGGGGGAGAATGAAAATATGAATCATGAAGTTGAGGGGGAGCATTCGCAAATTCAACCGGAATATCATTTTGAGGGGGAGCATCAAGATGAACTGTAACATCCGGGATTTCAGGTATATTAATTAATATTTTTATTTTGAGTTTTGAGAAGGGACTCGGCGAGTTGATGCGTAGACTCGCCGAGTTAAGACGCGGGTTCTCATCCGGTTTGATGCTCAGACTCGGCGAGTCGCCTTAGTGGACTCGGCGAGTCTGCGTCGTTTAATGAAACCCTAATTTCTCGGGTTTGAGGCCTATTTAAAGGGCCTTATGGCCGTCATTTGCGCTCATTAGTCCCCAGAGTGAAACCCTAGAACGTTTGAGTGATTCAAGTGAGGGAAGGAGCCATTGCTGATTCTTGGAGTTATTGTCTAGCAAGGGAAGAGAAGATCCAGCCAAGAGGAAGCAAGAGAGGGGTGGATTCTTGAAGAGCTAAGGTCCAGGACGTCACATCTGAGGTACCATTCGAATCCTTCCTTGTTATTGTGATGTTCATATAGATTTAGGGTTTTTGAACCCATTTGTGGCTAGATCTAGCATCATCATGGTCCCTTGGCGAGTTATGGCTCTAAATCTAGACCCATAGAGGTCCAGAGCACCTCCTGGCCCAAGCTTTATGTGCATCCATGGAGGTTTTAGATTGGGATCTATGTATTTGAGGCTAAACCTCCATTATTGAGCTATTTGATGCTTAATGAGCACCAAGACTCGGACTTTACGTGATCAATAAGCTTAACGGGACTGGATCTATGAGTTACTAGAGTGGATCTGACCTTAGAAGGTCGTTTGAGGTTGTGCATGGAGTGCACTCGTCGAGTCCAATCCCAGACTCGGCGAGTTGGTGCGGGTTGTTCAGAGACTTCGGACCAGGGACTGAGTAACCGAGTCGGGTGAGTGACTCGGTGAGTTGGAAGAGATTCAGAGGGAATCGGGTTCCTATAGGGACTCGGCGAGTCCACGCCAGACTCGGCGAGTCGGGTTGACCGTTGACCGTTGACCGTTGACCAGTGTTGACTGGTTTGACTTCGTGGTATTAGTCAGCTAGAGTCAAGTAGTATTAAGTAAAATACATCTGTGTTGTAGGAGGACGATAGCTCGGGAGATCGAGCACTAGTGTTTGAGAGCTTTACGAGTTACCGAGACACGCGAGGTGAGTCTTCTCACTATACGTTACCTTGAGTGGTATTATGAGTTGACTAGAGGGTCCTATGTGCTATTTATGAGATTGTATGATATGTGTTATTTGTATGCTGTATGACTATATAGACCGGACCGGAGGGTCCAACGATTCAGATCGGGCTAGAGGGCCCAATGAGCTATGACTTGACCAGAGGGTCCGACGAGCTGAGGGACTGGAGGGTCCCGCTGAGACATCTTGACCAGAGGGTCGGGTTAGCCTCGAGTGGCGTATTTGCAGTATGTGGTATTTTGGGGAACTCACTAAGCATTTATGCTTACAGTTGTTATGTTTGATGTCTCAGGTACTAGCGAGGACCGTGGGAAGGCGACGGCTTGACACGTACACACACTGATGGAGATTTTTATATGTAGAGATCTTGGGATTTGTTTTTGAAAACAGAATTGATTATGGATTTTGATTTATGATGTGATACATTATGTGATTTGAAAATGAAAAATTATTTTGAAAATTTACGGTGTTACATGAACATCATGTTGAGGGGGAGCATGATGCAACAGAGACAATTAATCTTGATGAAAATGATGAATTTCATGAATTAAATGATAATTTTTCTTTTGCAGGATCTGAAAATGAAGATATGTACGAAGATGCACCATTGGAATTTAATCCTGATTTTCCACCACTTGAGAAATGGACAAGAAATCATCCCAAAGAACAGGTGATTGGGAATCCACAAGATGGTGTGTTGACAAGAGCTCAAATTCGTGAGAAAAATGAGGTACTGAATGCGAACCAAGAATTGTGTATGTTTAATGTCTTTATTTCGAAAATAGAGCGAAAGACAGTAAAGGATGCTATGGAACACTCAGATTGGGTTGTTGCTATGCAATCTCAACTGGCTGAATTTGAACATAACAAGGTTTGGAGATTAATTCCTAAACCTTCTGATGTTTTAATTGTCGGATTAAAATGGATCTTTAAAAATAAAACCAACAAAGATGGTAATATTATTCGAAATAAAGCTAGACTAGTTGTTAAAGGATATTCGCAACAAGAAGGTATAGACAATGAAGAAACATTTGCTCCTGTTGCAAGACTTGAAGCAGTTCGCAGATTTTTAGCTTATGCAGCACACAAAGACTTTGACGTTTTTCAAATGGATGTTAAGTGTGCATTCTTAAATGGAGAACTTGAAGAAACAGTTTATGTTGAAAAACCACCAGGATTTATAAATAAGGAACATCCTGATCATGTCTACATTCTAGACAAAGCAGTTTATGGGTTAAAACAAGCACCAAGAGTCTGGTACGCAACAGTTACAAATTTCTTGAAACAATCTAAATTTAAACAAGGATCAGTTGACCCCACTTTGTTTCGCAAGAAAGTTGGGAATCATCTCATGCTTGTTCGAATTTATGTTGATGATGTTATTTTTGGCTCAACTGACCCAGCATTGTGAATTGAATTTGAAAATCTAATGAAGAGTCAATTTGAAATGAGTATGATGGGAAAAATCAATAATTTTCTTGGTTTGAATATAAGACAGAACAGGGATGGAATTTTAATCAATCAAGAAAATACACAAAGAACTTGCTTGAAAAGTTTGGAATGACCAACAGCACGAAGCTGAGAGTACCTATGACAGTGGGAACAAGACTAACTCCTTCATTAGATACCCCAGCTGTCGATTTAAAACTTTATCGAAGCATGATAGGGTCTTTATTGTACTTAACTGCAAGCAGACCTGATATTATGTTTTTGCTATGTAATTGTGCTAGATATCAAGCTAATCCCAGAGAACCTCATTTAACTGCAGTGAAAAATATTTTCCGCTATTTTAAGGGGATTGTTTCGTTAGGACTTTGGTATCCTTCAAAATCAGGATTCTTCATTCAAGTTTTTTCAGATTCTGATCTAGGAGGATGTACTTTAGATAGGAAAAGTACAAGTGGTGGATGTCAACTATTGGATGGGAAGTTGGTGAGTTGACAATCGAAGAAGCAAACTTGTGTTGCTATATCAACTGCTGAGGCTGAATACATTTCAGCTGCTGCTTGCACTTCGCAAATCATTTGGATTCAGAGTCAACTTCGTGATTATGCTATCAATATGAAAAAGATTCCCTTGTATTGTGATTCTCAAAGTGCAATTTGCATTTGTCATAATCCAGTACAACACTCAAAGACAAAACACATAGCTCTTCGATATCATTTTATCAAAGATCATGTGGAAGATGGGAATATTGAAATTCATTTTGTTAAAACTACTGAACAACTTGCTGATATTTTTACTAAACCTCTTGAGGAAAAATCATTTGTAAGAATTTTAGCAGGTTTGGGGATGATCGATGTGAATTCAGTTTCAAAATCAATAATTCAAAAATGAAAGGTCCATTCAGCAGCTCTGAGTCGGAATTGTTCAGAAGTTACTGTGCATTCAGAGGCTTCGCATGGCTTCGCATCCGTACAACTGGTAACTAAGATTCAATTTTTTTTTAAACTTGAAAAATCAAAAATATTTTTTTGTTTTGTTTTCATTTTCAAAAATACAAAAATCCAAAAAGATTTTATTTTGTTATGTTTTTATTTTCGAAAAATTCTAAAATCACAAAAATATTTTTTCTTGTTAACTTTGTTCTTTAAGTATTGTGTGTTTTTAGTTTAGTTCAGAGCTTAATGTGAAGAGGTCATGCTTGTATGTTTCTATTGGAAGGTATTATCTCTTTCAACTTTGTACTAGTTAGGATGTCCCTAGAAGCATGTTGTAGCATGTTGACTCAAGCCTCGTATGACTCTATGTGTAAGAAGCGAAAGCCTTAATGAAATTATCACAAGAAAATTTCTTCCGAATAAGGTTTATATTCGCATTAGTCAAAAGAGCTACCTTACTCTTCTCATATGAGTTAAGAGTTTTCTGTTCGGTCCACAAATAACAGAGGTACATTCGATCTTATAACCAATCTTTTTCATCACAAAATTCTTAACACAAATCACACACAAAGACGTATGTCCGAGAGGTCTCTGATCAAACCCATTGAGACCTAGATATAAAAAAAATCTGTGTTAATGATCTGACATCATGAGTTTGTGATGAAGGTGAAACCCAAACATCTTACAACTTAAGGAATTGACGGGGAACATTGTTCCAGATATTAACGAAACTTTTTTTTCAGTACCAAAATTCGAAACTCCAAATCATATTCAATTCGCATGCGTGGTCTTGATCAAACATTCACAACCCACGATGTTTGTTACCCAACAAGATCCAGTACAACAATTTTTTATGAATATGATTTCAGTGTGAGTTTCATTCGCATATCCTAGTCATGATAAACATTTTCAAAAGCCGACTTGTCACTGACTACATTGGTCATACAAGTAATTTCAGTTACAATTTCTCACCATATGTTAAGGTTGATATGTAAGGAAATTTTAAACCAACCCAACACTAACTTTTCAAAAGAAGCCCTTTGATACTAATCAAAAAGTATTCGATTGTAATTCACGGGAACCTACACAAGCTGTTGATCATCTCTCTTGATGATTAACGAAGCAACCTTTGCCCGGGGTTTAACTGCCTTCATGTCAAAATATATTTTTGACATCACAGAATTCAAAAACTTTTTTAAACTTGTTTCTTATTTTATTTCTTTAGAACACTGCACTCACGAAATCCTTGAGGCTCTAAGTAATACCAACTTAGACTGAAGATTTCGCAAGTCTGGCATATGACGTCGCTTTACATCCCAAAAGTGAAAGACCCTTGCCTCCATGTGAAGGGTTCTAAAGGTTACAGTTCTATAACGGGAATATTGACAGGATGTGTATACGAGATGTATGGTATTCTGCCCGGTTTTCTAGGCGACGCGACAGCTGCTTTTTGATACATAGCTAACTTTTCGCAGTAATGGTCCGATTTTCAAGGTGCCACGTCGGATATCATTAAATGCATCCCGCTTCAAATTCAAATCAATCAGGGTTACGTATAAAAGGGGGTTCAAGATTGTCTTATACAGTTACGCGATCAAACACAAAAAATTCCCAAATTCTCTGATTCTTCATCTTTTTCAAACCCTAACAATGGCTGCTACTCAATCCAACACCGACGAAGTTGTTTCACAATCTCTTATGAAGATTCAAAGTACAAACTTACAAGTTGATCCTAATGTTTCATCCTACCCAGAAGAATTGAAAATGTTGATCGTTGCACTCAAAAGGTCTCCATTATCAACCGCAATGTTCAGTTCTATTCCGGTTCCGATGACATGGTTGTCAATGGCGGCATCAACAGCATCATACAATTATGCCACTGATGTCATCACCTTCAACATGATGAACAACAAGAGGGTTCGTCTTAACAAGAAGATGTTCATTGACTTCTTGAACATTCCCAATAACCCTCCATTCTTTAAACCCATCAATTCCCAAATTATTTTCATGTTCAATGAGATGGGACATCAGCCATCTCTTGAAAAGATCAGTGATTTCAGGAAATCTGGGTTACCCTGCATATGGAACTTTCTCTTTGGTATTTTTCTAAGGTGTTTGACAGGGAGGACTGTTGGTCTTGACAGGGGTCGCATGGAAGTATATGCAATGGTGATGGGTCTGTACTATGATATAAGTGTTGATTATGGAACTCAACTGTGGATGGAGTTCATCAAAAGTCTTGAAAACACGAATGCTGAGAAGGGTATCTCGTGTGCAAGGTACTGGAGACTAATTCTCGAAAAGGTGTACACAAAAGAAGGTATCCAAGTTCCTGAAGGTGGAGAGATTGCAGAATTTTCATTGTATCAATTCCCAAAAGTTGTTGAAGATGATGAAAATATCTTCACCAATGTAGCTCGCATTCCGTATGCGATGCTTTGCAAAGTGCACTCAACTCACAAAGTTTTGGTTCGTTATATGAAAACTTTTGATCCAGCTGTACAAACTGGAGTCTTACTGGAAGTTACCGGAGAATCGTCAAAGAAGAAGAAGAAAACACAAAAGGAAGAAAAACTTCAGTCTTCCAAAGTCTCACAATCTGAAGAGGTGGAGAAAGAAGAAATTTCTACAAAAACGAAGAAGGAGATTATACCCTCAAAATTTGGGGTATTAAAGAAGCTTCGCAAATCTTCACAAACAACGACTTCTTCTCCTAATATTCGCAAGACAGAGGTCAGTAGTAAGGGGGCAGTGTTTCGCGTTGTTCCAGCTCTGGTTTCTACTCGCTCAAAGCGCAAAAGAGCTCAAGAGGTTGTGAAGCATATAAAACAAACGCTTTCCAAGAAACGCAAGATGATCATTCGCAATGAATCTTCCGATGAAGAAGTTGTTCCGGAGACTCCACCTGTGGTAACTGTTTCCATTCCTCTTACTTCGCAAATTTCTACCACCACATCTATTCCACTTGAAGTAGTCAATACCAAATCAGTACCCATCTCTTCAACGAATGTCTCTACTTCATTACCACCATTTTCTCTTCCAACCACTACAATCACTACTTCATCAATTTTTGATCATCCTCTACAACATCCATTTACCACCTTATTTCCATCACAATCACCCGAAACTCCTCAACCTTCGCAACCAATGTTTGATGATGAAACTGAAGGAGGAGGTTTTGGAGGGACTTTTGAGGCCCTACATTTTGATTCAGAAGAGGAGGAGATACCTGATCATATGCTTATGACATGTAAGCAATTTAAAATTCTGAACCGAAAATTGAATGCCATTATTCAGTCACAAGCGGATTCTGGTACAAAGTCATCCTTTTCGGGATTGGAGGTGGAATATCTGATTAAAGAAGCTGAGAAGAGAATACTTGAAAAAATTGATCAATCTGACAAGAACAATGAGCTTCGCATTCAAGCTCAAGGAAAATCATTCAATGGAGTTGTTTCTTAGTTGAAAACTATTACAAAAGAACGTCATGTTCTTTTTGTGCAAGATGTCAAGAAAGTCAGAGAGGATGTGAATTTTAAGGTTGAAGAGTTAAAGAAGGAAATTGCGAAAGAGCTTCAAGCCATTAATTCTCAACATTTGGAAGTCCAAAAGAAGGTTGATGTGGTTGCCACTGATCTTAATAAACTTCTCACTGATTCTCAATCTCCTGCTCCAATTCTCGAAGCCAAGCAAAAGGAAAACAAGGAACAGTTTGATAAATTAATTCAGTTGGTGACTGAATTAAAATCATTGGTTTCGCAAATTACTCATCAAAAAATTTTGACTCCTGAATTCTTGTCTCTCAAAGTCAATACCTTGGAGCAAGCTATTCAGAAGGAATTGACCCCGATTGTGAACTTTACTTCTTTGTTACCGAAGAATGCCCCACCTGTTTTCACAGGGGTGCAAGGGGGAGAGAGAAAAGGAAGTAAAGGTAATGATGCGAAAACAGTGGGAAAGGTGATTTCTACTCAACTTAAAACCACTCTGCCAGTGTTCACAATGCCGATTTCCTCGACTGTAATGACAACAAGACCAATTGCCAAAGGAATTTCAATTGGGTCAAAAGAAGGAGGAAGCTCAAGTGCAAAACCTCTAATATACGATGTTGGTAAAGGGAAAGGAATTGTATATGAAAAATCAAAGGAGGAAAAGAAAGCAGAGGTAGAAGCTAAAATGGAAAAATGAAGACATGTACAGAGTATCATGAGGCAAAGAGCAAGTGACCCACCAACAATGAACAAAGGTGATCCTGCGAAGTTATATTCGTATGAAAAAATTGAATCCAAAGTGTTGGGGAATCACTTATATAAGTTCGAGAAAAAGCCAAGGAAGAGTTATGATGTTGCGAACTCAGATAGAAGCCAACTTGATTTTTCGATAAACGAAATGATGTTTACTACGGCGCAGTACAAGATAAGTGAAAAGTTTGATAATGTTGATGAATACACTTATTTCAAGATAAGATTTCATGTTGTACTTGCGAAGGATCAAGAGGAGGTGTGGTCTTTAATGAAGATAAAGAAAGTTTTAACAATTAAGAAGGATGTGATGTTCGAAGATATGCTTCAAAACTTTCGATATTTTGTGGTTCGAGCAGACAACAAGGCATTCGACTTCACCATTGCTGATTTTCCGTTAATGAATCTAAATGATCTCATTCAAGTGGCATCCATTCTCAAAGACATGCAAGAAAACAAGCTGAAAGGACATGATACTAATGTGTTCAAATTTGGTTTCGCACATATCAAAATATTCATAGATAACTACTATGATTGCTTGGCGTTGACCGATGAAGAACTTGCAGTGGGTCTTGGAAGAAAAGTTACAGTCGCTTGGGATTCAACCTTACCTCAAACAGAGTTAAGGAAGTATGCTGATGGAGAAATATGCCTGAAACCTTTTGGAATGGTTTTCGCAGGGAAAGATACGAAAGGAAAGCCCAAGAAATTTTTGTTTAAAGTCTCAGAGATTGAAAGATATACTTCTTCGCAATATATGAATTTTATTGTTCGTATGAATAACTGCAAGAAGAACAATGAAGGAGACAAGAAGGAGCTTAAGAAGATAATTACTTGGTATTCTGGAATTCGAAGAACAATGCACTCAGCTATTCAACATCTTACAAACTGAATAGTTTCGACTGTTTACAAAGGGGGAGAATGTAGAGTCTAAAAGTTGTAAAAAGTCGAAGTGTTTGTTTCTTTGTTTTCGCATGTTAGTTATTTTACTAAGTCATATTTTGTGCAAAGCGTATTGCTCTAGACTTATTATATTTTTTGTACACTCAGGTTGCCTATAAATAGGGACTGAGGTTAGAAGTAGAATAAGCTTTTCACGAGTATTCATTCTGCTTAAACATTGTAATCAGTTCTTCATCAATATAAGATCTAATTAATATTTACTCTCTGTGTTCATACTTTTCATTCATTCAATCATGATTTCTTTCTAAATCTCGATAACAATTCGCTTCATTAAGGAACTTTGAGTTAACAAACCCAGGGGGTTGATCAACATAAATTTCTTCCTTTACCTTGCCATACAAGAAGGCAGTCTTGACATCCATTTGGTAGATCGTGAATTTCATGTAGGAAGCGTATGCGAGAAAGATACGAATAACCTCCAAACGAGCCACGGGAGCAAACAACCTCAGTATAATCAAGACCCTCGATTTATTGAAACCTACAAACCACCAACCTTGCTTTATTACACACTATTACACCCGAATCATCTTGCTTATTATGATAGACCCAACGCGTGTCAAGAGACCTTTTGCCCTTTGGTAACTCGACCAACTTCAAAACCCCGAGCTTTTCAAACTGATTTAGCTCTTCATGCATTGCAGCTACCCAGCTGGGCTCATTCAAAGCCATTTCAACGTTCTTCGGCTCTATTTGAAATACAAAGCAAGAGTAGAGACATGCATTAACATCTCCACTCTAACTTATGGTTTTAACTCCATCACCTAGTTGGCCAATGATGTTATCGATCGGATAATCACGTTGAATTCTTGAAGGTATGTCTTGGCTGATATCATTGAGTGAAACATGAAGAGTGTGTATGTTGAGACCTCCATCATCTGGTGATTGATTCACATTAGATGAATCTGCTACAAACTCATTAGCAATTTATTCAGGAAATAATTGTTCCATAAAAGTTGGATTGACAGCGGAAACATCTCTAGACATGAACTCTCTCCCAATAGGTGTAAGAGGTGTAGCATCAACATTAGGAGTTTCATTTACAACCTTAGACTTTGTACTATTTGGTTGATCGGATGACTCCCCCTCAGGTGGAGCAGAGAACCCCCCCCCCCTCAGATGAAGCAGATGACTCCCCCCCAACCGTTGGAAGTCTGTAGACAACTTCTTCGTCCTCGTCTTCAGAAACAATCTTCGAACCAGAAGAGAATCCACTTGAGCTATCTGTAGACACATTTAAAGATTTAAAAAGTGATGTGTAATCAAATAACCAGTCGGGACCCACTCGGGCGTCTGTTTTATTCTCCTCCAACCAGCACACGTCATAGGATTCTACTATATGCTTAGTCTTTTTGTTGTAAACCCTATACACGGTGCACGCAACATACCCTACAAAGTAACAATCGCCGGCTTTAGCATTGAATTTAGGGTTGGATTCCAAGTGAAGAAGGGTGCAAGGGCAGCCAAATGCACGAAAATGGCTGACAGAAGGCTTGTATCCATAGAGAATCTCATACAGTGTATTCATCTGTGCTTTGTTGATTAGAACATGACTCTACACGTAGCAAGCAGTGTTAATCGCCTTGGCCCAGAAGAAAACAGGTAGTTTGGAATCACAAAGCATTGTCCTTGCGGCATCTTTCAAAGTTCTATTTCTCCTTTCAGCAACACCATTTTGTTGAGGTGTGTGAGCAGAGCTATATTGACGCACTATCCCCTTTTCTACGCAAAAATGGTCAAGAACAACATTCTTGAACATAGTTCCATTGTCAGTACGAAGCTCCTTCACTTGGTTGTTGGTTTGCTTCTCAATTATCACAACAAACTTCTTTATCAAATCAGCAACCCACACTTTGTTGGATAAGAAGAAGACCCACGTAAACCGAGAGAAATCATCGATCACAACTAGACAGTACGAGCTTCTGTTGATGCTCAGGACGTTGACCGGACCAAATAAGTCCATATGCAATACTTGGAGCACTTGACTGATTGAGTTGACTTGCTTGGGCAGGTGTGGTTTCCGATGATGTTTGCCTTGAGCACAGGAAAAACACTTCTCAAATGTAATAAAGTCTCTGACGGGTAGGCCTTAGACCATCTCATTCTTAGCAAGGCGATTCAGGTTTTTCGCGTTAGCATGACCGAGCCTTCGATGTTACAACATTGCATTTTGTTCGGAGACTTTTGAGAATAGACAAGTGAGTTGTTCAGGTAGGTTACTTAAGTCCCCAAAATTTCTTGTGTATCAATCAGATCCAATTGATGGTGCAGAATCCCAATCAATTGGATGATGTCAGATCAAAATAGAAGAGAAGGAGAAGAAGAATAACTTGAATCTAATGTATTGATGATATGATTGATGCTCCTTAAAATAGATTCTCTCTCACACACACTTCTTCTCTCTAACTTTCTCTCTCTTCTCTAGCCGTACACTCCCACATGCACTCCTCTATTTATATGGACCTCCAGCCATACACATGTGTACAGCCGCACACCCTGTGTACGGCCGTACACACAAACCGCAAACACATACAACATTACATAAAAATATATTTTCCTAAAAAAAACAAAGTATAAACCATATTTTTGACCCAACAATCTCCCCCTTGGTTTATAGCTTTCTTTTCTAATTGGCCCAACAAACTCCCCCTAAAAAGTAGCTGGCTTTTTCTTGTTAATCTTCATTGGGAGCTTGGCTTCAGCATTAATCTTCAAATTTCTTCACAGCATCAAGATGAACATATGAATCTTCAATAAATGAATTCATCTTGAGCGGTTGAGTTTTTTTTCAAAATTTGACATTGAACGCACATTGGGTGAGGAGGCTTCTTGAAAAGATTCTTGAAAGATAGCTCTTTCAGCTTGAGAATCTTTAGGGAGAACATTAGAGAGAAATAATCTTCTGGATCGCTTCAGCAGGTACAAGATAGCAGCAGACTGATTGAGGAGGCTTCAATGCAATCTGTCACATAATCTTCAAGGATAGCTTCACCTTGCTTCTGAGGTTGAAAGATTGAATGATGGAAGAATAGTCTTCATTTCTTGCTCCTGCGAATGAAAATTCTTCGATGCTAACAGATGAAGCCTTGGCTCAGAAGATTTTCAATACAGTCTCCACGAGTCTCATCTACACCTGAAATCTTTCAAGACAAAACAAAACTAAAAGAAAAATTAGCACACAAAAAAATATTTTTGGATTTTTGATATTTTCTGGAAAAATAAAAACAGAAACAAAAATATTTTTTTGGATTTTCTGAACAAGAAATAACACTATTTTTGGATTTTTAATTTTCTGATTTTTGTTTAATTTTTGAATTATTTTTAATTCTCCCCCTAAAATTTGTGCATAGAGGAAAACTATGAACAAATTTAACAAAAATAAAATGATATCTAACTTTCAGAATGATTTGGGATCAAAGTTTTTAGACAACCTTTATCCGCTTGTCGGTGCCTTTCATATTCACATCTTTGTCTGGTCGATCGTCCGTATTGTTGTCCACTTAAACACGAAAAATTGTGACAAAATTAGGACATACTATAAGTGACAAGACAATGTGATCCTAAGTTCCTAGATATTATATCTAATCCTAAGTTTCTAGATACTATATCTTAAGGACCATTCAGCTGACGACGACCAGGGATATTGTTGTCCACCTAAATTGAGCAGCGAGATCTATAGACAATCTTTGAGTGTTCAATTTTAATTGTACTGGAACATGTTTCCCGCTTCCATCATTAGGGGAGAAGAGAGATTCAGAGTATTATCACTTATAGTGCATATGCTGTGTACCAGGTCGGATTGTTAGTCACGCAAAGGAGACAACATATGGCTAACAGATAAGAGGAATTTCATGTGTGTGTGTGCGTGTGTGTGTATATATATATATATATATATATATGTATATATATATATATATATATGTATAATATGCAGAGAAATAGAGTTGCATATGTTACAGTCCAGGTCGGATCTCTTCCAATCAAGCAGAGGAGGTAACATATGACTAACAGACAGAAAGAAAGAAAATGATTTTCTACAGACCTAATTTATCGGAATTTACCAGTTGTCCCATCAATACCGGAATTAAGGAAAAAATCCGCACATGGAGGAAAAGTTAAACCACGGTTCCAGATACGGGCTCATTTAATGTGACGAGTAGATTCCCATATATATCTCCCTGGTCAACCTATCCAAACGTCGTATTGTCAGGCTAAACGGATCTAACTAGGTCAAGATTTGTCAAGTCATTTGATTTCTTAAGTTCAACTCTGCCTAGTCATGTCCATTTAGAATCTTTCATGCCTACCGACGCATCAAACCAGAGCATAGACGCTTCAACTTTGGGTACGTTATGCAGACTCAGATTTCCCGTTATCACTCACTTCCCAAAACATCTCCCTCAAGCACATTCCAAAACCAACATATTATTATTTTGATTTTCTAATTTTTTTTAATTTATTTTATTTTTTTATTTTTTAAAATTTTAAAATTTTTGTTTTCTTTTTATTTCTCCCCCTAAATTTGTGCATAGGAGAGAAACGAAAGTAAATGCGCAAATTTAAACTATCCTAAAACAAAAATTTGTCTTTAAAGCGAATCAGCTTAATAAAAACTCAGGAGTATAGAGAAGAAAACTCAAATCGTAAGTCACCGATTGAATTTGCATCCGGAAGGTCTGAGAACAGCACGCGTAAACTCAGAACAGATCCGAAAACTCTTCATGTCATTAAGCACAAACACCATGTGATCCCTTCCTTTCTTCCCTTCCCGCAAAGGACACACACTCTCACACAAATGTCTGAATGTTGTACAGTTGAGAGATGTCCCCTATCAAGTGCCAGGAACAACCACTACCAACAAACCGAAGTCTGATGATATGCCTCCGTAGCTGCTCCGAAACAAAGCGGGATCAGTTGGTCTTTGGAACCCAGTCCATTTTGAAACTGGGTTGACCTTTGTCATCCTTGCATGGTACTCTCTCCCATGACATGTCCTGCTTATCACAAACAGAAGATGTAAACATATTAGAAGCATTAGATGATTTGGGAGATTGAGCCTCCGGAACCCATTTGTAGTTCGGTTTAACCCATTTCTTTTTCGATCTGATGGGTGGGTCAGCACTTGATTTTGAACTTGATGTCGGCCGTTGAGATGACGTTGATTTAGGCTTTAGGGGAGCATCTCTTAGATTTGGCTTCTTGGCCGACATTCCCTTCTTGACCTTGGGATTTAGATTCTTGGCCTTGTGGGTTTGATTCTTGGCCTTCTGCACGTTCCAGTCACCATTGTCTGAACGTGAACTTGAGGGGTTTCTTTTGGGGTATCTCCCTCTTGGTGTTTTCTGCCAGCCATGTGCGTAGTAGGGAACGTATGCACGATTTAGACAATTTCTGGCAATGTGTCCAGGTGTTCCACAGTGAAAGCATGTCTTTTTCTTCACTGTAGAGTTGTTTCTTCCTACCCCTGGTGGCGTATCCTTGCCTTGTTTTTGATTGTTCCCACATGCACACTTGCAGCAAGTCGGCTGTTTTACGTGAATTGGTGGCCTGTATTTCTCAACGGCAGGTTGATCAGAAGCAGTTGAGTTCGAAGCAACAGATTCAGAGTTCAAGGAGTCATTGGATTGTTCAATTGTTTTCTCCTTGTTCTAATCCTCTGCTACTTTACCTGCACATGAAGTAGAAGCATTAGTATCGTTCAACTCAACACCCTCAGTTGCCTGTTCAACAACTGTTTTACCGTATACCATAAATGGTTCTCGGTCAATCTCTTCCTGAGTCAAAGGTATGGATAAATAGTTATGATTGAAAGGGGGAGGAACAATATCATACCCTAGACCCTTGTTTTGATTATCTTTGAATTTCAATTGATTTTCAAATAAGGACTCGACTGTCTTACTTGACGCAATGTAATTTTTGAAACTAACATCTGTTTTTCCACACTTTATTTTCAAAGCGTCAAGTTCTTCAGTTACAGCAGCAAGTTTTTTCTTAATGTGATCATAATTTTCACACTTATTGCTGTAATCTTCTTGTAGTTTTCGGAAATCTTTGATTTTGGCTTCTAATTGAGCTTTCAGGGGTTTTTGTTCTTTCCTAATGGTGTACTTCTCATATTTTAGATCCTCATTTTCCCTTTTGATTAGATCTATTGATTTTCGTAAAAATTTAATAGTTTTAACACAAGATGGATAGCATCCGAATCCATTTACCTGAATAGTTGTGGAACTCATTTTCTTATTATTATTATTATTATTATTTTTATTATTATTTTTATTATTTTTAATTTCCCTTTGACTTAAAAACCGAGAAAGTCAACCTTAAAAGTCAAATTTAAAAAGTCAAACTCAAAAGTCAAACTTAAAAGTCAAACCGAAAAGCTAAATTTGAAAAATTAAAAGTCAAACGAGAAAGTCAAAGTTTAAAGTCAAAGGTCAAATTTTAAAAGTCAAAGTCAAAATTTTAAAGTCAAAGATAAAAATAAAATAAAAAATTAATAACTAAAAAAATTTGGGTTGAAAATAGAATTTAGAAATAAAAGATTTTGAATTTTGGCTAAAAATGACAATTGTTGCAAAAATAAGGGCGAAATGGAGTCCTTATGAATTAAATTTCGAACGAAAAGAACATCTAGCAAGTTGGTCGAGATGGTAATGCTCCTTGTTGAAGAACCAGAGGTCCCGGGTTCGATTCCCAGTACCCTCTAATTCCGTTTCCTTTTTTTATACGAAGGCTGCTGAGCGAGGACGGCTGCGAAGCGAGGAATAGAGCTGCGAAGCTGAGAACCATGCTGCTGAGCCGTGAACCAGAGGCGAGACCGAGCCGTATACCAAGGCCGCACACCGAAACCCTAGGCGCACACCGAGGCGCACACTCCGAGCCGCACACACCGAGCCGTATACTCCGAGCCGCACACCGAGGCTGCTGAGCCGCACACCTTCAAGTGGCCGCACTCCTTCAACAGATTCGCTAAAAAAACGACGTTTTTCACCATTTTTTGCTCCAAAACTCGATCAAAAACTCGTTTTTATGAAAAATGCAAAGAAGTAACCCCCCTTATTTTTGCGAGATCTATCCAAAAACGTTATTCTCTTTTCAAAATCAGATCATATAAGCTCCAGATCTGACAAAATTGATTGATACAACCAAGCTCTGATACCAATTGTAAGTCCCCAAAATTGCTTGTGTATCAATCAGATCCAATTGATGGTGCAGAATCCCAATCAATTGGATGATGTCAGATCAAAATAGAAGAGAAGGAGAAGAAGAATAACTTGAATCTAATGTATTGAAGATATGATTGATGCTCCTTACAATAGATTCTCTCTCACACACACTTCTTATCTCTAACTTTCTCTCTCTTCTCTAGCCGTACACTCCCACATGAACTCCTCTATTTATATGGACCTCCAGCCATACACATGTGTACAGCCGCACACCCTGTGTACGGCCGTACACAGGGTGTGTGGCCGTACACACGTGTACGGCCGTACACACAAACCGCAAACACATACAACATTACATAAAAATATATTTTCCTAGAAAAGCAAAGTATAAACCATATTTTTGACCCAACATTACTGTTCATATCAATAATGTAAGCATTCCCATCCTACTTAGATTTGACTAGAATCCACTCTTCCGGGATTACAATGCCTGGCTTGAGAATCATACATTCTTTATCGGTAAAATAGGTAGAGTAGCCTTTGTCGCAGATTTGAGAAACACTCAACAAGCTGTGCTTTAACTCGGGAGCGAAGTTGACATTTTCAAAGCTTAGCACTCCATTTGTAATGGTTCCTCTCTGTGTGATCTTGCCACCATCTCCGCCCGCGAAGGAAACATAACCCCTATTAAAAGATTGAATTTCGCTCAGTTGGGAGATGTCTCCTGTCATATGCCGGGAGCAGCCACTGTCAACGTACCAAGGACGAACGACATTCCTCCGCAACTATCCCTGTAAAATGAGAGGAATCATTTAGATTTAGGAACCCAGGTCATCACTGTCCTGGGTGTCCTTTTCGTTTTCTCTGATTTATCCTTCAATATACTCAAATTAGGATCCTCATTCTTAATCACTTCAGAATATGTTAATGATGGATTAGAAAGTGATTTGGGCTTCCATTGATATTTGGGTTTTACAACATTCTCAGGTGGTTTTGAAGTATGTTTCTTAGGAGTTTGCACTGACCCTCTGGATTTTCTCCCAGAAGTGGTGGAAGATCCAGAATTGCCTTTTGATGAAGCCGATCTTGGTAGAGCCTTATTCGGTTTTGGCAAACTATTTTGAGCTTTGTTAGTAAAAACCTTTTTATTCTTTTGAAAATTAGCCCTTTTCTGCTTCGACCATCTTTCCAATCATCATTTTGAGAACGAGTTCGTGAGGATTTTCTAATTAAAGACCTTCCTCGAGATTCGTTCTCTCCTCTTGGTGACAAGTAATTTACAAAGATCCTATTTTGACAATTCCTAGCTATATGACCACCAACACCACAATTAAAACAAATATGTTTATTATTTGAACTTGTACTGCATTTTTTAGATTTATTTTCTTGATAGACACTCTCAATTTTCTCAGAAGAACATGCATGAGGAATAGATTGAGAGATAAGTGAGGGTGTCTCAGATGTTGTGACTTGTGGAATTGATGGTGTTTCATGAGTATCACAAGCATCAGGACTACCAAATATTTCATCAAACATATCAAAGAAATTAAATTCAACAGAATCAGATGTGGAAGCATCACAAGAAACATTATCAGTCTTAACATCAGAAACATAAATGTTTTCATTTGAAACAAAAAATTCAGAATTAGAAACAGAAACAAAAACAGGTCCTCTGACTCCATGCTTTGCCTGGTCTAAGGGTTGATCTGTAGGGGAAGTAGAAATGTTAGTACTTTCAACGTTAACAAATCCGCCTGAAACGAAACTAGATGGCTTGCCATAAACCATAAATGGTTCATTGGCAATCTCCTCCTTGGATAGGGGTTGATACAAATATGTATGATTATAAGGAGGAGGTACACTATCATATCCTAAACCCTTAAACTGATTTCGTTTAAATTTCATGCAATGATCAATCATGGTGTTAACTACCTCGCTTGATCCATCAAATTTTTGAAAGGCAAAGTTTGTAGAGTCAAACTCCCTTTTCAATGTATCAAGCTTAGTAATTAACTCATCATTTTGTCTTTTAACATAATCATACAAATCATATTTTTCACTGTATTCTGTTTGAATCCTTCTAAAATCTTTTATTTTAGTTTCTAACTGGGCCTTAAGTGGTTTTTTTCTTTTCCTAAGTTGGTAGCCCTCATATCTAAGGTCCTCTACTTCTCTATGTAATAATTGGATTTCATCACGAAGAACTTTAACATATTCTTTACATGCATGAGAACAAGATGGTAGGTTTACCTCGCTTTTCTTGGGCTCGGAGGAAGTGGACACCATTAGGGCAAACTGCAGCTCCATTATTTCTGCTTCAGGATCAACATCATCATTCTTCAAGGTAGCATCATCAATCTGAGCTAGGTGAGCATTTTGTGGCCCTGAGATATTCAAATCCTGAATCTGATCCTCCCAATCAAAGGATTGAGTGACCATTGTAGTCTCACCATTAGCTGCAGCACCTGGACGGTGTTTCCCATTGCTACCATTTGCCTGTTGTTGTTGATCCTACGATCTGGCTTAGGGCATTCACGAGCAAAATGATCCGGCTCTTGGCAGTTGAAACATCTCAGCATGCCCCTGTTAAATCCCACCTTCTTATCAGCATTCATGCCCCAGTTGCTCTTCCCTGTCTTCTTAGCAAACTGTTTGGCCCTGAAAACAACCATAGCAATCTGCCAAGTAATGTCCATTTCTTCTACGTCTTCAGGATGAATCTGATCCAAATCAGCAAATGACAGTTGAGGTGGAAGATCTCCAGCTACAAAAGCATTGTAGCAATTAACTAGCCCAGTAGCTAGAGCCAGATTTTCATTAGAGTCCTTAGAGTTTGAAGAAGAAGCTACAACTGACACATTTGGAGCAGGGACAGCTTGTGGAGTGACATATGGCTGAGTTTGATGGTGAGGGATGGATGATGCAGCAGCAAAGGTCTGAATCTGAGGTTGTTGAGCTGCAAAGGCTTGACCTGAGGAGGACATGATTGATGAGAAAGCATTGTTGGATGAGATTCCAAGATTTGCAGTAGAGTATGAGTTCACGTGGTTAATTTCTCTCTGTTTGTCATCAATGTCGTAAGCTTTGATGATCGATATAACTTCAGCAAGAGTGAGGCGATTTAAATCCTTGGTTTTCTTAATCACAACACCATTCATATCCTATGATCTAGGAAGAGCATTCAGAAGCTTCTTGTTGATTTCTGACTTGGTTAAGAAAATCCCAGATATGTTCATGTCAGTCGTGAGAGTTGTGAATCGTTGTAGTTGAGCCTCAAGAGTCTCTCCTAGAATGTAGTTGAACATATTAAACTTTTGTCTCAACATGTCCTGTCGACTTTCCTTCATATCTGTACTGCCCTCATAAACCTCAATTAGGGCTTCCCATAGATCTTCATCTGAAGTGTACTCACGAAAACCTTAAGCAATATCAGGAGATAATGCCATGACACTATCAAGTTCGTGAAAATGATTTTGACTTTGAGAATCCATTTGAAATCGAATCAATTTAAAATCACAAAAGAGTTTGCAGTTGATGAGCTTACGACCGTAAACAGGGTTAACGGTCTCTAAGTTTACGGTTCTTGAGTTTCCGGTTTCTGAATTTACGGTTCTTAAAGTTTTTGAAGCCTTCTTCACGGTTTTTTTTTTTGAAGATTCACAGTTTACGGTTGATGAAGTTCTTGAATTTAGAACCGTAAAAGGTATTTACGGTTGGCCGTAAATTCCCAAAAAGCTTTTAAACACACGTTTTTGCAATAGATTCATATCCTTTAACCACTTAGAACACCAAAACCAATGTTCGAACAATAAGAATACCAATTTCAAGCACCCCAAATCTCGATTGAATAAAGCTTGACACCGGTTACTGCTCTGATACCAATTGTAAGGTCCAAATAAGGATCTTTACCAGTAATCAAGCAATAAACAATCATAGAAATAGGAATGAGATGAAAAGAAACCAAGCTTGCACACGATTATATTCAACAAATCGTCAGGTATAACTCGATGGACTGCTTTGTAAACTCTATGGCATCAACAACTGCAAAAGACCAACTCCTCCACTATTTATACTTGACTTAGACCGAAAACTATGTTTGCTACCGTAAACAGGGTTTATGGCCGTAAACTTAGTTTACAGTCGTGAACACACAAAATGAGCAAAAGACATAAACAACTCATAAACTGTATTACAGACTCTTGCCAAAACAATATACACTAAAAGCCTAGACCAAAACATTAACTGGACTCTTCATCTTGCCTTTACCCGTCCGGACATCTCATTTGCGGTCAACAAACTCTCACAGTTTATGCACTCGCCTTCTGAAACTCATTGGACAGCACTCAAACGGTTATTTGGATACTTAAAGGGCACAATCTATTACGGTATTTTTCTCAATCGCTATTCTACCATGGCACTCACAGCTTTCTCGGACTCTGACTGGGGTGGGATATCAACAAAAGGCCGATCCACTACTTCTTATCTTGTTTACCTAGGTTCCAACATCATATCTTGGTGCTCTACTCGGCAAAAATCTGTCGCACGATCATCAACAGAGGTCGAGTACAAGGCTCTTGCGAATGCTTCAGCTGAACTCGCCTGGATCAAAAAGCTCCTACTTGAACTAGGCATCTCTTCACCTCACATGCCCACCATTTAATGCGACAATACTGGGCAACTTATCTCTGTGCAAATCCCGTGTATCACTACCGCATGAAGCATGTTGCTCTAGATTACCACTTTGTTCGTGAACAAGTGTCTGCTGGAAAGCTCAATGTTCGTTATGTTCACACGCTTGACCAACCAGCCGATGTCTTAACCAAACCGTTGGGTCGTGCATCGTTCTTGAAGTTTCGTTCCAAGATTGGAGTCTCTAATGGATTAGTGCACTTACTGTTGTATATCTCTTGTATAAATGCAGTCCTGTAATTCATGTTTTCTACAATACAATCAATATAGTTTTAGTGAGTAGTAATGGCTCATGTCCTGATCTCAGTATAACCCGTGTTCGGCAAAGAAACTACATTCCACATACCTATCTTTTAGAATCTTCATTCTCACGTCGTGAGTAGTAAAGTCTCACATCGTGAGCTTCTATTTGACTCAATTTTCTCTTCTTTTAAGGTCCATTAAGCTACCAGCTCAGCTTCAGTCCTTCTAGGTTCCAACTTTTGTCGATTTTGGTCCATTTTCCTCAAGAATGTCATATTTGGCTGTAAAATGTAATTTATCTCAATAACTACCAAATATCTTTACAAATAAACAAAATATAGCTTAAAATATATTAAAATAATGCCTCAATATATGTATGTGTAACATCCCGAAATATCAAGAGTAGAGTTGAAGGGTTAAAAGAGTAAATTGGGAAAGAGCGACTCGGCGAGTCCATGTGCGGACTCGGCGAGTAGAGTCGCGACTTGGTCGCGTGTTAAGTGGCCGACTCGGCGAGTCAGAGTAATGGACTCGGCGAGTAGGCGCTGAGTGGAGAAAACCCTAATTCTCGGGGTTGAGCCCTATATAAAAAACATAACACCCATTCCCCCAGCCTCCTTACTAATCCTCAAGTCCAGAAACCCTAACTCTTGTGTGTGAGTGGATCAAGTGCATTTGGAAGCTTGGAGAACCAATTGTTGAGGAAATCATGAAGGGTAAGAGGCTTGGAGCAAAGGGGCTTTGCTTGGATTCGAGTTTCATTGAAGTTGGGGTGTTCCTTTGAGGTAATATCTCGTTTTTGAGCTGTTATTTCTTAGATGCATCATTTTGGGGGTGGTAGAGACCATACCCTTGGATGTATTGGAGTTTAGAGGTTAGATCTGAGGTTGCTACCTCAGATCTGGAATGGAGAAGGTTTGGAATGCATGAAAGTCCCTGTTTGTGAGTGATTGATGGAGCTATTTTGTCCCAAACCCAAACCCTAGAGTGAAAATGCATAGATCTCTTTGGATTCACGTAAAGTTTGCCACTTTACGTGATGGATGAGTTGTAGGAGGCTAGATCTATGTTTTGGATCAATTGCATGGCCTAGAATGCTTCTGTATGGGTTCAGACCGATGGTACTCGGCGAGTCACATGGGTGGACTCGACGAGTTGCTTGAAGATGAGCTGGAACTCGACGAGTTGGAAGAACAACTCGGCGAGTTGGATGAAGATGGCCTGGAACTCGGCGAGTTGTATGAACAACTCGGCGAGTAGGTTGAAGATAGCCTTAGACTCGGCGAGTCTGCTGTTGGACTCGGCGAGTCTTGTCGAAGAGTCCCAATAATTTCTGGTTGAGTCGAGAATCGGCGAGTCAAGGGATGACTCGGTGAGTTGTGTGCGAGTGGACTCAGAGTTGTGGGACTCGGCGAGTCTCGGGGTGACTCGGTGAGTTGAGTCGCGGATTGGGGAAGTTCTGAGCATGGGGACTCGATGAGTCGACGGGTTGACTCGGCGAGCAGGGTCAACCAGGAGGGTTGACTTTGACTGAGGACTTTGACTTTGACCAAGAGTTGACCGTTGACTTTTAGGGCTTGGTCAGCGATGTGGTCTTTGGGCCAAGAGAGGGGTAAAATAGTCTTTTACCCTTAAGAGGGTGCCATGAGAGGGTTGATTCTAGTCTCGACAGTTATATTCATGAGAGTATATGCCTTACGTGTTAGGCGGCGGCGAGTTCGAGATTCAAGTGTGGGGATATCTGCTTTCTACTTGCCAGGTGAGTCTTCTCACTATACTTTACCTTGAGTAGGTAATCAGAGTTATGAGTCAGAGTATGTGTATGTTATGTGTATGCTATGTGTTGTACTGCATAATGTCTATGTGATTTATGCTGTCCATGTTTATAGAGATGGAACCGCAAGGTTCCCAGAGTTAGAACCTGAGGGTTCACAGAGTTTGGGTGTACGGACCCATAGAGTTATAGCCTCGAGTGGCTAATATGTGTTTATGTGGTATTTTGGGGAACTCACTAAGCTTCGTGCTTACAGTGTTTTGTTTTATGTATGTGTTTCAGGTTTCTTTCAGGATCACGGGACGGCACCAGCCTGATTGTACACACCAGAGAAAGAGTCATGTTTTGAGGATCCTGGTTTTCTATACAAGTGAAAATGGAGTCATGTTTTGTAATTCGATTATGAATGAGATTTTAAACAAGTGTTTCTAAGAATTAAACGATTATTTTTAAATGAAAAATTGTTTGAAATTTTCGGTGTTACAAGTTGGTATCAGAGCCTTGGTTTGAGGGATTCGGATGCGCCTTCGGGTAATTCTGGACTCAAAATGAGGAAGTAAGAAAAGTTTTCAAAGAAATAATTTTCTAAAGCGAATAAGAGTTCAAAGAGAAAACGAGAAAGAGCAGTGTGTACAATCAGCCAGAGCCCGAACGGTGATTTCCCAAAATACCCTTACTTTTGTGTTATGAGATATTTATGATGCACTTTATGAGATATTATTGCATGCTAGAGACAGGCTAGGTATTCCATATCTTAGGACTAGAGCGGCCTGATTTGTGATGCCTTAGCCTAGGAATTGCTGTGATATGCGATGTGCTTTTGAGTATGTGATGAGTGAGAATATTTTGTTGGAATCCTTTAGGGGATTTGAGTAGAGGAGTAATCTAGGGGAGATACCTAGATGAGTATTGTGGTACTTAGAGGAAGAATAGTTAGAGCCCGCGAGGGGAAGAGTTGCAGAGTTCGGTGATACTTCCGAGGATGAGCAGAGCAAGCGGAGTTATCACCCAGAGTGAGTCATATATATTCTTCGATGCTCGAATGCTGCTTGCTTCGTGCTTTGTGGAACTCTCGATGATGGGAGTCAGCTACCAAGCAAATATGACGATATTCAGGAGGTAGATGGCTGGCATCATTAGGAGCTCTTCAGCAGCTGATGGCAGAGAAGTGTGGAAATCTAGGAAGAGCCTAGGGAGTAACCTTAGCCAGATGAGTGCACTGGCAGAGTAGAGAATTTCTCTGGGGAGCGAGCGCGCGACGGAATTGGTGAACGAGAAGGTCGAGCAGCTACTTAGGAGCTCTGGGATAGTCCGAGTGGAAAGTATGGGTAGATGTGGCAGGTAGTATGGGCCCGTACTACTGAAAGCAGAGGACCCATACTTGATACAGGGAGTATTCTGAAGGTTCTAACGAGCATATTAAGGAGTGATGTTATGGTTCGAGTACCATACATCGGAGCAGATTGAGGAGTGATGTTATGGTTCGAGTACCATACATCGGAGCGGATCGAGGAGTGATGTTATGGTCCAAGTACCATACATCGGAGCAGATGGAGGAGTGATGCTATGGTTCGGGTACCATACACCGGAGCATATTGAGAAGAGATGTCATGGGATGAGTACCATGGTTCGTAGTGAATGACGCTTGAGATTCTCTGGTTATGCGGTCATGATTGTTGAGGTAGAGATTGGACGCTATGGGTTTTAGGCCTGTAGGCCATGATTGAGTTTGGAGAGGCGTCCCTCAAGAGGGAGGTCGAGAGCCTATCAGAGTATTTTGGTAAGGAGTTAGAGGGAAGGGAGAATGTCGGTCTGAGTTGAGCAATCAGTCGATAGAGGAGATGTCACCTTCTATGACCTGAGTGGTGCTATTTATGTTCGTGTCCGGAACATGAGAAGCCCGATGTTTAAGTTTCGGGTTTGGGGGTAAAACCCTGCAGGTTGTCACTGATGATGATTTTCCATCAGAGTATTAGGTAGCATGTGTGCTGCGAGACAGTGATTTACCATGAGCAGATAGTCAGCTAGGACTGAGATAGTCAAGGACCACGTTATGCCTATTTGAGTATAGTAGGGCGTATTGTAGAGGTATCGGTGGGGAGTCCAGTCGAGTTAATCAGTGCAGTGGTTTTTCTATCCATGTTGGGTATTGAATATGGGAGTGGGTCCCTGTTCTTGGGATGATCCATGTGTTGGAACGTTGGTTGATAAGTCGAAGTGGGGAACATGATGATTTCGTGGTCCAGTCTATGAGTCAGTAATGTTATTGGACAGTTGAGTTGTTGGTATTGGATTGGTACGAGACTTGGAACGACTAGAGGCAGTCGTGACGAAAAGTTCTTGAGGATTTCATCTGAGGTTCAGAGTTATGAGATCGATTGATTTCCTTAAAGGGGATTATCGGGTGTTGCGTAGCACTTTCCAGGGGCATGTGCGTTATTGCTGGTGGAAATAGTTCGTGAGGTTGTTGATGTGTCAGATAGTGATGGTTCGAACCCTAAGTGGGGGAGAACCGGGTGGTTTATTGAGAGAACCAGAGATTTGTGCAAGAGCGGTTAGGGGTTGGATGCAGAAACCTGCGGCTTGAATTCAAGAGATCAGGGTCATAGGTGGTCAAGGAAAGGTGTAGGGCGAGATAATGCATGTGGTGTATGCCTGAGAGAAGAATGGGTGTCTCCACGGCGGGTGGTGGTCAGAGTCGTTTCAAGTGGAAGACTCGTAATGATGGTATGGGCAGTTGAGAACTTCTGGGTTGAAATATTGGTAGCAGGTTATCGAGTAGCCAATTCCCGGGCTAGGATGTGTATTCTTGCTTGAATTTTGAGAAATAATGGAAAGGGTTTTGGAGGATCATCAGTGTGTTATGAAGGGTTAGCGCCTTCCTTGTATTCCAATTGAGTGTTTGGATGCACTGAAGTTGCGCATCGTGTGATATCAGAAATTATTATGGGATTCAGAGGAAATGTATTGTTGCGTGTGTATGGTGTTAGGAGTAAGGGAATCAGTGGTTGTGGCAGGATCTGGTGATGTTCTGTTGGGATATTCCGAGGTATCCGGGTATGATATCTTTATTTCGGAGTTACTCGTGAATCTTGAGTTGAAACGACTTGTGGTGTATCAGGTATCTACGGATCTAGTGGGAGCCCTTCGAGTATGGGCATCCAGGGAGATTATTTAAGAGAGTGGATCTTTTCAAGGGTGGGCATTTTGATATGTCGATTGCCTCCAGAGTTTGTGATGCATATTCGAGTCGAGTATGGGTAGCTGCCTATGATAGTCTGCGAAGCATGAGCTAGTGGGGTCAGAGAGTGTTTTGATACTGCGGGGAGCCATAGTAATCACTAGTCAGAGGGTGTTGTGATACTGCGGGGAGCCATAGTATTCACTAGTCAGAGGGTGTTGTGATACTACGGGGAGTCGTAGTACTCACTAGTCAGAGGGTGTTGTGATACTGCGGGGAGCCATAGTACTCACTAGTCAGAGGGTGTTGTGATACTGCGGGGAGCCGTAGTACTCACTAGTCAGAGGGTGTTGTGATACTGCGGGGAGCCGTAGTACTCACTAGTCAGAGGGTGTTAGTACTCACTAGTCAGAGGGTGTTGTGATACTGCGGGGAGCCGTAGTACTCACTGGATGGCAAGAGAATGTGATGATGGAATGTTCTCCGATCAGTGTATGATGTGGAAGAGTTTTGGGCTTGAGTAGCCCTAGTATTGAGTTTTGGAGCCTGGGTGTTGAACCGGGGGCGAGACTGGGGTCTCCGTCTCTGTCGGGAGATGCGGCGAGATGCGCAAGGGATATGCGCAGCAGAAACCAAAGATCAGAGTTGAGACGATCCTCGGTTGGATTGTATTTTCTCGCATGAGGAAAAGAGAATTTTGTGACTTGCGTGTCCCTGGGCCGGGATAGTGGTCACGGGGAGGAAGTTAGTGGGATATTTGGATCATGATATGGGTGACCTTTGGAGGCTCGGCTGTGGAGTCAAAAGCTGACCTGGTGCTCAGTCTCGAAGAGGGATATGAGAAATGAGCTAGAGCTTACCATGATGATGTCTGAGGACACTTCAGAGCGAGAGAATGATTCAGACGCTCGAAGACATGCTTCGGGCATGTGTATTAGATTTCGGAGGGAGTCGCGGCACGTATTTATCCTTGGTTGAGTTATCCTATATCAACAGCCATCATTAGTGCATTGGTATGCTACCCTTTGAGCTGTTGTATAGGAGGAGGTGTCGGACCCTCATTTGCTGGGGAGAGGTAGCGCATGGACCCGAGAGCCCTTGCGAGCAGATCCAGAGCATGTGCGATACATGGAGTAGCGGCAAGGTTGGCAAGTGGATTTCCCTGGGTAAGGGAAGAGAAAGGTATGTAACCCTCAGGGGGGGGGGGGGAAAGTGTTGGTTCACGGAAGTGAAAGTAGTAGTGAGAGTGGATGATTTGGAGTTTGGTGGTTGAACATTGTGTCTGTGACAGTGGTATGGAATGACATCATGATGGGATGTCTGCTGAGGACGCGGAAGGGATTCCGCAGGTGTAGAGCCAAGAGTCTCAGGATGAGTGCATGGATGGAGTCTGGGACTCCCAGCTTGATTCTGATCAAGGGTTGTGTGTGTAGTGGTGGTTCCTCCTGGGGATGTTAGAGATGTCGTCAGTGTGGCGGGTTTTCCTAACCCGAGGGTGCAAAGGTTGGTGCAGCATGTGTGTGTGATTGCAAGAAGAGGACTCGTGGGAGTTGCTCTGAGATTGAAGAGTGGGTCCTTCTATCAGCATGGAATGGATAGAGTGGGATTTGGATCGGGGATCCGGTGGTTCGTGATTATTTCTAGCTCGTAGGGAGGGTCGGGCGATTGTTGAGATTTGGAGCAGTGATGCATCTCGGGTAATTCTCGATTGTTGAGTGTGATTATCAGAGGGTACAGTCGGTGCCCGGTTTGAGACGGTGGTCAGGACACCACAAGGAAATAGGAAGTGAGTTCGAGTTCGATGGTTATGCCTTGAGGAACCTGGTCCAGTTACGGCCAGGTGGCGCGTCGTGGGAGTATTTTGGAGTTGAGTCGCCATAGGCTTCGAGGACGAAGCCTAATTTAAGTGGGGGAGAATTGTAACATCCCGAAATATCAAGAGTAGAGTTGAAGGGTTAAAAGAGTAAATTGGGAAAGAGCGACTCGGCGAGTCCATGTGCGGACTCGGCGAGTAGAGTCACGACTTGGTCGCGTGTTAAGTGGCCGACTCGGCGAGTCAGAGTAATGGACTCGGCGAGTAGGCACTGAGTGGAGAAAACCCTAATTCTCGGGGTTGAGCCCTATATAAAGAACATAACACCCATTCCCCCAGCCTCCTTACTAATCCTCAAGTCCAGAAACCCTAACTCTTGTGTGTGAGTGGATCTAGTGCATTTGGAAGCTTGGAGAAGCAATTGTTGAGGAAATCATGAAGGGTAAAAGGCTTGGAGCAAAGGGGCTTTGCTTGGATTCGAGTTTCATTGCAATTGGGGCATTCCTTTGAGGTAATATCTCATTTTTGAGCTGCTATTTCTTAGATGCATCATTTTGGGGATGTTAGAGGCCATACCTTTGGATGTATTGGAGTTTAGAGGTTAGATCTGAGGTTGCTACCTCAGATCTGGAATGGAGAAGGGTTGGAATGCATGAAAGTCCCTGTTTGTGAGTGGTTGATGGAGCTATTTTGTCCCAAACCCAAACCCTAGATTGAAAATGCATAGATCTCTTTGGATTCACGTAAAGTTTGCCACTTTACGTGATGGATGAGTTGTAGGAGGCTAGATCTATGTTTTGGATCAATTGCATGGCCTAGAATGCTTCTGTATGGGTTCAGACCGATGGTACTCGGCGAGTCACATGGGTGGACTCGACGAGTTGCTTGAAGATGAGCTGGAACTCGACGAGTTGGAAGAACAACTCGGCGAGTTGGATGAAGATGGCCTGGAACTCGGCGAGTTGTATGAACAACTCGGCGAGTAGGTTGAAGATAGCCTTAGACTCGGTGAGTCTGCTGTTGGACTCGGCGAGTCTTGTCGAAGAGTCCCAATAATTTCTGGTTGAGTCGAGAATCGGCGAGTCAAGGGATGACTCGGTGAGTTGTGTGCGAGTGGACTCAGAGTTGTGGGACTCGGCGAGTCTCGGGGTGACTCGGTGAGTTGAGTCGCGGATTGGGGAAGTTCTGAGCATGGGGACTCGATGAGTCGACGGGTTGACTCGGCGAGCAGGGTCAACCAGGAGGGTTGACTTTGACTGAGGACTTTGACTTTGACCAAGAGTTGACCGTTGACTTTTAGGGCTTGGTCAGCGATGTGGTCTTTGGGCCAAGAGAGGGGTAAAATAGTCTTTTACCCTTAAGAGGGTGCCATGAGAGGGTTGATTCTAGTCTCGACAGTTATATTCATGAGAGTATATGCCTTACGTGTTAGGCGGCGGCGAGTTCGAGATTCAAGTGTGGGGATATCTGCTTTCTACTTGCCAGGTGAGTCTTCTCACTATACTTTACCTTGAGTAGGTAATCAGAGTTATGAGTCAGAGTATGTGTATGTTATGTGTATGCTATGTGTTGTACTGCATAATGTCTATGTGATTTATGCTGTCCATGTTTATAGAGATGGAACCGCAAGGTTCCCAGAGTTAGAACCTGAGGGTTCACAGAGTTTGGGTGTACGGACCCATAGAGTTATAGCCTCGAGTGGCTAATATGTGTTTATGTGGTATTTTGGGGAACTCACTCAGCTTCGTGCTTACAGTGTTTTGTTTTATGTATGTGTTTTAGGTTTCTTTCAGGATCACGGGACGGCACCAGCCTGATTGTACACACCAAAGAAAGAGTCATGTTTTGAGGATCCTGGTTTTCTATACAAGTGAAAATGGAGTCATGTTTTGTAATTCGATTATGAATGAGATTTTAAACAAGTGTTTCTAAGAATTAAACGATTATTTTTAAATGAAAAATTGTTTGAAATTTTCGGTGTTACAGTATGAATATGATAATATCACTTAGATACCTTAATCCAACAAAAATATGTCTTATTTTGGTTGAAAAAAATAAGCATAGTTTCAAGCATAAAGCGTGATACGTCGAATGGATCATCATATTGTTTCAATCGATCGTTATGCACGATCATATATGTGATAGAAAATTTAATGGGAAGGGGTTTGTGAACTATACAGGACTTCATTTCAGTTCTGAGAAGGGTTCTAAAGTTTTGATACCAATAAAGAAAGTTGTGATGATCCAGTTTATCGTAAAAAAGGATTGAACGTAGGAACCAATTAATCAAGTTGGTTGCATTATGGCCCATCTATAAAATCTAACAAAAAACATTTTGTATTTCCTTAGATATTTAACAATTAATACTCTTTATGTTTCTTAAATACTAATTATTAAAGTTTAGGATCCAAGTTGGAAAATAAATAAATGGATAAGTATCATTTATCCTATTTACTTAATTCAACAAGATAGGTAGTGATTACCAATTACGTCCAAATGTAATTCCTAGTGGTATGATATACTTAACAGTTTTTTTAATTGAAATATTTGATCTCATCAATGCCTTGTGTCTAATGCTTAGGTTTTCTTTCTTGTAAAAGATTCTTGATTAACTCATATAACTTCAAAAACTTGTTATATTGGTTTATAACTAGTTATAGGATTCGTGAAAACACCTCGGCCATAAAAAGACAATATAAATGGTTAGATATTCTTTATCCCACAATAATTATACAAGTAATGTGTGAGTTTTTTTTTTCAAAAACATGACATTGATTTGCATTTTGAAAAAAAAGGGTTTTATATATTTTATAATTATACCTTTTTAAAACATATAATATCATGAATAGTACATGGATCAATATACCATGGTACCTTTATTGAAATAATCATAATTTTCATATTAGGTTCTTTATAAATACAATCCAATTTTATTATTTGTTTCTGACGTGGTCGATTTTAAAATTAATATATTATATTAACGTTTGATGTTTAAGCGCTAAAGAGCCAATTATAACCTTTTTAATGAAACCTTTGTTTATTATTAACATTTGGAATTTAGATAAATCTCTAAAATCATTATTTTTATACTTATTAATATTAGTCTCTCAAAATTTGTCATTTAAAAGTTTTAGTGCATAAAACTCCATTTATTTTAAAACCATTTTTATCATCATATATTAAAAGTTTAGATTTTGAAAATCAAATTCATATGATGATTATAATGTTCAAAATACTATTTCACATGAAAAATCATATTTTCAACCATGTATAATATTAACATTAATATAAACATCACAAACATACAAATATTCATAAACCAATCCATAAAACTAGTGTCAATTTTTGTAAGCCGTCACAAGAATTTTCAAGTCTATTCATAAATGACATAATGAAAAAAAAAACTTTGCGTTATGTCTTCAAGCTCCCACTTGCTAACACGATGCTTGCAAGATCTTCAAGACTTCATGATGTGTTGGAAAATATCATCAAAATTATAGGGTTTCAATCCTGTTGAATTTTTTATAAAATAAACTTGTTTAATGCTAATCTATTTTTTACAAAAAAAGAATTAAAAAAACTAACTTTTAAATTATTACATATTATATGAATAAATAAATATTACAACCATTTAAAAAAAATCAACACAACTAATATAGTAAAGGCACCAAGACTTGTTTATGCACAACAAACATACATTTATATTATTATATAAAAACAATTATTTGTTTTCCTAAGGCAACTTTTATAACCCAAAAATACATGTAAACTTTGGTCATAAAAATAATTGTCATAAACTTTTAAAGTCGCCATAGAAAACATGTATGAGCATTTTCTTACAAAAATAAAATCATCAATAATCTAAACATGAATGAAAAGATGGTTGATACCACTTGTTGGGTTTGATACAAAATTTCGGTTTAAAAAATGACAAAATTGGCAAAGTAAGTTTTATAAATCTTGAATAACATATAAGAATTTTCTACCCACCAATGATCATTTTGCATGAACTTGAAAGACTAAATCACAAGAATAAGAGGATCATAATTAACAACCTTTGAAATCTTTGAATCCTCTTAAAAAGTCCACCAACATGTAATTAAGACCTTGGATGATAGTCCATGACTTGCAATATAAAGCTCTGAAGCCTTTAAGAACAAAATCATTTTTGTATTACAAGAGTGAAATCATCTAGATTCTTCTTTTATGTTCTAACACTTTAGATATAAAGAAGAGAGTAAGCGAGAAGTGATCAGTTTCCTTGTAAAAGGGATAGCTATGCATGAAAGCCTTTAAGCATTTTATTAACTAGTTATTACTCTTTTATTCTTAACATTTTAAGACCAATGCTTAATGATTATAACAAAGCATGCTTTATATACTTCTAAAGCATGACATATTTAATTAAATAAGCAAGAAAGACAAACTTGTTTCCCCCATGCTAGTCCATGGTTTTGCAAGACAAAAAGAGAAAGAAAGAAAGTCTTAAGAGTAAAGTCTTACACTCTTTGTTTCTTTTATATGTTATGTACATTTTTAAAAGCAAGACCGGCTAACTTCAAAAAGAAGTACATGTCATTATAAATCATACATTATGATATTAGTTTGATATTAAAATTGAAAATTATTATTTTCATAAAATTTTAATTTCATAAAATTTTAATGTCCAATTAAAATTTAAAGATTTATTAATAATTTTTCGACAATCAAATTCTTATAAGTATTCAACTTGTGTCTATTTTTTATTGGTGTGGGTGTGTATGATCATATGTATTGGTAATATCATTGTAAAATGATTTTTGAGTGTGTGTATATATATATATATATATACACACACACACACACACACACCAAATTGGTACATCTATAACTCAAAGCATCTTGACGTTCAATAGCCGTAGTTGACTATAGACCTTCACGAGTTACTTGTCATCACCCAGAAATCACAAATCTTTATCAAGTGCCAGAGATTGGTTTGAAACTTTCTTGAAGCATCAAGCCTGGCATCCCAAAGCCAGTGTAGTCTAGGCGAACTCAATAATCCGATTTTCAAAATTATGCTTAGCCAGCGTATCCCGGGTCGGGCACTTATCAATGATCAACGTGACATGAGTCAAAATATTAGGCTTCTAGTTCCAAGCGCTTGCCCTCATGCCTGGTAAGGTCCTCCAAGGAAGAGGTACGAGCTAATTTTTTGTTGCATGAAGGTCGGGGCGACATAAAGGATAGGCTAGTCCAGCTAGATTCTCTCAAGCTAAAAGGGTAGTTTACCCGCATTGGCATTTCTAACAAAAAGAAAGACTTTGAAACCAATTAAATCTTCAATGATTTATTTCTATATACAAAAAAGTAGTTGATAAATAAAAAGAAAGACTTACAGTATGAACTGTAAGAAAGGTTTAAACTATTGATTTATCCCGCCTAAAGAAAGAAATTATAACACGAGGAAGAAAGCCTACGGACAACCTAATCTTCATCTCTAGAGGTTTGGAAGGAGATGTCTATCCGGTGAATGGAGTTCAAGAAGGAAGGACATTCTATTAAAGTAAAAGTAAGGGAAGTAAGATCATAAAGGCCAATGTCAGGTCTTTCTCGCCAACTCGGATTCGGATAGTTGATTCCCGATTGGTTAAGCTGTTGACATCCAAAGGAAGATGTGACATTAGAATCTTCCATGGCAGAAGCCTATGGATAGAGATCACTTTCTCCGCTCTAAGCTAACTTGGTCAAGGTACTAAAATAAAGTAAAGAAGATCATTGAAATCAGTGTCGTCTTCTCGGGTCAGAATTAAGGGAAGATAATTACTGAAGCTGGCTGGCTTGAGATTGAAAGAAAGGTCGCTTCAAGAAGCTATGTCGGATCCTTTCGTTGTTCTCTCGCTCCTCTCGTGGGACTGTAAATGGATTAGAAACCTTTGGCATTACATTCAAACTTGAAACAAGGCACGTGTAACCGAGTCAGGGTCGTAGCGTTAGGACTAGTAAATTCAAGCCTTACCTTACTCTTGCAAGTCTTTTCGTGTGCTTTGTTGTTCTCAGATGCTTCATAACGGCTCCTATAGAAAAATAATCGCTATTAGTACGAATCCCCTGCTAGTATGCCTTCCTTTCGTACCAATCGTCACTGTCTTTCCTTGATGACTCAAATCAATAAGACAAAGAGTTACTAATAGCTATAGTTAGGGCATTTGCCAAAGAAAAAAAATACTAAATTCTCCGATTTCTGTTCTAGAGCCGAGAGAAGAATGCAGACTGCCTATCCTGCTTGAAGATTGCGAGATTTTCATTTTCAATAGAAAGACTCTTATATTAAAGTAAAGATATTGGTTGGGTTTGTTTTTTTTGATAAGTCTCTCCTTACTAGACTCGTGACCCAGGAACTCCACCTTAAGGTGCATTTATGGTGAGTAAGTCGAGTCCTTTTTTTTGGATAATCCTTCAGTGCACTATTAAGTAGTCGATCAAACAATCCCTTTATGACTCCGCTTTCTGAGTCATCCACCAATTCAACTAGATCAAGGCGTATGAGTATAAGTTAACAATCCTAATAATGTTCTAAATTCTTATTTTAGAAATTCCATCAATTAATGGCTAGTCAAACTAAGTAAGGAAGCCAAAACCTCCACGACTAGGACAAAAAAAGACGAATGGAATCCTTGCCTTTTGCCTCAATGACCATCCAACCCTCTCAAGAAGACCATTAGTTAGAGTACTTTCTTTCTTTGTAGTTATCAGGCATGTGAAGATACAATCAACTAAGAAGGAAAGTTGTTATTGCTCAACTTTAGAGCACCATCTCAGCATGTGATAAGCTTTCCAGATGTCATTCCAGTGCCAATTCAAAAGAAATGCTCTTAGCCGATTAGTTGGCATAAAACGACCGATATGAGCTAAGATATTGGTCCTGTGAATCTGTTCCTAAGGGTCGAGCTGTGTTAATCTCTTATTGTCCAATTCTATTAACGCTGTCAACGCGAACTGCCAATGCGGCTTCTGACTATGCTTTCTGCAGACTTCGTTTCGACTCTTCCACTGTGAAAAGAATAGGTTGTTCTTAGGTGTAAAGGAAGAGCTGCTAGTAACAAGTGAGGGAAGGAACCACAAGGAAAGAATAAATCAAAGCTCTCTACCCGGGATATCAAGATTCACATGCGAAGGGACAAGCGAAAGGCTTCCTGGTATAAGAACGAAAGTAGAGCTAAGCAAGGTCTTCTGTGAGTGAACAATATGAGGATCAAGGCAGTTAAGTTCCACCAGGGTAGATTCTTTCTTCGCGAGTATGTCTGTTGATGGTGCAGTGTCCTACCTGCTCAAGGAAAGTTTCCCAACTCAATGTGTTACGCATTAGCGGCATTTGCTACATAATCCACATATATTGTTAGATATTTTACTATAAGGTAAGTGAGGACTTCTTCCAAGACCAGATTCTTTTTAATCTTAATTAAGTTGATTTGTTGCTGATGATTTCAATAGCCAAGTCAAGATTTCCATCAGGCGAGACAGATGCCGATTCTACCTCTGTCAACTACCTCTTTATTTTATATTTTGATCACTCTTTTTTCCATCAACAATTTCCACATGAAAGCTCTAAGTCAAGAAGTCAAGTCAGCAAGAAAGTATGAAAGTGAGAAGGTACGGTTTCATCATCCTAAGCTACCTTACCTCACTAAGTCCAGTCTATGCGCCCTTAGCCCAAGGATAGAGACAGGGCTAATGCTTTGGTCATACTAGATGACGAGGCTTACCAAACTACCTTTGCCGTAACTCAGAGAGAGAAGGCCGCTCAAGCATAATCCGAATACGAATCTCGCTAAAAAAGAGATCTTTACTGCTAAGCTGATCACAACTTCATATTCAACAACAACAAGAATATAACTCTAGCCTGCTGAAAGCTTTGAGCATTCACTTTTCTTGGGTTCCTAGCCCAAATGTTCTAGGGCACGAGAGAGAAATTCCTACTATAAGGAAGAGAAAAAGGTAACCCAATTAGTAGAATGCTGCTTTCTATCGGTTGTTCACATTCAAGCATGAGTTAGTTCAGAGTCGGCAAGGGGAATCAGAGAAATGGCAGTTTAGTCACATTCAAGCATGAGTTCGTTTCGACGCTTACTAGTCCATTTATAATCCCTTTTAGCCAGTTTCCTTCTATCCTATTAAAGCAGTTGTACCAATTGCAACAGTCTTAAGGCCATTAGTTGGAGTGCTAAGTGCTGCTTTGGTAGTCGAGTTTTTTCTTACATCCAGTGCTACATCTAGAGGTCTAGTCCCCTAGGTCATTTGATATCTCTAGTCTGAGTTCCGTTCAACAAGCCAGTTCTGTTAGATCGCTTACAATCCCCGTAGTGTCTAGTAGCTGTCTCTTTTTCTTACCTTAACCTTAGGCAAGAGAAAGGCAGAGGCTTGAAATCAAAGTTAAGATATATCCATTCGGTGGGAGTTGCTATCCATATAGTTCCATGGCTGTTCTACTTGCAGCCATTGATAGTTCTCTTGCATCCGCTTTCAATCCAGAAGAGCAAGGGGCAAAAGGATCTAACGCAAGTTGGATGATCAACAGAAAGCTAGGGTTTTTCTTCTCCCTTTTTATCCTTTTCTAAGGAACTAAGGAGTTAATGATATCTCGCTTAAGGAGATATCTAGCCAAGTGATTCACCTGATCCAGACACGCCAATAGGTGGGTTTGAATATAGTAAGTAAGAGTAGTGGCATTCTCATCAAAAGGATAAGTAAGTATGCAATCCGGTGATAAAATGAAAAAAAGGTTCTTTTTTCTACGCATATTCCCTGGTGAGGATATGCATATAATATTTTATGTATTAGAGTGCATCAAGATTATAGGTTACAGTTTGTAATCTATAGGATTGATTTTGGCTTTTGTAGGACTACTAACTAGATTATGCTTTCTCTCCGGGCCTTTGCTAAAAAAGTTGGAAGGAAATCAGTAGGAAGGCCTTCTGTGGGTAAGGCAAAGGTAGATGTAATATTGCGATATGTGCCTTAATTTGGTAATTCCTTTATGTACCTAGTGGGTCTAACTTTATGTCTAAGGAAGAGGATAATCGCCCTAAAGAGCTTGCCTAGTCCTTTTCGAATCATGAGAGATCTCTTCCATTTCGTAAGTGAGTGTTCAGTGTGAAGTACCTCCATTCGCCCCTCCTCCAATTACAGACTCCTTGTCAGAAGAGTTATAAAGCGCAAGGGAAAAGACTAGCAAGCCAATTACAGTCTTAAGGGTTGGTGTTCGAATTCTCTTCTTATTGGATCCATGGAATTGTAGTTCTCTTTGCTGTTGTGCCAAGCGAGGGAGTTCTATGATAACTGTACCAAGAATTAGGGTTCAGGCAAGTTTACTCGCTTCTCCTCGAATTGCATAAGAAAGATGGTTCTGGAGATAAATCCTACCCACAAGCATTTACTTATACAATGGTGTAGGGAGGAAGAGGTAGCAATACATTCCGCCTGATGCTTGATCACTGCATTCGTGATATATCAAATGAGCTCTCTGTTCTATGATGAAGAGTTCCTGTAGATAGGATCATATTTCTTTCTAGTCCTAAGAATTTTAATTGGACCTTTCTCGTTGACATAAGTTTTAGAATATTTTCATCTGGAATTAGAACGACCTATGTTGTAATGGAGGAGAGAAGGTGAACCAACTTCCTTTGGTTACCTCTCCGGTATGGTCGAGTAGCTTTTGCTCCTTCCTACTTACTTTATTATAATATAAGCGGGTGACCTATTGGAGCTTTTAAGTCATAGTGGGAGCTTTCAGAAATAACTTTGCAGGTCAAGATCATAGGAAGAGGGAAGAACAAAGGAGAAGATCTTTTTGAAAAGAAGAAGATTCCAAAAGAAACTCAAAACGCAGAATAGGATGCCTTAAAGGTAAATAAGAAAGATCATAAATAAAAAAGAAAGAAAATAGCTGCCTAGCCCGCAGGAAATAGAAGGTTAGGTTAGGAAGGGAGAAAGGATATTTACCAAGACTACTGAAATAGCACATATTCAGCTTGGGAGTTCTCACTCGGGCTACTAATCTCCTCTTCTCCTACTCATAAGAACCAGAACAGGCACTCGTAATCGTCCTTAACCTCTGTCTCTAACCTATTCCTTTTCCTCTTGTAACATCCCGAATTCAGGAGTGCAAGTTCAGGGTTCAAAGTGAAAATGTGGATGGTCAACTCGGCGAGTCCATGGGTAGACTCGACGAGTAGGGTCGCGATTTTGGTCGCGTGTTAAGTGGCCAACTCGGCGAGTCGGTGGCTGGACTCGGCGAGTTGGTGCTGTGTGGAGATAACCCTAATTCCGGGGGTTGAGCCTTATATAAAGGACATAATACCCTCTCCCCATCATCTTTACCCTCCCTTGAAGTCCAAAAACCCTAATATTCCTTTGTGAGAGAATTAGAGAGCATTTGGATCTTGAAGGAGTGTTGTTGAAGAGATCTTTGAAGATTAAGAGGCTTGGAGCAAGGGGCTTTGCAAGGCTTTGGCTTATTCTTCTGTTAGAATCTTCTCTTCAGGTAATGATTCGTTGTTTGAGCTGTTATCCATCTAGATCTATCATTTGTGGGATTTTTGGGAGTATATCTAGTGCTATCTTGAGTTTGGAGGTTGGATCTGAGGTTGCTACCTCAGATCTAGTGTAGTGATGATCCGAAAGAGCATAAAGTCCATGTTCAAGAGTTGTTAATGAAGCCTTGTTGTCCCAAACCCTAGCCCTAGAGTGTATTATGCTTAGATCTCCTTGGATTCACGTAAATTTTGCCACTTTACTTGATGGATGACTTGTATAAGAGTAGATCTATGGATTGGAGACTCTGCATGGCTTGGAAAGCCTCTGTATGGGTTAAGAGCTAGTGGTACTCGGCGAGTCACATGGGTGTACTCGACGAGTTGCTTGAAGATAGGCAGCAACTCGGTTAGTTGGAATAACAACTCAACGAGTTGGTTGAAGATAGCCTTGGACTCGGCGAGTCTGTTCTTGGACTCGGCGAGTCTGGTCGTGAGGTCATAATCTGTCCTGGTTGAGCTGTGAATCGGTGAGTCAAGGGATGACTAAGTGAGTTGAGTGCGATTAGACTCAGAGTTATGGGACTCGGCGAGTCTTGGGGCGACTCGGCGAGTTGAGTCGTGTTATGGGAGTTTCAGAGCATAGGGACTCGACAAGTCAGCGGGGTGACTCGGCGAGTAGAGATAGTCTTGTGTTGACTAGTTGTCTTCCAGGGGTATTTTGGTATTTTTTGAGTTTAGTGTTTTGGTTGTTGATCAGTGGTGAAGTTCACGTCAGAGGTTGGAGCAGCGTGATCTTATCTCTTCAGTCAGCAGTTGCGAGGTGAGTTATCCTCACTATATCAACAGGGTCTAAGGCACCAAGGCCGGCCCTTTATCGGATTGTAATCCGGGTATCGTTGTTATGTTATCGCTTTGCTATGTTGCATCCTGGTAGTTAGGATGGTATATGTTAGAGACCTGGTTAAGGTCGGTATCCTGGTATATAGGATGATGCTATGCTAGTGACTGGTTAGGTCGCTATCCTGGTTTAGGATGATGTTATGTTATGTGATCTGCTAGATCGGGTTGATTGGATGCGTACTGTTATATGATTGTATGTTTATGTGCACATGGTTGTTGGACTGGGGTTGGGTTGAGGCGGGTCCTACTTTGTGCTGTAGGCCAACATACCCAGGGCGGACCGGTTATCCCGAAGGCCCAACGAGCGGTCCGAATAGGCTGAAGGCCCCACGAGGGCGGACCAGACGTGCCGAGGCTCAGAGAGTGGACCAGGCCGACTGAAGGCCCGATGCGGGCGAACCAGTCATACTGTAGACTCAGAGAGTGGGCTAGGTGGGTTGAAGGCCCGGTGCGGGCGGACCAACCACACTGCAGACTCGATGGATATGGCTAGACTCGGAGGGTGGACCAGGTGGACTGAAGGCCCAGTGCGGCGGACCAGTCACACAGTAGACCCGGAGTGCATGGCCGTTCTGTGTTCTGATATGATATGGCATGTTATGTGTATGGTTTATGTGGTTGGTATTTTGGGGGTATCTCACTAAGATTTCGGGCTTACAGTTGTGGTTTAAATGTTTCATGTACTTCAGGAGAACGTGGCAAGGCAAAGGCGTGATCGTACCGCTCCTCATGATTATGTTTTATAATATGATTCTGGGAAGACTCTGATAATAATTGTACTGAAAACCTTTTTGTAATAACTTAATGAAACTGGGTTGTTTTTGAAAAGTTTAAATTGGTTGGAATTTTTAGAGCGTTACACCTTTGTCCCTTTACCCTTTGAACAACAAGCCGGAACTGGATTACATTTCCATAGAGAAAGCTATCAATGGTCACATTGAGACGGGAACAGATGGGAAGTTCACCCTCCAGTTCTATTCCTTTGGATGAGACGGGGGTGATCAATCGAGAGAGAGCAAGGGATGATAGCGCTCTTCTACTCATATTCCTTGCTTCAATTGGTTCAGGAAGCTTTGGAATCGAAACGCATTACGATAGCTATAGCTAGGCCAGGTGGGATTCTCTCTCTATCTAATGGTTATGAAAAAAAGTGATGAATCAAGTGGATCCTGTGCCCCTTACCTCAGTAGCTGGGAAGGCAAGCCCTTAGCTTCAACTAGTTCAGTTTGAGTCTTTCTCAGGAGTAGTTTCATTGCAAGCAGGCAGAAAATAATTAGTGCGTTAGCTTATCTATTCATTTTCAAAAACCCTTGTTTGTGCTCCTTTGTCTTTCTAAGCTGCTATCGCTAGCAGGTAATCTAGTTCAACAAGGTCCATAGGGTGAGCTCGCTTGAAACTGGGGCACGTCTGGTGGTATCGTATATAAGATCACATGGCTGCTTGCTTTTAGGAGTGATTTGTTCATCCAACTCGAAATATCGTAAGTAAGAGAAGAAGAAGATTCTGATGCCCAAAAGTAATGGCTTTTGTGCAACGTCGAAAGGGTCCTGATGTAGTGGGATCATTTGGATTGTTACAACCTCTAGCAGATGGTTTTAAATTGATTATAAAAAGAACCAATTTCACCAAGTAGTGCAAATTTCTCCCTTTTTAGAATGGCTCCAGTGGCTACATTTATGTTAAGTTTGGTCGCTCGGGTCGTTGTACCTTTTGATTATGGTATGGTATTGTCAGATCCGAACATAGGGCTACTTTATTTGTTTGCCATATCTTCGCTAGGTTTTTATGGAATTATTATAGCAGGTCGGTCTAGTAATTAGGGGCGGCCGTTCGGCCGCCTATGATAAAAGGACCAATAGGTCAAAAGTGGGTTTGTGCCGCAGGTGTTCAATGATCTACTCTACACAGGTGTGGGCTTACAACGCTCATAAAACCTTTCATTGATCAATAGGTCCTTGGTCGGTCACTCTACACAGGTGTGGACCAATAGGTCAAAAGTGGGTTTGTGCCGCAGGTGTTCAATGATCTACTCTACACAGGTGTGGGCTTACAACGCTCGTAAAACCTTTCATTGATCAATAGGTCCTTGGTCGGTCACTTTTATGGGCCGGGATCAATAAGTGGAATGGAAGTCATAAAAAAATATCTTGATCTTCGCACCTCAGATCAAGAGGAAGGGTAGCTTGTCAAGCTGGCCTAAAATTTTAATTATTATTAATTATTATATATAAATATATAATTAATATATAAATAAAAACGTTGTCTTTTAACCGAATGTTCTTTGTCAACGCTACTAAGGACCTATAGGTTCGCAATAACTCAAATTAGTTATTTTAAAAAAGAAAAGGCGCTATTTAGCCTTACATTAGTAGAAGTAAGCGGCTGAGTTAGCCTAGCCTACACTAAAAGTGGTATAGTAGGCGAGCGAGTTAGCAAAGACGCCTAGGCTAATAGAAAAGAGAGTGTCGGTGTGTAGCCTTCATTCTACTACGCTATGAAAAGGTTACGAAATCACTTAGCTCGACGTTAGGAGAGTCAAGGGGGAACGCCATACCTACATAGAAGAACCGCTATTCGCTGACTTTTTAAGGTACAACCTTTCGCCCCCTACTAAAATGGGGCAATTAGCTTGGCACCACTGATAGACTGCTTAAGATTCAATTCAAAAGGCGCTACTTAGTTTTGCAAGCCTTTGTCATTGTCAGTCTACTAAGTAGGGTCTGAGGCCCCCTTTGAATCTGTAAATCTGAGGAGCATGGCGCGACAAAAGGATGGTCCCCTATGCATTTCATTCTTTCCGGAAGGGAAAAAAGAAGTACCCCCCATCATAGTGAACCCCTCCTTGTGATCATGATGAGGTAGATGCCTCCCAGTCGGGGGGCGGATCGAATTAGAGTTTCCTTAGGTAGCCACCGACCTACAATTATCCTTAAACTTTCGTGCTTGGTGGAAAAGAAGTGAACAAAGGTATGCTAGCTTGCTGTCTTGTTCTCTGTCGCGAACTGGGATCGCTCGCCAGCTAGGTCGGATTGGAGCAACATTGTATGAGAACATATTACCCATATTCGGGGACAAGGGGTGAAACGACCTCTCGATCTACTTACTGCATCCCAGGAAGAAAAACGTCGTCTAGGCGTTACCTGTTGCTCCAATCTCCCCTACGCCTAGGACGTTGTCTGGGCTCACCAAGAGCCATAGTTAGTTACTGTTTCCATGTAGTCTTTTTATCTTTGTTGATACCATGTGTAGTGACTGAAAGAAGTAAGAGGACTAAAACATGGAGAAGAAATTTTGATCATGAATATCGGTCCGTTGCTCCTATTCATAGGATCAAAAGACAAAAAATCTCCTAAATGTTTAAGTATATGGTTTATGATTGAAATTGTTGATACAAATTTCATAAGATTGTTCTGACTTGATTAAAGGTAGAACGTTTTATATGTTTCCATTTAAAAGGAAAGTCATGAAATCTATGAATCTGGTGTAGGAACAATAGTTTAAAACTAAATTCGAATATTTTAATATGATGTACTAATGTGGAATCATCTTCTTGGAAATGAGAATTTCTTTACCAATGATCAATTTAGAAGGATTTTGGAATTTATTTGACCACGATTATTATAATAAATGCAAGTTGTATTTATCAAGATAGATGAATATCCAAAGGAATTAGTTTAACCGATGGTCCATTCGGATTCAACCACAAAAATGTGTTAAATACATTGAATAGTTTGGTTGAAATGTACTTTGTGGAATCATAATATTGTTAATATAAATTTCATTACTAGAGATCCAAGTGGATAGGAGTTTGGAAATCATTCGACCTCAAGTCTTATGGTCAATGAAAATTTTGTTTATCAAGATTGATAATATTTGCATCACTAGGCGATGTGAATATCTGGTGGAATTGGTTTAGACTAATTACGTTATTCAGATTAATCACAATACTTAACCAACTTCCTATGAAAGTGAGTTTGGAACCTTGTAGCTGTTCAGAGCTCTTGTGAATTGAAACCAAGGGACAATTGGGCAAGAGGATGAGATACTCTGATCATGTAGGGATTGTGAGAATCTTACTCAAAACTATGTCGATCCTCTAAGTAATTGTTAAAAAGTTTCATGAACTATCTCCACCCATAACACCATTTCAAGAAGTGTAGTTGGAAAGAGAAACAAATCATTGTTTGATTTCTAAATTGATGAGTCGTATTGTGCTTAAAAAATAATTTATGGATTGTACCATGAATAGAGTATTAAGAGTCTTTGGTCTTGCACCAAATAGAAAGGTTTATGATACTCTCTGAAATGTGGAGTAAGAGTTCATCCTTGGCTAGCACATTTGGAACTTTACAATTATGAGGTTTTCGCTAATCGTGAAGCACTCGACAACATAGGACTTACAATAAGAGATGTTTTATCTCATTGGACATCCTAACAAGACTTTTTTGTAATTGTTTTACAAAATTTATAAGAAAAAATGTTTGTTGCTCAAAGTAAAATCTTCCAAGAGACGAAGTCGATATCCAAAAGAGCAAGTGGGAGCCATACTGATCTTGATAAGATTCAAGAGTCAACTAACGAACAACCTAAGTTTGGTCCTAGCATTTAATTCGATTTTGAATAGGATATTAAAGAAACTAACATACCTCCAAATCTTCCGAATTAGAATTGATATAGGACATCATAGGCTTAGTTATATAGAATCTATATTATTGAGGAAATAGTCGGAGTATGCCAACTATCTGAAGTCATGTATGCCCTAAAAAGCTGCAAGAAGGAAGGATGACATGGAAAGTAATAATCAATCCATGTAAGTTTGAATCTTGGTTGATAAAACACTTAACCTTAAAAATGTAATGTTTGTGTATCTTTAAGCAGATAAAAGTAATATGTATGGGTGCAAACACATCAGCAAGTAGAATTTGTAAGCTTATGAAATTCATTTCTAAATTGAAAACAAACATCTTGCAAAATGGAATCCTTGTTTTAATGCAAGAATTCAAGGAGTTTTGAATTCCAAGAAACAAAGGAGAGCCATAAGTATGTCAAAACCAGTGGGAGTAATTGGAATTCTTATTTTAATGAAAGTTCAAGGAGTATTGAATTTAAAAAAATGAAGAATAGCCATACATATGTCAATGCTAGTGGGAGTACCATTGTCACCCTTGTAAGATATACAAAATTCATAGGAAACGATGTTACAACTTAGCAAGTTTAATAGCTTGGCTTAGCTTGAGAATTGATTTGCCTTGAATAACATGGGAGAAATAGTACACAAGGATCTATCTGAGTAATTCATTGAATTAAGCCAAAAGCATGGAATCTCGAGGAAACCCGAGATTTAGAACTTCAAGAAAGTTCATACTTATGATGTATGGTATGACGTTTCAACAATGTTAATGTCCTATTTCTATGATTGAGCTAGAAGCAACGAGTCGTATCCTACATTCTTCTCCGTGAAAGACCGATCATGACTTGTACCAGATTTGATGATTTGTATGCCTTGAGCATGACACGTATGATCAGATTAAGTTGGCAATAATCAATGAAATAACATCAAGTACATTCCTTAGTGTCCTAAGAGGACAAATGAAATGTCTTAGTATGGAATTCATGAATGTAAAGGTTACACTAATAATAAGTTCCACACAAATAAAGACAAATACGTTGTAACGCCCGTAGATCCGGGTAGTCAATTTAAAGACGATAGGCGTCAAAAATGAATTTTTTATGAAAGATTATTTAGAAGGATTAATCTTAACCAAGTTGTAGTATATGTCACAAGGTTTCCGTGCATATAAAGAACGCCAAAATCCGAGTTATAACGAAGAAGTTATGACCTGTCGAAGTTTCGTGACAGAACCGACATGACCCAGAACGACGTAAATAGTGAATCTAAGGTAGATAAATATCTATCCTTAGTGATCTAAACGAGAGTCGAATATGTCTTCGCTATTAGCCCAACGATAAAAAGACAGACAAAAACGGAGTTCAGATGAAGGAGTTATGAATTCCGAACGGAGTTTTCTTGTCCCGGCCTACTAAAAATAATATATTAGTAATATACTTATAATATATTAAAAATAAAGTCAAAATTAGCCAATGGAGTCTAAACGAGAGTTGTAGATCATAATCTCACATTCGCGTCGATATAAAGAACGTCGAAAACAGAGTTCGTATGCGAAAGTTATGAATTTCTGAAGTTCGGGGCGCGAAACCCCAAAACTGTCAGAGACCACGACGTGGCAAGTCTCCTGACACCTCCGGGATTCCCCCATATGCAACTTGTGATGACGCATGCAAAGACGACCAAGCCCACGACGTGGAAAAAGGGTGCCACGACGTGGCAAGGGCCAAATTTTCCCTATAAATAGATTTGAAGGGCCAGCCGACTATGGTTGCTCCATCCCTTCACTCCCACTCCCGATACACCCTCTAAGCCCTATTTTAACCCCCCGAAGCCCCGGTATCAACCCCGAGACCCGAAGCAAGTCCCGAAGCCCGAAGATCCCGAGAAGAAAAGAGTTTCCGAGCCGAAGCTCTGTCCGTGAGAAACCCGGTGTGTGAAGATATCCCGGTTTCACCGAAGAATACTACTGTTAGAGAGCTGTAGTGCTGTCCGAGCATCGTCTAACCAAGTGAGTGTGTGATTACTTTCTTCTACCGCATAGATATGAAGTATTTGCTATGAAGTGTGTGCTAGGTGTTTATACATTGTTTGTTTACTGGAGATAAATGTTGAAATAATGTGTTATACATGTTTTAAAAGATTTAAACTGTATATGTGTTTGCATCTACAAATATGTTAGGTAGAACATGGGTAGATGAAATAGTTGATGTGAGACGAAATAATAAGTATTTTTGAACTCAATGTGTTCATTAGGTATTTTTGAACTCTATGTGTTCACTTGGTGTTTGAACTCAATGTGTTCATTAGGTATTTTTGAACTCTATGTGTTCACTTGGTGTTTGAACTCAATGTGTTCATTAGGTATTTCCGAACTCTATGTGTTCACTTGGTATTTTTAGACTCAATGTGTTCATTAAGTATTTTTGAACTAGATGTGTTCACTTGGTGTTGTTGAACTGAGTGTGTTCACTAAGTGTTTTAGAACTAAGTATTCACCAGATGTTTTGAATTAATTGTTCACTAGGAGTGTTAGAACTAGGTGTTTGTTAAGTATGTTGAACTAAGTGTTTACCAGTCGTAATTCGTGGACCTTGGCAGTGGTGGACTTTGTGTCAATTCCTTAGGTCAATCCTTAGGAATAAATGGATAGATGATAGTTGATTCTTAGGGTAAATCCTTAAGAAATAAAGGAGATAATGGGAATGAGTATTTGGGTTGATTGTTTGATAATTGAATATAATAAATGTATTGTTGTGGGATGAAAACCCTATATGCTCACCAGGCTCCCAAGCCTGACCCACTCAGTTTTCTTTGCATTACAGGTAATGGCACAAGAGTATAAATTGGTGGACTTAATGAGAGATTTTGGATTATAGATCAGTAGTTACAAATAACTGTTGTAAGGTCTATTTTATATTGTTTATGCTTTTGGTCTGTATCGGAACATGACATCCCGAGGTTTTATTATTTAATAAAAATACATTCTCTTTGAGAAACATTTTGATAAATTTTATCATATTTTGTTTTGGGAACAAATTCCGCAACTCTTTTAATCAAAAGGATTTACTCTGATTTTATAAAACAAAGCATAAACAAATCGGTCTTTTCTGGCCGTGAAATTGGGGATGTCACATATGTTCTTAGTCGAAATTCATGCTTTTACTAAATGGTGAAGTAGTAGCTTGGATGAGCACCAAGCAATACACTATAGTGGATTTATAATAAACTAATAGCATACTAAAACTAGTTTAGAATGCAATGGAAGCAATGTGACTAAAAGAAATTCATTAGTGACATCATTGTTGAAGTTTAATCATTGATGGTCCTTATAAAGTTTCTTGTAAATATAAGGGTGAACTTACCTCAAGTATTGATCCTAATTCGCATAAGCTCACATGAAACATACTCTATAAGTACAATCACATTTAGTTGTTCGAGTGTGAATACATCATAGGCAATAGAATCACATTAGAAAATAATCTTGCCGATCCATTCACTAAGCCAATGCCACTGACCAAGTTTGTTAGTCAGACAAAGTCTTGAGACATTAGATCTGCAAAATAATTGGCCTGAACACACTTGCATTTGTTTGATTTAATTAAGAATACAATAGTTTGAATTGTAACTGTTTTGATGTTTAGTGTGTGTAGACTTAATAAATAGCATTTGTTGATATTATAGTGGTGTTATTCATTACTATTTTTCACTTTTACATGTTTTAAACCCATTTCCAGACTATTTAATTATGTTCATAACTCCACAAACGGTCATACTCTTAGGAGTAAGTATTGGAATTTAAGACTTTCATGAGTGTTAGTCAAGTGGACCATACAAGATTCAACATCACATAAGAGATTGCGCTAATTGAAATGAGGATTTTAAGTATTGGAACAAACCACGCTTAGAGATTACTCATGGATCAAGTCGTGAGTAATTCTATGATTATAATATCTTTTATTCTTCAAACCGAGATGCATATGCGATTTTGTTTGTGTTGTGCATTGGAGTGCTCCAACGCTATCTGTAATTGGTAGTCATAAAGGTTATGGCCATGTATGATTAGACAAGTAGATAAAAACTATGTAGTGAAATTTTATTTGTTCCTTCTACCTGAATAGAAGAAGAGATATCTATGGGATCCCTCTCCCTCCCCCCTCCCCAATGATTAAATACTAACATTTAATGTGCTTGGCTAGGTCCTGACTAAATTGATTTGCTCGATTTAGAAGTCATATATGATCATCAAAAATCTTTACCAAGAAACAAAATTTTAAGCTTTCATATTGACCCGTTATACATGTCTTATGTTCATACGGATATCTTGAATAAAGGAATATCTTATAAGTTATATAAGAACTAAACTTAACTAAGATCAAGTGTTTGGCAGTTGCATTAGATGAGTCAATCTCTATTGGTACGTTATTTGAAAATTATTAAGACGTTAAAAAGTTAATAATTTGCTCATGTGGGAGGCTATTGGAAATGGTGTCCAACGTCATTAACTAGTTGGTAATATTTCTAAGTAATAATAGTGTCCGTTTGGGTTGGCCCCATGACATAATTAGCAATAAGAAATTAGAGAAAAATAAATTGTTGATTTATATATAATTTAAATTGGAAATTATTTTGGTAATTAACTAAATAGTTTTAATTTATAAAAAGGGTATAATATTAATTAAATCCTTGAGATTAACTGGAATATTTAGAACACTCCAGAAATTATGATACAGACGATTTTATCCTAAAGGATTCAGATAAGACACGTTTTTTTTAAAAAGGATAATGATTATCATTAGGAATTTGACTGGCTTAAGGATTTACCTGGAGCCTATAAATAGGATGCTTGGGGATCAAATTCAAGGGATTCCTAAGACTTATTTTTTTCTCCCTACTCTCTTCTTTTTCTAGTGGATGAAATTCATAACCCCTCTCTTAGGGTTAATGTTTCGCATAAACCCTAATATAATGTTTATTCCTTGTTTCCTTCTTGAATTATTGGGTCTAACTACGTTAGATAGATTCTACTTTGGGTCCTTCATCCATTGGAAGAATGTCATTCACATAGTATAATGATCAAGAGGTAAGTGTCTTATCCTTCTTTTAGTTTGTTTTTAAAGTACATTGCTAAAACTAGTAAAACCTAAATCCCAGGGTGCATGTACACTTAAGTAAATTTAATTGTTTCTGATACCTAGTGAATGTGTATTTAATGATATTAAATCCCAACAGAAATAAGGGAATGTCATTAGATGACTATAAAGAACATTCTAAAAGTACTTGCAAAGAAATGAAGAAATGTTTGTAAGTTACTTAGTTTGGAAGAAGATCTTGTTGTAAATTAGTACACAAATGCTAGCTTCCAAATAGTTGGAGTTAATTGTAAGTCACAATCTAGATATGTATTCATTATGAATGAAGGAACAATTGTTTGTTGGAAAGTAGTTCCAAACAAAACATGGTTGCACGATCTTACAAAATAAGAATACATTGTTGCTCCGGAAGCTGTAATACAAAGTGGTTGGATGAAAAAATTCATTGAAAACCTAAGATTGATTCCTTCCATTCAACATCCCCTATAAATCTTTTAAGACAACAAGGTGCAGCTACATAAGCTAAGGACCCTAAGTCATATCAGAACACCAATCATTTTCTCTACATTAACAATATATTAGGAATAAAGTTAAAGAATGAGATGATTATATTCGCAAAATTTACACATATTGAAATTTATTTAGACCTATTCATGAAGCCTTTACATAAGCTAAGCATGAGGGTTGCGCTTGAACAACATGACTTTGTTATTCTAGTAATGAGATTTGATTTGGACTTATTATTTCAATATTGGAAAATGTAAATAACAACTATCGCATCGAATTTGACATAACGGATATGATCTTTTCATTAATACTTGTTGTGTTCTATATTATCATGTTAATCCCTGAATAATCTAGTTATTATAAAAGGTCCATAGTCAGTCATAGTTGTGGTAGTTTTGGGAAGAATTATGAAGTAAGACTAATATGATTTAGATAGCTTGATTTTCATATGATGAAAGTGGCAAAGTACTGCAACCAAGTTCAATGTACTTGGTAAAGAACAAGTATCATACATGACACATGTTCAAGATCAGATCATGGATTGCTATAATGAGTGATACTTGATAAATGTAATATATTTGTATCATTAGACATGAGATGCATATTTTGGACTTGAGTGTAGGGAATGTTCTGGTTTGATATGGTTAAATATTTTTTACTAGACATTTATAAAGGCCATTATTAAGTATAATATGAACTACATAATAGGAATATTTAGTGCATATAGAATTTATTCCTCTTATATGTTAAGAGTTAGACATCTAAGACACCTTACTAAAAGTTGAAAAATAGATCATATTGATTGCGATCCAAATCTCATGTTAGCATGATGTATGTGGCAAAGCGAAAATTGATAACTTACCTTATATTAGTTGAATTTGTAAGATTTTCAGGAATTTTATGTTGTTAAATAGCACCTATTTGTGTGTTGTTGGGGCAGTGAAATGTTGCTACACATTCACCACTATCCATATCAATATATAGTGAATATTTTGTAAGTAGGAGATTGAAATATCTATATTCTCAAGATTCATTTTGGAATGATATTACCAACAACATTTGATCATATAGGTCCACACAAATAACAAGTACACATAAAATGAATATTTATAAGAAGTTGATTCTTGATAAATATTAATAACTCTTTCATTTTTAATTGGAAATTCATATTATATGAAACTAATAATTTTCAATGTTAGTATCAAAGTAATATCATGAGGTATGATTTAAAATGTTATGTACATCTTTCTGGACTTAAGATATTCTAGGTATTAAAACTATACATAACATATAAAAGAAAAAAAAGAGTGAAAGACATTTTTACCCCTTTCTTTTTTTCCTTGCAAAACTATGGACTAGCATGGGGGACAAGATTTTGTGCTTCTTGCTTATTTAATTAAACATGACATGCTTTAGAAATATGCCTTGTTATAATCATTAAATATGGTTCTTAAAGTGTTAAGACACAAAGGGTAATCACTAGCTAATAAAGTGCTTAAAGGCTTCCATGCAAGTAAAACCATGAACTCCTCTCTCTTACTCTCTTCTTTTTCTCTAAAATGTTAGAGCATAAAATAAAAAGCATGATGCTTTCACTCTCCTTTAAAACAAAATTAGTTTTAGGCTTTAAGACTTAAGAGCTTTATATTGCAAGTCATGGACTGGCATCCAAAGTCTTAATTACTTGTTGGTGGACTTCTCTAAAGGAACCCTCTTTTATCTTCTTATCGTATCCATCAACATCCAACCTTCGAAGAAGATTCAAAATCTTGAAAGGATGTTATTTCTTGATCCTCCTATGGTTGTGATTTAACATTTCATGTTCATACAAAATGATCGTTAATAGGTATAAAGTTGTTTTATGTTATTAAAGTTTTATAATGCTTCTGCTGTTAATTTCGTCGCTTTTGAAACTGAAATTTTGAATCAATCCTTACTCTATATATATATATATATATATATATATATATATATATATATATATATATATATATATATAAGGAATATTTGATATGTTGAAGTTGCATTGGTTTTATGTACCCCTGGAATTTACCTTTGAGTTCATAAACCCTTTGATTAGATATGTTTCGAAAATTATCTTGATTTTATATCTTGAGTATGATTATATATTACTTGGGCTATGCTTTGAGACTGTTGAGATCTAAGTTACAAACTTAATTATGATTTGTAAAGGTTAGAAGCTTAATAAGCTTAGAAAGTTTAAAGAGAAAAAAAATGTTGAAAATTCTAAAATAGGAAGAATGATGAGTTGGTTTGCTTCAATTATGGGTAGTTCATCGTTGCCATAATTGTGAGTATTTAGTTGTTCCCAATAATGGTTGTTCGTCGTTTACAAATGAGAGTAGTTAGTTATTTTTCTTTATTGCCCCATAATGAGGGTTGTGTTGTATTTAGTGTCTAAGGTCTTAACTAAATTGATATAATATATAAAATAAAAGTAAAGTCGTTTTTGGGTTTCCCTCATAACCGGGAAATAAATAGGAATGGTATTAGAAGAGAGCCATATGATTTATTAATATATTATTTGGAAATAGTAATAATTAATTAAGAATTAATAAGAATTAATTTAATTATTGATTTTGGATTAATTAGAATTAATTAAAGTTGTAAGGGTTAGAATGCAATTGTTTAATAGTTGAACAAAGAGGCATTTTAGAACCTCCCAAGGGGGGATAGTTTTAGGAGCCCTCTTTAGGGTTTCTAGAAGCCATCTAATAAGATAAGAAACCGAATTCGAAAAGGAATAAAATACTATTATTTTATTATTTAAATTTAGGGTTTCTAGGTAATCTGGCAGATACAAATAGGGGTATACCCTAGCCAAAACCGATCATACACCTCAACACATATAGAATTTGGATTTTCTATCTCTCCAGTCTCTCCTTTTTCGATCATTGGGTTTCCTTGGGTTTGGGTGTGACCCATTAGACTTTCCCAAGAGATTTCAAGAAGACTTGTTTAACTTGTTTCGATTTAAGCAAAGGTATGTTTTCTACCTTAGTGATTTTTGATTACCATGGTATTAGTTTTCTTTCATAAAGTATGCTGCTATAATAGTGAAAAGTCATAGAATGTTTTAGGAGGCATGCACCATAAGTGTTTATGTGAAATTCTGCATGTACATTGATTTTGTAACCTCAAAGTCACAATAGTGGTATCAGAGCCTAAGGCTTTCACTCATAAGTGCATAATGATGAAACTGGAAAATGAAAAAAAAATAGGTTTTTCGCAGGGAGCGACGACTCCTAGGGTAAATTTGATTTCCAAAAAAACTTGCATTTTTCAAGTTTGTAGGATAATTATTCATTTTTAAGATTTTTTAAATGGATGAAATATGATTATTAAATCTAGATAATTAAGATATCCTAATTTAAAAATATGGAAGTTTTATAAAGGTTTTTATCCAATTATAAGATAATTAGATAATGGAATTATCCTTAATAAGATTTAATATAAACTAATTAACAGTTTAATTATAATTAAAGGATGAATAGTAAATCTAAATGGTTTAAAAGATTAATTAATTAAAATTTTAAATAATTAAATTTAAATATTATATTTTTAAAATGTATTTAAATGCAGAGACATGTAGAGAGATTGGAAAAGCTCAAAGTGTATTTTGACAAAAAGCTTGGAATGACATGGTGCTCAAATCATTTCTAAGTAGTTATGATTAGTTTATTCTAACTTATAATTTGAACACTACTAAAACCATATTGATTAAGCTTCATAATCTCTAGCAAATTATTAAAGTAGCAATGAAGAAGTCTCATTCAAACAGTTTTGCAAGCGCCCCCAATCATGGCTATCCATCAAGGTAAGGGGAAGGAGAGGAATGCCTATTCTCAACCCAAGTGGAAAGAGATAACCCACATTAAAGAGATCAGTGGGTCAAAGGGAATGGTCAACTTTGATACTCCTCGAGTGGGTAAGGGATTGTTGGATTAAGTGTCTAATGTCTTAACTAAATTTGTATAATTTACAAAATAAAAGTAAAGTACTTTTTGGGGTTCATTTATAACCAGAAAATATATATGATTGATATTAGAAGAGAGGCATATTATTTATTAATATACAATATATTATATGTTTAATATATTAATTATATATAATAATAATTATTTTAAAGTTAATCAGAATGAATTAATTATTGATTTTGGATTAATTAGAATTAATTAAAGGTGTAAGGGTTAAAAGGCAACCGTTTACTAGTTGAACACGGAAGACATTCTGGAACCTCGGTGGGGAGGGGGGGGGGGGATTTAGGATTCGACTTTATGGTTTCTGGATTAAAATATTATTATTTTATTATTCAAATTTAGGGTTTCTAGGTTATCTAGCAGGTATAAATAGGGGTGTATGCTAGCCAAAACCGATCCTACACCTCACACATATAGAATTCATTCAGATCTTGTATTCCCCCCCCCCCCCCCCCCTTCTTTTTCAATCCTAGGGTTTCCTAGGATTTAGGTGTGACACATTAGAGTCTACCACACTATTGGAGCTAGACTTTCAAATGAGATTTCAAGAAAACTTGTTTAGCTTAATTCGATTTAAGCAAATGTATGTTTTCTAGCTTGTGATTTTCGATTACCATAGTATTAGTTTTGTTTCATAAAGTATTTTGCTATAATAGTGAAAAGTCATAAAATTGTTTCTGGTTGCTTGTGCCCATAAGTGTTTATGTGAAATTTGGTGATTTGATGAGTTTGAGATATAGAGAAAAATCTATTATATACTTATGATGTTAAATGTTAAATGTTTGGATGTGAGAATTGTTAGACTTATGATGATTTTCCGGGTTTGATCACTCAATTTTATATTATAGTTTTCTAAATATACATTGTTTGTTGATCTATATGTTATAGGAGTGTCGATGCTTATAGTAACGTGCTTTGACATGTGCTATGTTTTCTTCCGATTACGGATTTTGTTGGTTTCTTAAGTTTTATGAGGTATGGATTAATACCTTTGCATATAAAACAGTGTTCATTTATATACGGTCTTTATAAATGTTTGACCAGAAATAGCTCAAAAAAAAAAAAAAAAAAACCTCAAAATTAACATGAATTTAAACCTTGAAGGAAGCGTATACTTGATTATGGGGATATTTGTCTGCTTTGTCATGATGGATACTTGAAACTTGTATGTAAAATATCTTGATATCACATGTTAAACCATAATACTTTGTACCAAATTTTGTCTTGTTATAAATATCGTGACAACCCGGGTTCTCGATATTTGCTATAATATCAAAAGAAAAATATGAAGTTAACACGAATAACCTCACATTTTTTAGTTTGGTCATATATTTTTAACTTCTAAGACTACTTTTAAGTCCTTGAACCGAAGTTAGTATTTTTTAGCGAACCTATTTACTTTTATTCGTACAACCGGTTATTAATAAACTACAATCAGAAACCGATTTGTTGTGAAAAAAGTGAAATTGTTTCTTTATATTTTATATATTTTTAAAAATCCTACGATTTAAAGAGATTCCTTAATTACTAAAAAAATTAATAAAGATTGGAAATGAAAATTAGAAATTCCGAAATGAACATGAGTGACCTTAGAAAGGGGCACTTCTTGTTCTTTGAAGCTTGGGCTTTTTAGGAAACTGGGAAGAGGCTGAGCATAACTGGAAAAATAGAAATATAAAATATAAATTAATTAATAATCAATAATCAATAACAATCTCTGAAAAATATAATAAGAGAAATAACAAACACACTTGTCTCTACATTAAAAGAAACCTTTGTAACTGTCCATAAAAGGCAACTATAAGTATATATATAACCATTCGAATAACTTTTCAAACCTTATTTTAAAGTTTATTTTTTATCAAAAAAAATATCTAAAAATATGTAAATTTATCATCTTTCAATCTCTTCCAATATTGATATTAAAAAAAATTATGAAACATATGCACCATATACACATTTTAATTGAGAAACTGTTTTTCTCTAAAAAAATTTTCAACGAAGCACATCCATAGCAACGTCTTAGATAATTAAAACGATTTTATTTAATATATATATATATATATATATATATATATATATATATATATATATATATATATATATATATATATATATATATATATATCGCATACATGCACAAACTCAAATGTGAATGATTTTTCGGTTATTGTTTTAGAGCTTATCTTACATCTTTACATATTGATATTTGAAAGAAAAAAATAAGTAAAATGTGCACCATATGCACATATACACATATGCAAATATGTAAATACACACATATGCATATGTGCACATTAATATACATATAAAAAACATCCCAATAAGTTAAAACCTTGCAATATAAAATGATTTGTTGAAAAAAAAATAAAAAAGAAAAACGTTTTATTATTGATGTGCATAAGGTGCAAATTTTACATTTTATGCAAAAAAAAAAATGAATATCAGTATGGGTAAAGGTTAAAGAATTATGAATTTATAGATTTTTAATTATTTTTTGATAGAATATAAGCTCCAAAAAAAAATGTTTTTCCAAATGATATACATATGATGCACATGTTTTATATATATATATATATATATATATATATATATATATATATATATATATATATATATATATATATATATATATATATATATATATATGATAAGCTCTAAAACAAGGTTTGAAAAACTGATCATAATGATACTAAAAATGTTAGTGATTCTAATTGTTCCACACCATATATATATATATATATATATATATATATATATATATATATATATATATATATATATATATATCATTATCATTATTATTATCATTATCATTATCATTATATACTTATAAAGCTTGCATTTTTTCTTGAACCACATTCATTTGAAACTCCCATGACTTTTCAATTGCTTTCTAATAATTATTATAAGTTGGTTAATAAGGTTAAATAAATATCAAACCTAAAATGTAATCATATATAAACTAAATTTCAATATAAAAAAATATATTTTCTTCTACGTATAAAGTTTGTTTTTAACTTTTAACATAATATACTTAATTTATTAGGTCTAATATGTTGTATGTAAATCATTATCATTTTAAAGCTACAACTTTTGATCAATTTGTATAAAATACTTAAATTGTTAATTTAAATATAACCTTACATGATCAACTTAAACAACCAAAAGAATATTTTATAAATAATTAAAAGTGATAAATTGTAGTGTCTTTCTAATAATGATTATAAATTGGTTAATAAGAATAAATAAGTATCAAACCTAAAGTGTAATAAAAAAATAAACTAAATTTCAATATTAAAATAATATTTTCACTTCTACTTATAAAGTTATGTCTTTAACTTTTAACATATTATACTTAATTTATTAGATTTAATATGTTGTTGTATGTAAACCATTATCGATTTAAAGCTATAACTTTTGAACTGTATGGACAAAATACTTAAACTGTTAATTTAAATATAACATTACAGGGTCAACTTCAATATAAATTTCAGTTCCACTTAAGAAAACCCAAAGAATATTTTGTGAATAGTGAAAAGTGATAAATTGTAGTGCTAAATGCAAAAACTAAATTGTAATATCAATTCACTAAAATATTTCCTAAAGATATTTTTATAATCGTTAAAATTTTTGAAATAAAAAACTTAAAATAACTTACAATAACAATAGTTAAAAATAACTCTATATAAATGATTATATTGTTATCTTTAAAAAAATTTTTATGATGTTTTAAATAATTATACTGATAGAAATTAAAACATTAAGCAAACAAATTTTAAAAATGAATTAACAATAACAAAAATTTTAAATAATATTAAAACATATATTATATTTAATTTTATTCATGAGTAACCTGCAGGTAGAGGTCATTCATAAGATTGAGATTATGCAGTTTTAATAGATGTATATATTATCATATAATTCAAAATAATCAATATACTATATCAACTTAGTATACGAATTAATATATCAAATTTAACAACGACATTATTGTTATATTTAAAAAAACATATATTTGTAAAGATTTCAGCTATATAGATGCTTTTGCGCAACACGCGATCATTCGCCTAGTGTGTGTGTGTGTATGTATATATATATATATATATATATATATATATATATATATTTGGTTCATTTGAGACCATTCTAATTTTATGACATATGGGGACGCGATTACAGCCACTAATCTTGGAGATCAAAAAATTATTTTTAAAATGAAAATTTTTGAATTTTTTTAAGTAATATTTTCATCATTTAATTAATCCAAATAGAATAAAAAAAATAATCATTTTTTTAAATGTATGTGTAATATTTTAATAAAATATTACACCATAAATATTAAAACAAAATTGTAAGAATATTCAAATATTCTACCAGAATATTAGAGTATAAATATCCAAACAACTCTAGTACAATATTCTAATATACAAACAATTCTAGTAGAATATTAAAATATTTTTACATATCTTAGAAATCTAATATAATATTAGAATGTTCTAAAATTATAACAATTATATTTGAATATTTATATTATAATATTTTATTAGAATATTTCACGTATATTTAAAAAAATGGTATTTTTTTATTATTTATTATTTATTTACTTATTTTATTATTTTTTTGGATAAATTAAATGACAAAAGTATATTTTTAAAACAATGAATTTTTTCTTTTATTTTGCATTTAATATTTTTTTATTTCTTGATCTCTAAGATGAATGGTTAAGATCATACCCCTATATCTCACAAAATTAACATGGTTATATATATATATATATATATATATATATATATATATATATATATATATATATACAGAGAGAGTATTTATTTACTTATTTTATTATTTTTTTGGATAAATTAAATGACAAAAGTATATTTTTAAAACAATGAATTTTTTCTTTTATTTTGCATTTAATATTTTTTTATTTCTTGATCTCTAAGATGAATGGTTAAGATCATACCCCTATATCTCACAAAATTAACATGGTTATATATATATATATATATATATATATATATATATATAGAGAGAGAGAGAGAGAGAGAGAGAGAAAGAGAGAGGAAAGCAAATAAAAATTAGTGTTGTGATGATAGTATAAGAAGTTTTCATATAAATGCTTTTTTGATGAATAAATAAGTAGAAATTAAATATTTTTTATATTTTCTTCCTACTTATATTAATATTCATGTAAAATTGTTATAAATGTCACATTTTAATAAAATTAATAATATTGTAAGACACTTGTCATCATTTCATATTAGTAGAAGGATAAATAAGAAGAAAAAGCAAAAGGATATTTAATTTCTCATAAATAAAATGAATCGAAATAATACATAATAATATGATTTTACAAAAAAATAATCCAAAAACCTAACGAGTGGATAATATGTAGTAATGTAAAGTTTTAACAGCTTAATCATAATTGTATAGAAACATTTCAAATAACGACAATAAACTTTTATTAAAAATAGAACCATAGCTAGTAAGAAACTAGCAAAACAAACAAAATTATGGAATGATTGGATTATTCATCCAAGTAGTCCAACTAATCCTAGCCTTAGTATTATGAAAAGAAAACCATTTAAAAGAATGCTCAAGAATGCTATCAAAAATAAATTGCTTCATGTACTTGTTGGGACCAAAATTAAATGCATTCTTGTAAGTCCAAAGAACCCAAATCACCATCAAACATATCGACTCCGTAATCACTCTTTCCATTCTACCCACCATCCTAACATCCACTAATCAGAGCTGGAGAACCAAAGTCTTGACAATATATCTTAAGGAAATTAATAAAAACAAAAATTATAAAAAGAAGTTATCTAAGGGACGAAAATGTAACTTTAATGTGTGGAACAACTTTATTGCAAATCGTATATAGAATATAAATTAAAAATGTCAACACTCCATATATATCATGATATGATATAATTATCATATCAAGTGGGAAAAAAATATAAAAATAAAGTTCAGGTCAAAACAATTATGTATGGAGGAGGTGAACGAAAATATAACTTTAAAATGTATCTTAATGAAATTAATAAAAATGAAAACTATAAACATAAATTATGTAAGGGACTGAAAATGTAACTTTTAAAACATAAAAATGGACATATAAAATACTAATATTTTAACTTTAAATTATGAATGATGAAAACCGTTAGATCAAAATTATTTGAGGGGAAAAATATAAATATAAATATATGTTTTGATGAGAGACAAAATCTTTATTTCCAAGATGTTTATTTTACTCTTATAGTATATCTTATAGTATATGATGTCAAAGTAGTAAGATGATATGAATTTAATCAATTTAATACCAAAATAATAAAGCAATTGAACAATAAAAAGCTCTTAGAAAAATTATATATATATATATATATATATATATATATATATATATATATATATATATATATAATGACGATTCACTTGAGATTAAAAAAATTAGAGATCTTGAGATTCAACCTCAACCACATATTTCTCATTTGCCGCTCTAACGTTCCAGCGTATCGGCAGCAGTAGGGTATGCCTAGTTATAAATGATTATACATATATCTGTGTTCACAAATTGAGTAATCATATATGATTATGGCAGTTTGTAGCATAAGAGATGGTGATGGCAGAAGTGACGGTGGTATAAGTGACAGAGTTGATAGTAGTGGGGTCGGATGGTGTCGGATGTGGTAGTAGTGGTGGAGGCGGTGGCAGTTGTGGTGGTGGAGGAGGAGAAAGGAACGGACGGCACTATATAATCATTTATGATTATAACATGTCTGACGCACCGGTATGTCGGAGGGTTAGTGCGGTAGATATTAAATATGTGGTTGAAGTTGAATCTCAAAATCTTTGTTTTATTTTTAATCTCAAAGGAACCTACACACACACACACACACACACACACATATATATATATATATATATATATATATATAATTGATGGGATGAAAACCCAATCCTACATCGATAAAAGAGAAACTAGATGCTAGCATATAAATCAATGAACAATCCTTTTTATCACCGATTAGTTTTAGAAAATGGAACGTTGTTGTTCTTTTATATTGAACATGGTTATAGTAGTAGCGATACTTACAAATGGTATCAGAGCTACGGTAGTAGCCCAAATGATGTGGTCGGTGCATGTGGCACAATCCTTAGTAATTCCCAGATCAACGAAGTTGATCCTAAAGCCTTTTTTTCGAAAGTCTTTTCAATGGCCCCAGGTAAGCATGTTCTTAGAGTATCAGTGGTATGAAAAGAGATTGAATCTGATGAACAGTTGTTGAAAGAGAGGTGAAGGGCGGAACTTGAGTTTGAGGGGAAGATTTTTGGGATGCGAACCTAATCCCACATCGGTAAAAAGATAAACTAGATGCTAAAACATAAGACAATGGGTAATCTCTTTTATCACCAATTGATTTTAGAAAAAAAAAAAAGCTCATTGTTCTTCTATGTTGAGCATGATTGGGATTGTAGCGATCCTTACAATAGTAAAATGGATAAATATTAATAAAGATAATTAGAAAAATCACTTTGGATATAAATAGTTCAAATCTAGTGACATACTAAAAGGGTTAAACTAGAAACTTAAATTGTTAATATATTTGACATTAAGGGATGTTTTTGTCAAAATGGGAACGTTGAGGTGATAGAGTGAAAATATAAGGAAAAGCCCATTAATCACTAGATATTAGCTAAACCACATCTTTACCGAATGGATAAAAAACTTAACCACTCATCTTGCAACATAACCAGTTGTAAAGTAAAGAAAAGGGGAGGAATACCGAGAGAAGAATGAGGTTGAGAAATGAGGTACTTGTTGGAGATTCTGATGAAAAAGTGTCAAAAAATAGAAGAGAGATTGCGGGGGTGGTGTTGGGTTTAATCTTGACATAGATGTTATTTTTAGTTTAGTATTAGTTTTATTTAGTAATTGAATTAAAGATAGTACTTCATGGGTTGAATAGGTCATGTGGACCAGGTCTTTTGGGGCTTTTAGAATGATAGGTTTAGGGATGGAAAAGAGGAAAACGTGTGTTTGTTTTTGGTTAGTTTAATTAGGTTTTGTAGGCTATAAAAAGCCTTTAGTTTTCTGAATATTATAGCAACCGTTTTTGAGTCGATAAACAACTCTCTTTTTATTCTGTTGCTGAAATGAAGTGAATATAAAAGGGCCTGATTTCCAACATTTGGTATCAGAGCCTAGGGCTCGTTTAGAAGAATCGGGTTTGAGAGTCGGTGGCGAGAGAGGAGGAGAAGCCCTTGGTTGTAGGGCTAAGAACGAAAGAAGAAGACAGTGGGGTGATTTCATGTTAATCACATGAAGAATTGAGATTGGCTTCTACAACAGCGAAGACTGCTACAAAGAAAGAAAGAAGAAAAAAAAAGAAGAAAGAAGAAAGAAAGAAAGACAAGAAAAAAGAAGAAAGGAGAAAGGAGAAAGAAGAAAGGAGAAAGGAGAAAGACGAGGCCAGTTACTTGCTTACCTGAGAAAGATAAAAAAAAGCAAGCAAAAAGATGAAGTAAGCAGAAGGGTTCTCAGCAAGAGAAGACCAAGAGAGCAAGAAAGAAAGCAAGCAAGAAAGCAAGAAGGTGCTGAAGTATGTTCTATGTTAGAAAGCAAGAAGCAAGTAAAGAAAGTAGTTTGTATCAAGTAGCAGACAAGAAAGAAAGCAAGAAAAGCAAGAAAAAAGTAGTTTGTATCAGGTAGCAGACAAGAAAGAAAGCAAGAATGAAAGATAAGCAGCAAGGCAGATCATGTTTGTTAATCAGAAGAAAGATGTATCAAGTTTGTTGTTTGTTTGCAGGTAAGAAAGAAGAAGCAAGCAACAAGTGATTAACAAGCAGTACAAGGCTGGTTGCAAGCAAGAAAAGCAAGATAGCAAGCAAGAGGTTTGTAGCAAGTAGCAAACTTGAAGTATGTAGCATGTAGTAGCAAAATCACAGCGAGTAGCAGTCAAGAAGTCTAAGCAAGAGAAGCAAATATCAAGATTGTCAAGATTAAGGGGGGTGAATGTCAGGTTTAATCTTGACATATATGTTATTTTTAGTTTAGTATTAGTTTTATTTAGTAATTGAATTAAAGATAGTAGTTCATGGGTTGAATGGGTCATGTGGACCAAGTCTTTCGGGGCTTTTAAAATGATAGGTTTAGTGTTGGAAAAGAGGAAAACATGTGTTTGTTTTTGGTTAGTTCAATTAGGTTTTGTAGGCTATAAAAAGACTTTAGTTTTCTGAATATTATAGCAGCCGTTTTTGAGTCGATAAACAACTCTCCTTCATATTCTGTTGCTGCAGTGAAGTGAATATAAAGGGTTAGATTTCCAACAGGTGGATGTTGGTGATTCTAGAAGCCCTTCGTTGTTACATTTCTTTAGCTCATTCTTCTTCTATCTCAAAATCACAAAAAACCATCACCACTAGCAACTACCATTGTTGGCAGTGGTGTTCGCCGGAGGTCACTTCATCGACTCCACAGGCCACCATGGGGTGGTTGTGGGTCATGCTTTTCTAGCCCATTAATGTTCATTAGAAGTTTAGTCAAGCTATCTCATGTGGCCTTTGATTGTAATGTTTTTGGTGTGAGGGTTTTAACCACCTTATCACCGCTATGTCACCACTACTTCATGGTGGTTGAGCGGTGATTCATTTTTTCAGCTCAAAACAAGGGATTATTAAGTGTGTAATTAGTTTGAATTGAAAGCCAAACTCAAGATTCCTTCTAGTGATCATCTTATGTGAAGAAGCATGGTTATTATGTTGATTTCAAGCATAAATCTTAATCTATTAAGATGCTTCTTTTATTCATCTGAAACTATATGTTTTAGGCTTGTTCATTGAAATCAATAGTCATGAGCTTATTATTCATTAAGGGATTAATGGGTGGGGTGAAAAGTATATTTAAATATGTCAATGTGTAAATACATGAAATCTGTCACCTATATTTCAAAAATCATATAAAATCAATAGAGTACCCAATTTTTATAAAAATTATATCCCTTCAAATATGTGGATGTCTAGTTTCTTCCATCCAAAGGGTTTGATTTGTTTTCAATTACAAATATGATAAAATTTTCATTCAATACACAAAGGGTTTGATTTGTTTTCAATTACAAATATGATAAAATTTTCATTCAATACAGACTAGTTCAGAAAAATCACTAATCGCATAGCTAACTTATACATTCATATTAAATCTAGAGAACTCCATCTTACATGAGGTTTTGGTATTTCCTACAAAGGTCTTATCGTGGTTCTACTCCTAAGTTTAGTGGATATTGTATTCTTCACAGTCTGGCCCACACAGATGGCTAATTGTAATAGCCATATTGTATTATGCATAATTAATTACAGAAAATTCCAAATGAAATGCGTTCATGTTCTATGTTTAGAGAAGAGAGTCTAGTTTAACATATATTTTATCCAAGGAATGACAATCATTCCTCATAGGGTGATAGTGACCATATTTGCAGATTGGTTGAGAATGTGGCTGATTTTTGTAGTTAATTTGTAAAAATCATAGAAAAATATTGAACAATCATTAGAACGTGTATTTTATATCTCCGAAAAGCTAAGAGGGTATTATATAATAATAAATATATAATAGTAACTTAAAAAAAATAATTGGGATAAAATAGACATGAACACACATTTACCAAATATATAATTAAAACGAACAGTCTAAAAATATTAAATAAGGTTTGGGTTTACAAACCGAGAAATGACTAGTGACACCTTGTGTGGTTGATTCGAGTGTGACTACGTTCCATGCCACATCTAAATAGAGTTTTTAGTGTTTTTTCTCATTAAATGAGTTACACTAACTTATTTATTATATTGACTTTGGATGTGTGTTTTATAGCTATGAAAAAATATTTTATATTGAGATGACATAGTTGTAATTTGGTAAAGTTTTCAGAACACAATATCCACATATAAATAAATAAAATATAATAATAAATATTTTAAAAGTTGGTAGCAACGTCATAACCATCACAAAAACACATGTCCCTAAAAGTAGACTGTGTTTCTATTTGGGAATTCTAAAAACTAAATAAAATATTGTTATTTATTATTTTTAATTAGAAAAACCGATTTCATAATTTTTACATGTAAAGGAACGAATAAATATTAAAAGTCACCTCTTTTTGGAGCCTTTTGAGTTTAGCGTTCTCTGTTTTTAGTCTTAAAACTTCATGTTCCAATTCATCAGCACGAGCCTGTAAATATTTAAAAATTTATTGAAAAGTTATAATTTACAAGGGTAATAAACTTTTTCTCTTGTATATATTTGGTCATTTGTTTTTTGTTTTTTTTTTTTTTTTTTTTTTTTTTTTTTTTTTTTTTTTTTTTTAATATGGATATGACCATTAAATTTATTTATCATGTTCACAAAATACTATTAATATATATGACCGATTTATTGATTTATATGACAATAAACTCTATCTTGTATATATATACATTTAATCACTTTGAAAATTTGTAAAGCACACGTAGCAAGAGTCCGATAATGTTTCACTAAATTTTCAATAAGACAATGATGATCGCTTAAAAAATATGAGAGTCTTTAAAAGGAACAAAGACGAGAATAAGTGTCTAATGCTATTCGAAATCCATGACAATTTCTATGTGCTTCGTTTTTAATAATTATTTTTCACTAGCATATGACAAATAAAGATAGACTATGATGTGGGAAATACATAGTATGTCATTTATAAATTGTAGTCATAAAAGAATACACTTGACACCAAAACGTAATATTAACATCTAAAACAAGCATGTTTCGACACAAAGTGATGTTGCACATACTAAACATCTCTTACCAAAAGAATTAACAAGTGATCTTACATAAGTTAATTACAATATGAAGTGATCTTATACAAGCAAATATAAATAAGATGCAAACTAAAATTTTGTTAATATAATTAACTAAACTATGGTAGTTAATTAGTTAATTAGTTAATTTCTTTTACGTAGAATATTACATGATTGTTAACTTTTTGTAAGGGTAATAATTATCTTGTGCAAACATATATATATATATATATATATATATATATATATATATATATATATATATATATATATAATGAATTGATTTAACATCAATTCAGTCATAGTAGCTATAGATTTTACCATGAATAGTTATCAACAAAATGCTTAATGACCTATATAATGATAATATATCAATAATAAGAAATAAAAGAAAATAAATATTCAAAAATCATAAATATGTATGTGAGGGATGAAAACTGCAACAAATTAATACCACATTCATGGTTTCAGTGATAATTTATTAATAGGAAAGAAACCTACATATTACACCAAATCATAAGAATGTTTTAGGTAATTTACTCTTATTAGATAAAATATATTTTATAGTTTGTGCTATAAAAATTAAAAACCTCATATAAAAGAGATAAATATAGAAAAAAAAAGATATTGAGATCTTGAATATGATTTTTTTTAAGTTTGAAAGACTATGATCGTAGGATAAAAACTATGATCATAGCATCGAACTGAAATCGTAAGTTCCTATAAAAATAAAATATTTATAAATTTAAAACATAAAAAATATATCATCTAAATGAAATATTTAAAATAAACTTCAAAGTGGATACTTTAACTATAATATGGTAAGACTAGGATTCAAGTATTGTCGTAATTTGTAGGTCACCATCTTAAAAGGACTTAATTTTTTTCACAACCTAACGAGATACATGTAAGTTTAAGATCCTCTAACAAATTTTTTCTTCAACTTATCAGATCAGTTTTCTAAGGTTATATCAATCTCCCATCATGGACCTTACATATAGCTTCTTCATCCTTTTTCCACTAACTATATAAAAAATGTTATTAAATTTAACATTTTACGATCATTAACCATTTTTAAGAATTTTTTCTAATTTATTAATTTATATTTATTTTTGTGTAATATTTTATAAAGCCACTCATCTAGTTTGTTAGTTTTAAATATATGTAATATTTATAAAAATAAAAAGTATTTGACAATAGCATTAAATAAATTCAAATATTATAATACATACAATTAAATCAATACTACCAAACCAGAGTTCATATATCGTTTTTATCTGGTCACAGAATATTACATATATTATTATAAATATAGAAAACAATAAAATATGATATGACTTAATAGTGTATATCAAAATAAAATATATATACAGGATGGGCTAACTCATTTGGTTAACATTAAGGTTTCTAATCTAATAACTAATTAGGAGGTCATGAATTCAATCCCAAACATAAGACGTATTTAATTATTTGACGATTCAAAAATAAATAAATAAATAAAATATATATAGTTAGTCAGAAACAATAAAGCTTTACGAGATAAATATAATAAGAAATGTAAAAGGGAACATTATTAAAGAATGAGGTTAATTATACAAAACATGAAGCAAAAAAATAGAGTAAAACTGTAAAAGTGGTTATTAATCTAACCAAATTAACTGAGTCTTTTAAAAAACATATTTGGATTGATTAATAATATTTTATATTTAAATAAAAAAATAAAAAATAAAATAAAATAAAATAAACTATTACTGAAGATGTTTTAGAAAAAAACATCATATCTTACACTTGCGTACACATAAGACCAAGTTAACGAATATGGGTAGCATCAGAGTGGTATATGGTCTTACGAAATTAATACGGACTCCAGTCCCAGTGTCTTGCCATCTTAAATTTGGTCTTGCTTCAAAAATAATCTTATTAGGACCGGGATTGTATTTTGCAAAAATTTTATACCAAGTGATCAATCTTCGATCTCATGCTTTTGATTTCAAATAATCTACGATGAAATAACATATATATCTTGTATATACATTTAATCACTTAGAAAATTTGTAAGTGATTTATACTTTAATTAATACCTTATATGAGAAAATGACTTAGGAGGGTAACTACCTCTTCTCCGTGTTCACATATTGGCAACTTCTTATTTTTTGTACATAAGAAAGCAACTAACTTGTTTTAACTGTGTAACATCCCAAAAATTATGACCAAAAATTTCGTTTTTAATTTAATACTAAAACCATAATTGTCAAACCATTTATTTAATACTTCGGCATCGGGCCCCGCCCGGCATCAGGCCCCGCCTGGCATCGAGCCCCGCTTGGTATACAAATATGTCTCTCTTAGGCCACACATAAAGAAACATACTCTACTGTATCTCTATCATAAGAAACAAACTCTGTTAATAATGAGATACGTAACTTCGTCCGTACCCAGCTAGTTCCAGTCAGGGCTTCAGCAGTGCAAGGTGGGTCTGTTCACTGTGTGAATGTGTCTAAGGCCACAATGCCAGCCCATGTAGTCTATGAGTAGGAAGACCCGGGGGTTAGCCCTAGGCATTGTATGCTTGTATGTTATTCCAGATCAAGGTCCGATGTCGGGTGGGTGCCCGAGGAATGTTTGCATGTTAGATTATATTTGTTGTCTGTGTGATACTTGTATGTGCCTGGTGGGGAGGTGAGTGTGGGCGAGGTCCCGTATCTCATCACTAGCTGAGTACGGACGATGTTCCGTATCACATTATTAGCAGAGTATGTTTCTTAGGACAGAGATACAGTAGAGTATGTTTATTTATGTGTTAGCATGTTATATGCATGATTGTATGTGTTTAGCGGGTGGGGCCCGGAGACAGCGGGGCCTAAGAGAGACAAATCTGTATACTGAGCGGGGCTCGATGCCAGGCGGGGCCCGATGCCGGAGTATTAAATTAATGGTTTGACAATTATGGTTTTTGGTCATGATTTTTGGGATGTTACATAGTTAAAACAAGTTAGTTGCTTTCTTATGTACAAAAAATAAGAAGTTGCCAATATATGAACACGGATAAGAAGTGGTTACCCTCCTAAGTCATTTTTCCATCTTATATTTGTATAAATAAAAGTACATAAATTATTTCGTCGACTAATGCATTTGAAATCAAAAGTATGAGAAAATTGATCAATACTCCATCTTAATTAAAGTATAAATCCAAATCATCAATCCATTCGTCCAAATCAAGATAATAAATTAAATGATTTTGAATATTTATCTTTTCATTTATATATTCTAAAATAGCAAGTGGGTCAAAGATATGTTATCCTTGACTACCGAATACACAAATAAATTGTTTTTAATATCTAAATATTTAAAATGATCAAAATAAAGGATTCGTTTTCTTTAAAATTGGCACAAACAGTCTTCAAACATGCACAATGAAAATCCTAAAATTTGTATTTTATATTTTTAATTTAATTATAAGAGTTTTTAATATTTTACTAATGTCTTAAATGCTCTTTGGCAAAGAATAGCATAAAACAACGTTAGAAATAACTAATAAAAAGTCTTAATAAGAAATGTTTGTAACTAAAAAAATAAAAGAATTAAACATCCATCTTTAATTTGTAAGCAACTTCATAGCATTAAAGTATTACTTCATGCTTTGGCAGGGGTATTTGATTGTGATTCAAAGTATATTTTATTTATAAAATAAACATATGTCATTTTAAACAGTTTTAACTAATTGATGGTCAGATATATGTCTTAAAGTATATATGAAATTAACTGTTGTATTTTTAGATGAATACAATATATATATATATATATATATATATATATATATATATATATATATATATAGAGAGAGAGAGAGAGAGAGAGAGAGAGAGAGAGAGAGAGAGAGACCTGCTTTCTAGCTCTAGAGCGACCAGCTGATTCACGATTCTTCATCAGACGCTTGAACTTGTCACTGTACTCAGGGGGGGATCTTTGATTTGCTACATGTGAAGTGGCTCCTGTTGATGGATTATTATGTATTTGTTCTTGATCATGTGCTGAGTTACCAGAAGTACTCAGGCTTAACATGGTGGTGGGTGGCGGTGGCGGTGGTGGTTCTGGAGGAGAAGGGTGGTGGAGGGTGGCTCCACTACGACCTCCACCAGCCGTGGCTGCAGCTGGAGTAAAGAAATCTTGGAGGTGATGAGTGGTGGTAGGGTGGTGAAGAGATGGAAGGCTGCTGATGTCTTTCCATACATCATCCATGGGTTTCATTCTTTAGAATCTCAGATGTGTGTTTTTTGTGTTTGTACTTGAAGATATAGTAATGAATGGGAAGGCTGGGGTGGGGTGGGGTTCATGCTTCTTTCTCTGTATAGTCAGTCATTAATTTATTATTATAGTAGAACATTTGTTTGTTAAATTACTTAAATATATGTATCTTACTTATATTATTATTATATTATAAGATAATAATTAGTGGTGCACAAAAAAGGTTCGGGATCCAAAGTGGTTTCAAATCCGAATCTGTTTGAGATAAACAGGTACGGTTTTAATAGAACTGACCGTTTTTATATTTTTTTTAGATTTTGCCCGTTGGATCCGGTTTGAGTCGAATTGATTTGAGAAACCGGTTAAAAAAGCAGCCGTTTTGTTTTGTTTTTTCTTTTGCATAAAATGTCATTTTTTCCATGTTTGTTAGTATATATAGGTAGTGGAATTATTAGTTTAATTACACCACTCAAAAGCAATATCAAATTTCTCAAAACTCAAAAAACACCATCAAGTCTTATACAAGTATGTCATTTGCAAGTGGCTAATCATAATTTTCCATTGGCGTTGGGGATTCAATTTCATCAACCAACATAATAGTTGATGCAGTTAGAATACAAAAATAAATAAATAAATAAATAAAAAGAAGAAGAAAAACCCGACAATTTGGCTTGTGAAATATCACACCGTCCAAATAAAGTATGATGCAAAAAAAAATGTTTATTTTTAAAAGAAAGAAAGACAACTTTTAAAAGAAAACATAACAATTCTTATATAGATATTAAAGGATAACCATTTTTAGGAATAGTAAATTTGAGTTCTTTTTTACGGGAATGACCATTTGTCATTCATCCATTCTTTTTGAAGCCCCATTATGAATGTGAGATTAAACTCTATAGTTGACCTGGTGATTCCATATCGATTTCACTTATAGATGAGCTCATTCAGACGATCATAATACAATTCAATAGATTCACCTTCTTTTTGTTTAAACTCTCTTAATTCCACTAGACAAATTTTCACTTAATTGATTTTGGTCTTCTCACTACCTTGATACTTTTCTTTCAAAGTATCCAAATTTCTTTGGCAGTTTTACAGCTACGTACATAATTGTACACAATTGGAGGAAGAGCGCCTCTTAATTCACGCATACACTTCTCATTCTTCAACAATCTCTACGATTGTTCATTGACATTTTGATTTGTTGAAGCAGTACCAATGCTTTGAACAACAACAGGAGGACGAACATCATCGAGAATACAGTTCCACAGTTCTTCGTCGATACCGTTCAAGTAGTCTTCCATACGATCAGCTCATTGATCGTAGAATTTGGGAATCAGCATTGGAATTTTGGTTGAAGAACCAAGCAGATGAGAATAGGACGCCATCGTGTTCATGTTGAAATTCGCCAGTGATTTACGGACAGAATTTCAGAAAAGCTTCAGGAATTTGAAAATTTACGGATGAATTTGACAGAAAACACAAACCGAACACTCGATTAAACAAACTAATCACAAAATCGAATCACAACTGAAGATCTAGGAATATTTTCATAATCAAAAGTGTGGAAACTTTTGAATCTAGAACTAGAATCAAAATACTTTTGACACAAATGAAAATCAGATCATTGCAGAATGATTCCCACTCTGATACCAAATGTAGTTGTTATGTAATCGAGTATGAATGATAGAATCAGAGTGATATGAAAATGATGAACACAAGATCTAAATAATATCTGTTTGGCTCGATTATACTTTCAATGAGTACATAGTGAATAGACAAATACAGGAAAATACTTATCTAAATCTAGTACCGAACACCTATTTATAGGTAACTAGAAAGCACGCGGAAAATATAAGGGCCTGGATATGAAAAGCTTCGACACAAAAGTACCCTTATAATAAGGTTACAAAGTAACGAAACTATCCCTTGACCTTCGACACATCACAACTAACTTCGACATCAACATATGCTAAAGTTTATGGTCATTTTATGAAAGAATAATGCTAGATCTAGGATTTGGACCTCTTCGAGCCATGAAAAGGACTAAAGCTTCCAACTTCATAGATTAAGACCTTATTTAGAAGTAGATCTGAGGTTTGGTCGTTAAGGTCATAAGGGATTAAGCCATGCAAATAAGAATAAGACATTGACCGGTACGTTGGGCATACTTATGAGTACGTTGCATGTATTGGGTTTGAGTTTCGTTCCTTCCTCGCTGTAGGAACTTGTACAATGGGCATAATCTGGTGGCACGCTTAGTGTACTCACCAGCTGGGCATATAGGCCTTGAACTAGTTTGGGTCATGTTGGGCCATAAGTCCTTATGGGTTTAGGCCATAGGTTGGCCTTAGGTCTTTATGGATTCAGGTCATTTATGGGCCATGGGCTATTTTGAGTTTTGGGCCATGATTAGTTAGGCCTAGTCAGGAAAGGGTAAAATGGTCTTTTACCCTAGGAGTCAGGATTTAGGATTTATACTCTCGGTTACGATTTATGGCCTAATTGTTAATTAAGGTCTTTTTATTTGTGATTTACTGCAAGTATTTTCTTGTTCAGCAGCCCGAGTGTTATTTATTTATCAGCGGACCGAGGTGAGTCTCCTGACATTGTTTGACGGGTTGAACGCACCAATGTCGGACCATTATTTATGTTCATAGGATGCTAGCTGTCTGTGTGACTCTTGCATGTATGGTATATGTTTGTATGCATACCTAGCAGGGCCTGATGAATGTGTTGGGCGCGGCCCATGGCATGTTATGATTAGATCTGTACCGGGCGGGGGACGATGTTGGGCGAGGCCCGATGGATTTCGGGAGAGGCCCATTGTATGTATGGTATGGGGTATGTTAGGGAAACTCACTAAGGTCTTGTTTGTTTTTCTACAAAAGTACTTTTTGAGCACTTTTCCCTTCTAGTGGGTAGACGTTTCGCAAGTGCACGTCTTCTTCCGCAAACTTGGAAAAAGACAAAAGACATTTAACCACTTCCAAAACAAACATCACCTAAGCTTTGTGCTTACGGTTTTCAGTTTATGTTTCAGGTACTTCTAGTTCAAAGGGGAAGAGCTCGGGATGATCGTATTGCACACACCATGTTTTCCGCATTATTGACTCTAATGTATTTTGGATACGGATGATATACTCTGATTTTCCATTGTGGTTTTATATGAACAAGAATTGATTGGTTATTTGTCTAATATAATTGGATATTTTTAGTTATAAATTTTGGGACGTTACAAGTTGGTATCAGAGCCTTAGTTTGAGGGATTCGGGCATACTCTCGGGTGTGTCAGAACTCAAACTGAGGTTTCGGTAAGTTTTTCTCATGAAAGAAAATGTTTTTCTAAAGGTTCTATAATAAAAGAAAGGGGTGTGGTGCATGCAATCGACCGAACTCAAGTAAGTCTTCCCAAAATAACCATACATGTTATATGTTATATGTTGTGATATGAGAATCGCATGCTAGGTTAGGGCTAAGGATTGCATGATAGAATTGTAACACCTCAAATTTTAAACCAAAATTTTCATTTTTAATTAATAAAGTTTCACAAACCAATTCATCCAAACACATAAGTGTCTAAAACAAACATTATCACAAAATATTAAACTATCTCAAACTGTCCCAGTAACAAATCTCCCAGCGAGTGGGAAAAATCAGACCTTTGCCTTCTCGTGGTCCTTAGAAGTACCTGAAACACATAAATCATCAACTGTAAGCACGAAGCTTAGTGAGTTCCCCAAGATAACATATAAAATACAACATAAATATACATCTATGGGTTATCAGCAACTCTAGAGACTATTAGTAGTCCTAGTGGGCAACAGTACACCCTGTGGGTTATCAGCAACCTTGGAGACTATCCGTAGTCTCAGTCACACATAACAACATAATTCAAAAATAACAGTAGACCCAGCTGTTCATCACAAATACAGTTATTCTACCACATGGGTAAGAATAAGTGAGGAGACTTACCTGATACTGACGACAAGTAAATCTCACACCAGAACTGTCGAAACTAGACTCCGCCTAATCAACAAAATAATTAATCCTAGTTGATAATTAAGGTCCATAACTCAAATCGTGAGTCGAAATCCGACAACTGAGTCCTTTCAAGGCAAAAATACCATTTTGCCCCTCCCATGGTCCAAAACCCTAAATCTTGACCAAAAGTCGAAAGTCAATGAAAGTCAACTGCCCAACACGTATGTTGGGTGTACTCTTTATTACGTGGGGCGTACTACTCAACCAGTGACCAATCGGGGATGAAACCGGCTATACGGGGCGTATCCATGAGTATGCCTGCATACTCAGTCTTATTCAACTTCACCAAATTTTATGTCTTAATTCGTTAAGACATTTAACCCAACTTCAGATCTGACCATCCTAGGGTGTCTTAATCCATAAATTCGTCAACTTTAAACCATCAACAATCTCTATCTAACTTGTAGTATAAGCTCGGTCTTCTTGAGCACTACCTACATGCTCCCCATGACCCTCTATCCAACATCACTCCAACAAATAGGAGTCTAGCATCTCATTCCATACAGAAGATCAAAGGGGGACATGTCGATATTGGCATGATGTCTGTTGTTATAAGAAAACTCAGCCAACGGAATATAGGAGTCCCAACTCCTGCCGAAGTCAATGAAACAGGCACACAACATATCCTCAAGCATCTGAATAGTCTGCTCACTTTGCCCGTCCATCTGCAGATAATATGCAGTATTGAAGTGTAGTCAGGTACCCAACTCCTCATGAAACCTCTTCCAGAACCTGGAAGTAAAACACACATCCCGGTTCGACACAATCGAAGTCAGCACACCATGCCGAGCCACCACCTCTCGAACATAAATCTCAGCCAATTTCTTTGTAGAAGAGCTCTCGCTAATGGCTAGAAAGTGACAACTCTTCATCAAATGATCCATTATCACCCAGATAGTGTCAACACCCCTCAGAGTCTTCGGCAACTTCATAATAAAATCCATGGTGATCTGCTCCCACTTCCATACGGGAACCTCTAAAGGCTGCAATTTTCCACGAGGGCGCTAGTGCTCGGCCAAATTAATTCTTGATCAATACTAATTAAATAATATGATTTCTGTTGGGTCAAAAATATGGTTTATACTTTGCTTTTCTAGGAAAATATATTTTTATGTAATGTTGTATGTGTTTGCGGTTTGTGTGTACGGCCATACACGTGTGTACGACCGCACACCCTATGTACGGCCGTACATAGGGTGTGCGGCTGTACACATGTGTATGGCTGGAGGTCCATATAAATAGAGGAGTGCATGTGGGAGTGTACGGTTAAGAAAGAGGCGGGAAGGCTAGAGAAGAGAGAGAAAGTTAGAGGTTGAGCAGGGAGATATATATGGGAATCTACTCGTCACATTAATTGAACCCGTACTTGGAACCGTGGTTTAACTTTTCCTCGATGTGCGGATTCTATCCTTAATTCCGGTTGGATGGAGCGACTGGTAAATTCCGATAAATTAGGTCTGTAGAATATCATTTTCTTTCTTTCCGTCTGTTAGTCATATGTTGTCTCCTTTGTGCGACTGAAAGAACATAATTTTGTGGTTTGAGCTAGGCATCATTTTGTATAGATGATAGTGTCATTTTGCAGTGATTGTGTGTTGTCGTGTAATGTGTGCTGCCACACATGTGTGTGCGGCCGCACACATGTGTTTGGCTGCACACTCTTGTGCTGGTAGGAGGAGTACTATTTATAGCAACTGAGTTGTGTCAGTTTGTACTTTTTTTTTGCTTGGTGTCAGAACTCTGCAGTAGTTGTACTTTATCAAGATGTACTTGACATTTAATGGCAATAGATGTGTGCATGCTTGATTCTACTTCTTCTTCATCTCAATCTCAATCTAATTGCAATTAACTTCATTGATTACTAAATTGGATCCTTAGTTTTGGGACTTACAATTGGTATCAGAGCTTGGTTGTATCAATCAATTTTTCAGATCTGGAGCTTATTTGATTATATTTTGAAAAGACAATAGCGTTTTTAGATAGATCTCGCAAAAATAAGGGGGGTTACTTATTTGCATTTTTTAGAAAAACGAGTTTTTGATCGAGTTTTGGAGCAAAAAAGGGTGAAAAACGTCGTTTTTTTCGCGTATCTGTTGAAGGAGTGCGGCCACTTGAAGGTGTGCGGCTCTGTGTGCGGCCTCGGTATACGGATCGGTCTTGCCTCTGGTTCACGGCTCAGCAGATCTAGTCCTCGCTTCGGAGCCGTACTCGCTTCGCAGCCATTCGCACAGCAGCTTCGCATTTAAAAAGAAAAACGAAACGGGAATTGGGGCTGCCGGGATTCGAACCCGGGTCCATTGGTCCAACAACCAAGCGACTTACCATCTCTTCTAGCCTGAATCTTGTTATTAAACTCCCGTTTTTTTCTTCTTGAAGACTCCCATTCGGTTCCAAACTTTCACAATTTGACAAAATCAGCCCAAAAATTCAAAATTTTATTTTTTAAAATTCCATTTTCAACCAAAATTTTAGTGTTTAAATTTTAACTTTTATTTTTGACTTTTTACTTAAAATTTTGACTTTGACTTTTAAAAGTTGACCTTTGACTTTAAAATTGACTTTCTCGTTTGACTTTTAATTTTTCAAATTTGGCTTTTCGGTTTGACTTTTCAAGTTTGACTTTTGAGTTTGACTTTTTAAATTTGACTTTTAAGGTTGACTTTCTCGGTTTATAAGTCAAAGGGCAATTAAAAATATATAAAAAAAATTAAAAAAAAAATTAAAAAAAAAAGAAAAAAAATGAGTTCCACATCAATTCTGGTAAATGAAGTTTCATGTACTCCATCTTGTAAAGCTACGATTAAATTTGTTCGCGAACAAATTGATTTATTAAAAAGAGAAAATGAGGACCTCAAATACGAAGGCTATACTCTTAGGAAAGGACAAAAACCATTAAAAGCTCAATTAGAAACCAAAATCAAGGATTTCCGGAAATTACAAGAAGATTACAACAACAAGTGTGAAAATTATGATCACATTAAGAAAAAACTTGATGCTGTAACTGAAGAACTTGACGCTTTGAAAATAAAGTGTGGAAAAACAGATGTTAGTTTCAAAAATTACACTGCGTCAAGTAAGACAGCCGAGTCCTTATATGAAACCCAATTAAAATTAAAAGAAAATCAAAACAAGGGTCTAGGGTATGATAGTGTTCCTCCACCTTTCAATCATAACTACACATCCATCCCTATGACACAGGACGAAATTGACAGGGAGGCACATCTTCGATATGGCAAACCAGCTAGATTTGTGTCAGGAGGTATTCAAGTTGAAGATACTAATGCTTCTACTTCATGTGCAGGTAAAATAGCAGAGGATGAGAACAAGGAGAACACCATTGAACAAACCAACATTTCCTTGAACTCTGAATCTGTTGCTTCGAACTCAACTGTTTCTGATCAACCTGTCGTTGAGAAATACAAGCCACCAATTCCAACGCAACAGAGTTCTTGTTGCAAGTGTGCATGTGGGAACAACAAGAGACAAGGCATAGACACGCCACCAGGGGTAGGAAGAAACAACTCCACAATGAAGAAAAAGACATGCTTTCACTGTGGAACACCTGGACACATTGCCAGAAATTGTCCAAACCTCGCATACGTTCCTTACTACGCACAAGGCTGGCAAAACTCGCAAAGAGGGAAGTTTTCTAAAAGAAACCCCTCAAGGTCACGTTCAGACAATGGTGACTGGAATGCGCACAAGGCCAAAAATCAATCCCACAAGGTCAAGAAGGGAATGTCAGCCAAGAAGCCAAATCCAAGATATGTTCCCGTGAAGCCAAAATCAAAGTCTTCTCAACGGCCGACATCAACTACAAAAGCAAGTACTGAGCCACCCATCAGATTGAAAAAGAAATGAGTCAAACCTAACTACAAATGAGTTCCAAAGGTTCAATCTCCCAAATCACCTAATGACTCTAACATTTCCACATCTTCTATTTGTGATAAGCAAGATATGTCATGGGAGAGAGTACCATGCAAGGATGACAAAGGTCAACCCAGTTTCAAAATGGACTGGGTTCCAAAGACCAACTGATCCCGCTCTGTGTCGGAGCAGCTATGGAGGCATATCATCAGACTTCGGTTTGTTGGTAGTGGCTGTTCCTGACACATGATAGGGAACATCTCTCAACTGTACAACACTCAGAACTTTGTTTGAGAGTATGTGTCCTTTGCGGGAAGGGAAGAAAGGAAGGGGTCACTCATGGGGTTTGTGCTTAACGACATGAAGAATTTCCGGATCTGTTCTGAGTTTACGCGTGCTGTTCTCAGACCTTCTGGATGCAAATTCAATCGGTGACTTACGGTTTGCGTTTTCTTCTCTTTACTCCTGAGTTTTTCTTAACCTGATTCGCTTTAAAGACTAATTTTTGTTTTAGGATAGTTTAAATTTGCGCATTTACTTTCGTTTCTCTCTTATGCACAAATTTAGGGGGAGAAATAAAAACAAAACAAAAATTAGAAAATTTTAAAAATCCAAAAACATTAGAAAATCAGATAATGAAAAAAAAATTGTTGGTTATGAAATGTGCTGCTTGAGGGAGATGTTTTGGGAAGTGATATGATTATGTGATAACATGCAACCTGAGTCTGCGTAACGTACCCAAAGTTGAAGGGTCTATGCTCTGGTTTGATGTGTCGGTAGGCACGAAAGATTCTAAATGGACATGACTAGGCAGAGTTGAACTTAGGAAATCAAATGACTTGACAAATCTTGACCTAGATAGTTCCGTTTAGCCTGACAATACGACGCTTGGATAGGTTGAGCAGGGAGATATATATGGGAATCTACTCGTCACATTAATTGAACCCGTACTTGGAACCGTGGTTTAACTTTTCCTCGATGTGCGGATTTTGTCCTTAATTCCGGTTGGAGGGGGCGACTGGTAAATTCCGATAAATTAGGTCCGTAGAATATCATTTTCTTTCTTTCTGTCTGTTAGTCATATGTTGTCTCCTTTGCGTGAATTCTAATCTGACCTGGTACACAACATATGCAACTCTATTTCTCTGCATGTTATATATGTGAAAAACTTCTTATCTGTTAGCCATATGTTGTCTCCTTTGTGTGACTTCTAATCCGACCTGGTACACATCATATGCAATCTTCTACTTCTCAACCTCTATGAAGTAATAAGTAATAGAATTCTGAATCTATCCTCTCTCTGAATGGTTGTCTGCTCACCCGGTGTAAGGAGTACTCTGGAAGTTCTTGATGGCTGGGGCATATCTAGAAGCGGGAAACATGTTCCAGTACAATTAAAATTGAACACTCAAAGATTATCTATAGATCTCGCTGCTCAATTTAGGTGGACAACAATATCCCTGGTCGTCGTCAGCTGAATGGTCCTTAAGATATAGTATCTAGAAACTTAGGTTTAAATATAATATCTAGGAATTTAGGATCACATTGTCTTGTCACTTATAGTATGTCCCAATTTTGTCACAATTTTTTGTGTTTAAGTGGACAACAATACCGGCGATCGACCAGACAAAGACGTGAAGATGGAAGGTACCGACAAGCGGATAAAGGTTGTCTAAAAACTTTGATCCCAAATCATTCTTAAAGTTAGATATCATTTTATTTTTGTTAAATGTGTTCATAGTTTTCCTCTATGCACAAATTTTAGGAGGAGAATTAAAAATAATTCAAAAATCAAACAAAAATCAGAAAATTAAAAATCCAAAAATAGTGTTATTTCTTGTTCAGAAAATCTAAAAATATTTTTGCTTCTGTTTTTATTTTTCCAGAAAATATCAAAAATCCAAAAATATTTTTTTGTGTGCTAATTTTTCTTTTAGTTTTGTTTTGTTTTGAAAAGTGATTTCAGGTGTAGATGAGACTCGTGGAGACTGTATTGAAGATCTTCTGAGCCAAGGCTTCATCCGTGAGCATCGAAAAATTCGCAATCGAAGGAGCAAGAAATGAAGATTATTCTTTCGACATTCAATCTGTCAACCCCAGAAGCAAGGTGAAGCTGAAATTGAAGATTATGTGATGGATTGCATTGAAGCCTCCTCAATCAGTCTGCTGCTATCTTAAACCTGCTGAAGTGATCCAGAAGATTATTTCTCTCCGTTGTTCTCTCTGAAGATTCTCAAGCTAAAAGTGCTATATTTCAAGAATCTTTTCATCAAGCCTCCTCACCCAATGTGCGTTCAGAGTCAAATCTTGAAGAAAAGCCCAACCGCTCGAGATGAAGTCATTCTTGAAGACTCATATGTTCATCTTGATGCTGTGATGAAATTTGAAGATTAATGCTAAAGCCAAGCTCCTAATGAAGATTAACAAGAAAAAGGCAGCTACTTTTTAGGGGGGGGTTTGTTGGGCCAATTAGAAAAGAAAGCTATAAACCAAGAGGGAGATTGTTGGGTCAAAAATATGGTTTATACTTTGCTTTTCTAGGAAAATATATTTTTATGTAATGTTGTATGTGTTTGCGGTTTGTGTGTACGACCGCACACCCTGTGTACGGCCGTACACAGGGTGTGCGGCTGTACACATGTGTATGGCTGGAGGTCCATATAAATAGAGGAGTGCATGTGGGAGTGTAGGGTTAGAATAGGAGGGAAGGCTAGAGAAGAGAGAGAAAGTTAGAGAGAAGAAGTGTGTGTGTGAGAGAATATACTGTAAGGAGCATAATTCATATTGAATACATCATAGATTCATCATCTTCTTCTTCTTCTCATTCTCTTCTATATTGATCTGAAATCATCCAATTGATTGGGATTCCGCACCATCAATTGGATCTGATTGATACACAACAATTTTGGGGACTTACAATTTCATATTAATATATTAGAATATATTAACTATGATAACCCGAAATTTCTATCTTGTACAACATCTCAATTCAATCAAGGTCAGACTCATTTCCGCTATCTTTTAGCATTGTTTAGGGTCTGTTTGAGTGCTCTAAGCATAGTACATTCAAGAATCGAGTGTTAGGAAGTATCTGCTTGAGTCCATTGTGCACTAATCAAGCCTTAAACCTCATCATGTGGAGTTTACGGCCACATCACCATGAGTTTACGACCGTAAACTCAAGGTGGCCGTAAACTCATGCCTTATACATGATGTTCTTTTATTTCTTTGTCATCATTCACCATTTTAACTTCAAAAACTCGATTTCTCTCTCAAGTATCATAAAAATCTTCATTTTCATCTTCAAAAATGTAAGTATTTCATCCTTTGATTAGTTTATACATCTCATTAACTAGTATCACCCTTTGATTTCATCCATTAACTTCATCTTTTGGGTTTGATCTTCAAGATCACCAAGAACACCAAAAACACACACTAGTGTTTTGGGCCGAAATGAACCCTTTTTGCTTCCATATCGTAAGTATCCTTTTCCTATACTTGTTATCTAGTAGAAAACCTTAATTTTCACCTTGAAAACATCTATTTCCCAAGAATAATAGGAGTTTACGGCTAAGAGCATCTCCCTTGGCCGTAAACCCTTGTTAAAGGTGCATTTGTTGGCCATAAACTCCCTAAAGCTAATCATTGAACCTAGAACACTTCCTTGATGATTGAAAGGACTTTAAATCACTCTTTTGCACAAAACTTCATGAGTTTACTTCCGTAAACTCATAGGGCCGTAAACCCTATGGCCGCAAACTCATAGGGCCATAAACACCTTGGCTGTAAACACCATAGTGTGGCCATACACCCCTTAGATGCAATCCTTTGTGATTATAGCACTTCCATATAAGTGTTTCCTAGTTCCTAAGGTGAATATCTATCATGATTAGTTAGTTGTATAAACACTAATTATATACATATATGTGTCATTATATGCTTATTAGGATCCGTTGTGCTCAAGGCTTCACTTGGCACTTAGCATCATACAAATCGATCTTTCATTCGTATCACTCACTGCAGGTGAGTTCATACCCCTTAACTTACATTTTAAATGATTTTAAATGCTTTTATGGGGGGGGGGGGTATAAGTAGAAACATTATAGTTATTATATCAATCGCATGTGATTAATAACTATCAAACAGACAAATTTATTATACTCTAAACTGAGTTATCAAACAAATTGCTTCAAATAGTTTTACAAACACTTTTATTAGCAAAATTCCTTATTAAACTCTTTCAAACTTATATTTTGTCAAAATCATGTCTATATAGATATAGTTATATAAGTAGGATTGAAAGGACTTAGGACTGATAACTCGCCTTATTTCCTGTTCCTTGTTTGGTTGTGGACTTAGGGTATCGGTTGTTTGTCCGAAGGTCGTTTGAATCTTAGTTATATATTATGTGTATGTATATAGATATTAAAGTTCTACATTCAGTTCAATAACTTTGGGTAGCAAAGGTCTACAAACATGTTTATTCATACAAACAACATTACTAGTAAACTATAATAGGTATTGTTTAGGAAGTCACTACTTACTATTTCTAGTACAATGAAACATACAAGAGTCAGTTCATTCAAAAGTTAATACAAACTTACTATTATGAGAAACAGAAAGAACATACTATGATGAGAAACAAAGAGAACATACACTACACTATACAAGAGAACATATTATAATGAGAAACAAAGAGAATATACACTACGCTTTACAAAAGAACATACAATATACTAGTACAGAGAGAACATACAACACACTAGAACATACTATAAAACACTAGAACACTATAACATTAATGTGAGCCACACTTCATGTCATGGCATTCTACTGATGTGTCACACCCCAAAACAGAGAACGGCAGAAACGTTCAGGGGTGGAGGACGTCATGTGAAGTATCATAACAGTGTAAAGTAGTAAACAAGCAACAACATCATCCATTGCATTAAAAGTAAATTTTTAAAATATGTGTGTTCTTTAATAATAACATGACACCAAAATATGAAATCAAAATAAAAGACGAGTCTTGTTTGTGCTCAGTCTTCTCAAAAACCTGGCCATCGTACCTGTCTACTAGTGACCTGAGAATACAAGTTATTTTGGAAACCGAGTATCAGCATAAAGCTGGTGAATTCATAAGTATTTAACTGTCAATGTCTTGTTTTGGAAACTGTTATGAATGCCATATAAATCTTTGAATGAAACAATTGATATAAGTATGAAAGCCCTAGAAAATCCCATATTTCCTACTAGTATAAAATGTAGTCTTCTACCAAGACCCGAATGTTTGAAGAGTCTCCTACCAAGACCTATATGTTTTGCTATAACAATGATAATTTTTCCCTCGTTTTGACTATTACTAACAATACTTAGTCTAACTCATCGTTTATGTGAATGTATCACAAAATAAAGTAATAGGAAAAATATAGTCATGTAAGTGTTATCCTTTTGTATTAGGAGCAACTCGACATCGCGACTGCCGAAATGTATAACCTTGAACATCCGTAGATTGTTCATTTTCCTCTGTAGCTAAAAGCACGTTTAAGGAATGGTTAGTACCATAAAGGTACTCCTAGTATAAGTATTAACCGTAGGCATCCGTAAATGTTCATTACCTCTGTTGCTAACCGGTGAGTTCCGGAATGGTTAGTCCCGTCTAGTTATCCTTTTGCATTAGGATATGCAGAACAATTTACACGTATGGTATGTACTAGTAACTCATCATATAGAATCTAGGTACAAGTATCCATGTAAGTGTATACAAATAAATGTATATATATATATGTAAATGTATTCATGTAAGCGTATCGATGTAGACGTATTCATGTAACATGTAATGTATAGTGTAGACTCATGAATGAACTGACTCTGGTGTAATTCCTTGTAATAGGAATAATGTTTTGTATCTCCTAACTATCCCTATAATAGTTAAATGGAAGGTAATTGTTTGTCCAAGCAGGTTTATACACCCTTGCTACACAAGAGTGTGGGAAACTGAATGAAGGATGAAAGCTATCGTATCAATACATATATAAGAACATAAGTGTATAGATATAGTTTTGTTTAAGAAGATGAAAATGGTTTTGTAAGACATTTAAGAGTTTTGAACAATAATTAACAATGACTTGATGTCATTTTAATAAACATTTCAAAAGTAATACATTTGATAACAAAGTATTTTTAAGATAGAAAACCATTTCATACATCACATTTTGAAGCATGTGAAATCAGTTGGATGAAAACACAGTTATAAATCACATGTGATTGATTCTATAGCATACTGTTTTCTACTTGTATCCCCCCATTAAAGCATTTAAAATCCTTTAAAAGATTGATTAAGGGGTATGAACTCACCTGTAGATGGTGGTTTCAATGAACTGAACGGTGTAGGATTGCTAAGTGTCAATTGAAAACTTGTACACACCCCAAGATCCTAGTTAACATATAATCACATGTATATGCACCCAAATAGTCTTAAATTACTAATTAAAAATGTTAAGAAATCCTAGCACATGATAAACACTTTATATAAGTGTTGTAAGCCCTAAGGATTGCATCTAAGTTGTTGTAGGTTAAGGCTAGTGGGTTTAGGGTTCCAAAGGACCCCATTCTTGAGTTTACTCTCCAAGAACTAACACACAAGGAGTTTACGGTCGTAAACCCTTGAGTTTATGGCCGTAAGCTCCTAAGCCTTATGTTATTAGGTGCTTTAAAGCTTTACATGTTCCCTAGAAGCATTTCTACTTGATGGTTTAATCCTTGGAAGGGTTTAGGGCATTAATACACTCCTTTGAGGAGTTTACGGCCCCAAGGTCATTTCCTTTTGCGTTTACTGCCGTAAACCCATATGGAAAGGGGGTATTTTTTGTTTTCAAGTCCCATGCTCATCTAGGATAGGTTTTAGGCAATTATCTAAGGCTAATGAAGGCCTTAGGCACACTTTGGTACCCTTATATGATGTTCACGGCCAAAGAACCAAAACCCTTAGAGATTACGGCCGTAATCTCTCATGGGTATGGTGTTTATGGTGTTTTTAAGTTCTACACACATTAGGGTACGAGCCTAGCATAGTTTCATTGCAAAAGGAAGGGACTTAGGCACTCATTTGGCCCTTAAAGAAGGGTTTACGGTCCAAGATGTTCTTGGGCCGTAAACTCTTTAATCTTGTTGTTTTGATATGATTTCTAGGTTATTAAGCACATAATAAGCTCTATAATACAACTAGATGGTAGTACTCACGTTTTGGGACGAAAGTCTGAAGATCCGTGAGAGAGAATTCTGCTTTTCTCTAGTTGGAAATGGAACTAATGAATAAATATGGCTCAGAATCATATATATACTCCTGGGATTTTTGGCAGAAAATATTTTATTCACGCAATGAACTCTAATATCATAGAGTTTTGAAATAACAGAGTTGCACAAAACCCTAGTGCATCCTCTCTCCTGATATCTCTTTGAGAGTAAATCCTGAAATACTCAAACTTATACTAAAAAGTCTGAAAATTTACTGCAACTGTTCTAACTTCTACTGACTTGATATTGTTTGTACAGAATAGAAATTTCGGGTTGTCACATGATCCCCATCCTTAGAAGGAATTTCGTTCCGAAATTAGAATTTAAGCAAATAAGTAGTTACAAATAACTAAGTAAAAAGACGAGGATATTTCAGTGTCATCTGATCCTCACGCTCCCAAGTGAATTCCGGTCCTCGCTTTGCATTCCAGCAAACCTTCACTATTGGGATACGACTCTGCTTTGTTTACTTGATCTCTCGGTCCATGATATCTACTGGTTCTTCCACGAAGTTGAGGCTCTCATTTATCTTGATCTCGTCGAGTGGGATAACAAGAGTCTCATCGGACAGACACTTTTTCAAGTTCGAGACGTGGAAGGTAGAATGTATGTTACTGAGTTCGCGCGATAGATTAAGTTTGTAAGCTACTGGGCCGATTCGGGCAATAATCTCAAAAGGCCCTATGTATCTTGGATTGAGCTTCCCACGCTTTCCGAAGCGTATCAAGCCCTTCCAGGGTGAGACCTTCAGTAGAACTCGGTCGCCCACCTGTAATTCCAACGGTTTCCTTCGCTTGTCAGTGTAGCTTTTCTGTCGGTCTCTAGAGGCTTTCAATCGTTCACGAATTTGAACGAACTTCTCTGTCGTTTCCCAAATAATCTCTGGACCCGTGAGAGTGCTTTCGGGAACTCGTCCCTTAGCTAACTGGGTATCACCCACCTCAGCCCAGCACAGAGGGGATCTGCACTTTCGGCCATAGAGGGCTTCGAAAGGAGCTGCCTTTATGCTCGTGTGATAACTGTTGTTGTAGGAAAATTCAACAAGGGGTAGATGAGTATCCCAAGCTTTCCCAAAGTCAATCAGACAGGCTCGCAACATATCTTCTAAGGTTTGGATAGTTCGCTCACTTTGTCCGTCGGTCTGTGGATGGTAGGCTGTACTCATGTCCAACCTAGTTCCTAGAGAATTTTGTAGCGACTACCAGAACCTAGAAGTGAATCTACTATCTCTATCTGAGATAGTGGATATGGGAACACAGTGCAGTCTTACAATCTGCCTAATGTAGGTTCTCGTAAGTTTCTCCATTTTGTCGGTTTCTTTGATGGGTAGGAAGTGTGCAGACTTGGTCAATCTGTCGACGATGACCCATATGGTATCAAGTCCACCTGTTGTCTTGGGAACTTGGTTATGAAGTCCATAGTGATTCGCTCCCACTTCCATTCTGGTATCTCCAGTTGCTGTAGAAGACCGGAGGGTTTCTGGTATTCGACCTTTACCTTTGCGCAAGTAAGGCATTTACTTACAAAGGTAGCAATATCTGCTTTCATGCTAGGCCACCAGTATAACTTTTTAAGATCCAGATACATCTTATCTGAACCTGGGTGGACGGAATAACGAGTGTTGTGAGCTTCGGTCATGACTAAGTCTCTGAAGCCACCGTGTTTCGGTGTCCAGATCCAATCCATGATGTATAAGGCTCCGCCATCCTTGACTTCCAAGTTCTTATCCATCACTCTCAGGGATTCACCTGCCACATTTTTAGGTTTCAAAGCGTCAAACTGAGCCTCCTTAATTTACATGGACAAGTGTGAATGGATAGTTAGAGTCAAAGATTTGACTCTACGACCAGCATATTCTTTCCGACTTAGGGCGTCGGCTACTACATTGGCTTTACCCGGATGATAACGAATTTCGCACTCGTAATCACTGAGTAGCTCGACCCACCTTCGTTGTCTCATGTTGAGCTCCTTCTGGTCGAAAATGTGTTGTAGACTTTTGTGGTCTGTAAAGATCGTGCTTTTTGTACCATACATGTAGTGTCTCCAGATCTTCAGAGCAAACACAACTGCTCCTAGTTCAAGATCGTGGGTGGTATAGTTAACCTCATGTGTCTTCAGCTGTCTCGAGGCATAGGCTATGACTTTACCTCGCTGCATCAGAACACATCCAAGTCCTTGATTTGATGCATCGCAATAGAAAATGAAGTCTTCTATCCCTTCGGGGAGGGATAGTATTGGTGAGGTGCACAAGTCTCGCTTGAGCGTTTGGAACAATCTTTCCTGTTTCTCTTCCCAGTCAAAGGCCACGCCTTTCTGGGTCAGGGTTGTAAGAGGTTTCGCTATGCGGGAGAAGTTCTGAATGAACCTGCGATAGTAGCCAGCGAGACCTAGAAATTGATGAATTTCTGTAGGTGTCTTCGGTACTGACCAGTTCTCAATGGCCTTGATTTTGGAAGGGTCCACGTGTATTCCTTCTTCGCTAACAACAGGGCCCAAGAATTCGACTCGTCGTATCCAAAATTCGCACTTGGAGAACTTCGTATAGAGCTTCTCTGCTCACAATGTTTCTAAGACTCTACGGAGATGTTGACTATGTTCCTCCTTACTTTGAGAGTAGGTGAGTATCTCATCAATGAAGACGATGACGAACTGATCCAAGTAAGGACGACACACCCTATTCATCAGATCCATGAATATTGCTGGCACGTTAGTTAATCCGAACAGCATCACTACAAACTCGTAGTGTCCATAACGAGTTCGGAAGGCTTTCTTGGGAACATCCTCCTCTAACACTCGTAGTTGGTGATATCCGGATCATAGATCTATCTTCGAGAAGTACTTGGCTCCTTGAAGTTGATCAAATAAATCGTCAATGCGGGGTAAGGGATAACGATTTTTAATGGTAAGCTTGTTGGGTTCCCTGTAGTCGATGCACATATGAAACGATCCATCTTTCTTCTTGACGAACAAGACCGGTTGTCCCCACAGTGAGAAGCTTGGCCTAATAAATCCCTTCTTGAGAAGTTCGTTGAGTTGACTGGAAAGTTCCTGCATCTCTGCCGGTGCCAGACGATAAGGTGATTTGGCTACTGGGGTGGCCCCCGGCACTAAGTTGATTCTGAACTCGACTTGGCGTTGTGGTGGTAATCCTGGGAGTTCTTCTGGAAATACGTCGGGAAAGTCGCGTACTCCCGGGATGTTCTGAATGTCTTTCACTTCTTGACTCATATCGACGATGTGTGCGAGGAATGCATGATATTCCTTTCGTAAGCACTTATGGGCTTGGATGCACGAAATGATGTAAAGGCTCGTACTAGGTTTGTCGCCATAGATAACTAAGGTTTCGTTGTTAGGAAGGTTAATACGAACTGCTTTTTCAAAGCACATGATGTCGGCACAAAGAAGACTCAACCAATCCATGCCGATGATAACGTCGAAACATTTAATTGGGACCGACATGAGGTCTATCTTGAAAGTATGGCCATCTAAATTTAAAGTACAACCTACGTATACGCAATTAGTACTTTCCGTTTTCCCGTTTGCCATTTCTACCGTGAATGAATTATCTAATGCACATGGTTTTTGTTTAAGTAGGTGTGCAAATTTATGACTTACGAAACTTTTCTCTGCTCCACTATCGAAAAGTATGCAAGCATATGAGTTATCGAGGAGAAACGTACCCGTAACTATCGTAGGATCAGCTACCGCTTCCTCGTGGCCCATGGCCATAACTCTTCCTACTCGTCCAGCCATCTCCGCCTTAGGGCAGTTCCTCTTGTAGTGGCCCACCTCGCCACAACCGTAGCAAGCTTGGCCCACACCGGCGTTAGGAACTTGGGCGGTCTGCGCTGCTGGAACCTTGCAGAAACGGGCTGTACGCCCCTTTCTGTTGCAGTTAGAGCACTGCATGTCCTTGCAAGGTCCGTGGTGGTGGAAGTTGCATTTGTTTCACTTCGGGAGAGTTCCAGTATAAGTTCTTGCTGGTAAGGGGTTCGCAGGGACAATGGGAGTTACCGTGGCAACATTGATTGCCACAAGTTGTTGTCTCTTGGAGGATTCTTGCGAAGCCCCTCTTTTCCTCTTGTTCCACCCCTTCTTATTGTTGTTGTTCCTTTGTGGCTGGGTGTGGGGATTGTTGGGTTCCGGTGTTTCCCATGGTCTATGAGAGACTATGCCAGCTCCTTGGCACTATCAAAAGTGACAGGCTTCGAAGCTAACACACTTGACTGGATCTGGGGAGACAGTCCCCATATATATCTCTCTATCTTCTTCATTTCGAGAGCAACTATATCAGGGCATAGGATTGCCAGATCACAGAACCTATTTGTGTAGGTTGATATGTTGGATCCAACCATTTGTAGACCCCAGAGTTCCTGTTCGAGTTTTTGTATTTCACCTCGAGGACAGTACTCTCTCATCAGCATGGCCTTCAAGTGTTCCCAGCTGATGGAATTTGCCACCACTATAGTCAGAGACTTAACATGGCCATTCCACCATGTTAGTGCTCTGTCAGAGAAGGTACTTGCAAACTTGACCTTGTTGCCCTCCGGGCAAGCACAAATTTCAAAGATTGCTTCCGTCTTTTCAATCCATTGTCTTAACACTATAACCCCACCAGTTCCATTGAAGTTTCGGGGTTTGGCGTTCGTGAAGTCCTTGTAGGTGCATTCCTAAGGATGTCCATGGCTTTCTCCATGGTTTGAGGGATGTGCACCTGTTCCCGATCCGCTAGGGACAGGAGCATTGATGGCTGACACAACAGCTACTACTGCTGCTATGAAGGCTGCCTGGAACATAGTGGCATCGAAAGGAGAAGGTGGTTGAGGAGGTGGTATCAGCGTTTCTTTACTTGGGTTACGCCTGGGATTCCTGCGTGGTGGTGTCTTTAACTATACGTTTAAAAGATGACGACATGGATAAGGATAATTGAATAATGAGAGTGACTCATGGACTAACTCTTCATAGTCTAACAACACAATGAATAGTATGATTTGAATGACGAAGAAAGAATTTGGATAATAATAATTTCCGTATGATTAGATATCTGTCAATAATACTGGAATTATAGATGTAACAAGTTTGGGAAAAATGGCCTAGAAGTAGGCCTTACATCAACCAAGATGGGAAAATTTTGACAGGACTACGACTAGATCAAGACCTAACGGTCTAAGATTTACAAAGATAGGAAATTAGACCAAAGTTTTTACATAACTAGGTTATATCCAAAAGATGCGTCGTTGAGATTCTATCGGCAACGAGAACTACTAGCATGAGTCCTTGATCCCGACAGTAGGCGTTCTATGTCCCTCATACGCCTGTCAGCTCTTGCTTGCTGAGCTCGAAGTTCCCTGGCCTCAGCTTGGGTTTCAGCAAGTTCTCTCTGTAGAGCTGCATTGCGGACCAGAGTCCTTTCATGAGCAGACTCTAGTTGGCGAATGCAGACTGTGTTAACGCTAGAGTTGGCATCGATCTCCAAGACTCAATTGATAGTTGATTGACCCAGTATCATGTTCCTAGAAATCCTACGAACCATGATGGGTAGGACCCTGTCAGCAGAACCTCCCTCTGTGAGGTTGTAGAAGCTTCTGTCTCCATTGTATGGGATAGGTTGACCCTGTTCCTGGCTCCATGTATTCAAGTTTGTGGCCCACAGGGGCGTGGGTCCTTGAAATGCAGGACGGGGGTTCAGGTTTGGGTTTTGAGCAGCTGGAGGTAGGTTGTTGACTTCAGGATCTGAGTCAGAACTATTAGAAAAACTCTCAGCATGGTGATCATCCAAAGGGATTGGGTGAGCATCTTCTGGTTCTTCCTCTAGCCATCCAGCGTTGCCTTGGTTTGGGAAATACGGGTCGCCGTGGTGAAATCCGGCCATTAAAATATACGCGAGAAAAGGGATATAAGAAATAACTAAATAGACGAACTGACTAAGATAATTACAGTAAGACCAAATACCCCTATGGTATTTCTTTATGGTTGTGTTGGTAAGTTTTTAGACTTGTTGCCACATCACAACCATTCCTGGGCATGTGCTAATCACTCCTTGGACCAGCATAGTTGATCAGGATATGTCATTTCCAGGACTGACCATATATCCCCAGGCTTACTTGTCGTATTCAACAATCGTAATACTTTTGTTCTTATCGTTGTGACACTTATTTTAGTATGAATGCAGGCACGTATACTTACTTAAATATTTTATTATTTAAAAGTATAAACTCTTAGACAGAGCGTTTTAATCCCAATGTATTTATAGTTAGTGTATCTTTTATGGGTTAATACATGTGTGTTCTTTAACAATAACATGACACCAAAATATGAAATCAAAATAAAAGACGAGTCTTGTCTGTGCTCCGTCTTCTCAAAAACCTGGCCATCGTACCTGTCTACTGGTGACCTGAGAATACAAGTTATTTTGGAAACCGAGTATCAGCATAAAGCTGGTGAATTCATAAGTATTTAAGTGTCATTATCTTGTTTTGGAAACTGTTATGAATGCCATGTATATCTTTGAATGAAACAATTGATATAAGTATGAAAACCCTAGAAAATCCCATATTTCCTACTAGTATAAAATGTAGTCTTCTACCAAGACCCGAATGTTTTGAAGTAGTGTCCTACCAGGACATGTATGTTTTGCTATAATAATGATAGTTTTTCCCTCTTTTTGACTATTACTAACAGATCTTAGTCTAACTCATCGTTTATGTGAATGTATCACAAAATAAAGTAATAGGAAAAATATAGTCATGTAAGTGTTATCCTTTTGTATTAGGATCAACTCGACATCGCGACTGCCGAAATGTATAACCTTGAACATCCGTAGATTGTTCATTTTCCTCTATAGCTAAAAGCAGGTTTAAGGAATGGTTAGTCCCGTAAAGGTACTCCTAGTATAAGTATTAACCGTAGGCATCTGTAGATGTTTATTACCTCTGTTGCTAACAGGTGGGTTCCACAATGCTTAGTCTAGTCTAGTTATCCTTTTGCATAAGGATAGGCAGAACAATTTACACGTATGGTATGTACTAGTAACTCATCATATAGAATCTAGGTACAAGTATCCATGTAAGTGTATACAAATAAATGTATATATATGTAAATGTATTCATGTAAGCGTATCGATGTAGACGTATTCATGTAACATGTAATGTATAGTGTAGACTCATGAATGAACTGACTCTGGTGTAATTCCTTGTAATAGGAATAATGTTTTGTATCTCCTAACTATCCCTATAATAGTTAAATGGAAGGTAATTGTTTGTCCAAGCAGGTTTATACACCCTTGCTACACAAGAGTGTGGGAAACTGAATGAAGGATGAAAGCTATCGTATCAATACATATATAAGAACATAAGTGTATAGATATAGTTTTGTTTAAGAAGATGAAAATGGTTTTGTAAGACATTTAAGAGTTTTGAACAATAATTAACAATGACTTGATGTCATTTTAATAAACATTTCAAAAGTAATACATTTGATAACAAAGTATTTTTAAGATAGAAAACCATTTCATACATCACATTTTGAAGCATGTGAAATCAGTTGGATGAAAACACAGTTATAAATCACATGTGATTGATTCTATAGCATGCTGTTTTCTACTTGTATTCCCCCCATTAAAGCATTTAAAATCCTTTAAAACATTGATTAAGGGGTATGAACTCACCTGTAGAGGGTGGTTTCAATGAACTGAACGGTGTAGGATTGCTAAGTGTCAAGTGAAAACTTGTACACACCCAAAGATCCTAGTTAACATATAATCACACGTATATGCACCCAATTAGTCTTAAATTACTAATTAAAAATGTTAAGACATCCTAGAACATGATAAACACTTTATATAAGTGTTGTAAGCCCTAAGGATTGCATCTAAGTTGTTGTTGGTCAAGGCTAGTGGGTTTAGGGTTCCAAAGGACCCCATTCTTGAGTTTACTCTCCAAGAACTAACACACAAGGAGTTTACGGTCGTAAACGATTGAGTTTACGGCCATAAGCTCCTAAGCCTTAGGTTATTAGGTGCTTTGAAGCTTTACATGTTCCCTAGAAGCATTTCTACTTGATGGTTTAATCCTTGGAAGGGTTTAGGGCATTAATACACTCCTTTGAGGAGTTTACGGCCCCAAGGTCATTTCCTTTTGCGTTTACTACCGTAAACCCATATGGAAAGGGGGTATTTTTTTGTTTTCAAGTCCCATGCTCATCTAGGATAGGTTTTAGGCAATTATCTAAGGCTAATGAAGGCCTTAGGCACATTTGGTACCCTTATATGATGTTCATGGCCCAAGAACCAAAACCCTTAGAGATTACGGCCGTAATCTCTCATGGGTATGGTGTTTATGGTGTTTTCAAGTTCTACACACATTAGGGTACGAGCCTAGCATAGTTTCATTGCAAAAGGAAGGGACTTAGGCACTCATTTGGCCCTTAAAGAAGGGTTTACAGTCCAAGATGTTCTTGGGCCGTAAACTCTTCAATCTCGTTGTTTTGATATGATTTCTAGGTTATTAAGCACATAATAAGCTCTATAATACAACTAGCTGGAAGTACTCACGTTTTGGGACGAAAGTCCGAAGATCCGTGAGAGAGAATTCTGCTTTTCTCTAGTTGGAAATGGAACTAATGAATAAATATGGCTCAGAATCATATATATACTCCTGGGATTTTTGGCAGAAAATATTTTATTCACATAATGAACTCTAATATCATAGAGTTTTAAAATAACAGAGTTGCACAAAACCCTAGTGCATTCTCTCTCCTGATATCTCTTTGAGAGTAAATCCTGAAATACTCAAACTTATACTAAAAAGTCTGAAAATTTACTGCAACTGTTCTAACTTCTATTGACTTGATATTGTTTGTACATAATAGAAATTTTGGGTTGTCACATTTTGCAACCAGAGTCTCCTAGAGGGAGATCGTGAGTTGGTTTATAGATCTATACGGGATTGAATATCCTACGCCTTGCTGCTAGTTACAGTGGGACCTGCAAGTCTACGGGTGACTAATTTCATACCATTTCGATGCCTTAGAGCGTCGTGTTTTAACTAGTCGATCAAGCATGGTTACAACTATATCACATTTTACCTAAATTAAAACAATTGTTTTAAGGTAGTTAGTACAATGGTAGTAGCTATATACAAATACTTCAAGTACATCATTATTATTTTCCCATTACATTCAAATTGTGATCTTCTCACATAAATAGTAATGTAAACCATAATTTTTTGTAAATGATAGTCTGTCTTTGGGAAAGTTACACACTCTTACAAACATACAGCATACATAACATTCGGGCCTTGGTAGAAGGCTACTTTTTAGTAGAAAATATAGGATTTTCTAGGAGATACAAACATTTACAAATAGTTACTACAAACACTTACAAACATTTACATCAAACATTTACAAATACTTTCTTACAAGCAATGACACTAAAATACTTATGAACTCACTAGCTTTAATGTTGATCTACTCTTTGAAAATAATTTGTATTCTCAGGTCACCAGTAGACAGGTACCGATGACTAGGTTTTGAGAAGAGGGAGCTTTCAAGACTCTTCTATATTTTGATTATTCATTTTTGGTGTCTTACAAACGATATACAGAACACACTTGTATTAAATTATACTATTAATGCAATGGATGATGTTGTTGCTTGTTTTACTATTATGCATTGTTGTGATACTGTACATGACGTAGCCCGCCCCCGAACGTTTCCGCCGTTCAGGTTTTGGGGTGTGTGTGACAACTCGAAATTTCTATCTTATAACAATCCATGCATTCAATCATAGTCAAACTTTCAATTGCTAAATTTTAGCAGTTTTGGAGTCAGTTTGAGTGTTCTAAAGCCTAGTACTGCAAGAGATAACTGGAGAGAGGATACTTTAGGGTAAAGTGTGCAACATTTAGGTTCCAAAACTCCAAGAAAAGGGAGTTTATGGCCCAAATGGTATTGGGGCCGTAAACACCAAAGACTATATAAGTGGCACTTAGCCATTTTTGTCATTTTCCACCATTTTCAAGCCCTTAACCTCATTCTCTCTCAAGTATCATCACTAGATCTTCAAACTTAGTAAGTATTCCTTCTTTGATTAGTTGATTAACTTCATTATCTAGTGTTTGTGAATGATTTCATCCATGAAATCTATTCATTTGATAGATAATCAAGTGTTCTTCAAGAACACCAAGAACACACACTAGTGTTCTTGAGCCTTAAGCACCCTTTCAAGCTTCTACACTATAAGTACCCTTGTCCTAGCTTGTTATATGCTTAAATCAACTAGATTACACTTAGAAATCATCAAGAAATCATGATCAAAAGGGAGTTTACGGCCAAGGAACATTCTTGGGCCGTAAACTCTATTTAAGGGTCCTAATGAGCCCTAATCTCTTCCAAAGCCTTGGGATCAAGTCTAGAACACTTCTATCATAATCTAGGGACCTTAAAATTTGATTTGGTACAAGATACCAAGAGTTTACGGCCGTAAACTCATGGGGAAATGATCCTTAGGCCGTGAACACAAGTTAGTGGTGCAATGGTGCCACCATTCCTTCCTAGGGCTGGGACTTGAGCATAGAACACTTCATATTGGATTATAAGACCTTAAATCACAACTTGAGACTTAGTACCATGAGTTTACGGCCGTAAACTCATGAGGAAATGGTCTTTGGGCTGTAAACTCATGTGGTTCATACCATATGGGCCATAAACTCCCAAGTGAGGCCCTACACCCCTTATGTGCAACCTGATGTGGTTTAACACTTCAGTACAAGCGTTTCCTAGTCCTTAAGGTTGTTCCATTACCTAATTAGTTGTTATAAACACTAATTGAAAGCATATATGTGTCTTTATATGTTAAATAGGATCTGTGTGTGCTCAAGTCCTCACTTGACACTTAGCATCCTTTACCCATCCTACTATCACATCACTCATTTCAGGTGAGTTCATACCCCTTAAATAACCTTTTAAATGCCTTTGCATGCTTTTAAATGCTTTTATGGGGGGGGGGGATACAAGTTGAATATCATAGTTATTATATCAATCACATGTTATTAATAACTATCAAACATATGGATTTACTATACTTTTAAACTGTTTTATCAAACAAACTACTTTTAAATCGTTTTATAAATTCACATCAAGTCATGATTATTTATTGTTTCAAACCATTTAAATGTATTATAGAACCTCTTTTCCACTTACGTAATCTTAAAAACTATATCTATACATTTATGTAGTAAATATATATATATATATATATATATATATATATATATATATATATATATATATGTATTGATAAGATAGCTGTGACTTCAGCTCCAACACTTTGTATAGCAAAGGTGTATAAACAAAGATGGACACTTCAAACTACATTACTAGTAAACTATAATATGTATAGTTTAGGAGATACTACTTGCTATTCCTCGTACAATTGGAACATACAAGAGTCAGTTCATTCATGAGTCTATACAAATGTACTACATACTATATGAAGAGATACTATTACATACTATATGAAGAGATACTATTACATACTATATGATGAGATACTATTACATACTATATGAATAGATACTATTATATACTATACGGGACTAACCATTCCACACCCGGCTGTTAGCTATAGTGGGAAAATGTACATCGACGGATGTCTACGGTTGTACTGTTCGGCGAGTTACCACGCCGTGTTTATCCTAATACAAAAGGATACGATTTCAATGATTATATTATTTTCCCTTATACTTTTATCTTGTGACACATTCACATAAACGTTGTGGTAGACTATATTTTGATAATAATAGTTGTACATGGGGAAAAACTTTCATTAATACGGAGAAGCAAACCTCCAAAACTATCGGGTCTTGGTAGAAGACTACATTTTATACTAGTAGGAAATATGGGATTTTCTAGGGTTTTCATACTTATAAGAACTTTTTCATCAAAACATTTACAAGTCTTTTCCTTACAGTTTTACAAATCAAAGACACTAAAATACTTATGAATTCACCAGCTTAAATGCTAATCTATGCTTTCAAAATAACTTGTATTCTCAGGTCATTAGTAGACAGGTACCGGTGACAGGTTTTGAGAAGACGGAGCATAGACAAGACTCATCTTTTATTTTGATCATTCATTTTTGGTGTCTATTACATTAAAAAGAACACACATGTATTAAAATTATATATTTAATGCAAATATGCAATGGATGATGTTTGTTTACTTGTTTGCTATTACTGTGTTGTGATATTATATATGACGTTCTCCGCCCCAGAACGTTTCCGCCATTCTCGGTTTTGGGGTGTGACAGATTGGTATAAGAGCATTGTTTATAGTGAATTGAGTATATCAAACCATAAAAGATATACTAACTATAAACACAATGGGATTAAAACACTCTGACCAAGAGTTTATACTTTTAAATAATAATATATTTAACTAAGTATACAAGCCTGCATTCATACTAAAATCAGTGTCACCATGACAAATACAAAAGTGTTACGATTGTTGAATATCACAAGTAAGATCGGGGATGTATGGTCATTCCTGGGTGTGGCATAGCCTGATCAACTATGCTGGTCCGAGGAGTGATTAGCATATGCCCAAGAATGGTTGTGATATGGCAACAAGTCTAAAACTTACCAACACTAGTACAATGAGAACTTTAGAACAAAACATAACTTAAAATACTATAGTAGTATTTTGTGTTACTATAATTATCTTAGTTAGTACGTCTCTTAAACTAATTCTTTTACCCCTACTTCTCGCGTAGATAACATGGCTGGATTTCATATCCCTGGAGACCCGTACTTCCCAAATCAGGGCGATGCTGGATGGCTAGACGGAGAACCAGAAGATGACCATCAAATCCCTTTGGATGATCACCTTGCAGAAGGCTTTTTGGATGGTTCTGACTCCGAGCCAGAAGTCAACAACCTACCCCAAGAGGGTCAAGCTCCAAATCTCAACCCCCGACCCGCGTTTCAAGGTCCCACACCCCTGTGGGCAACAAAATTGAATCGCTGGAGTGATGAATAGGGTCAACCCTTACGTTACAACGGGGACCAAAGATTTTACAACATAAGCGAGGGTGGATCGGCTGACCGAGGCCTACCCATCATGGTCCGCAAAATTGCTCGGAATGTTGAACAAGGTCGGGCAGCCATCGGCCGAGTAGTGGAGATTGATGCCAACTCTGGTTTGAACACGGTCCGCATTCGCTATCTCGAAGAGGCGATGGAAAGAACCAGGAGGACCAATGAGACTCTGCAGTAACAATTAGCTGCCTCCCGAGTTGAAGTCATAGAACTTGGAGTTCGCCAGAGGGCTCATGAAAGACACCTTCATGAAGTGGTTCGTCAGTTGGAAGATCTTAGGGTTCGCTCGAGGAATTCCCATTGCCGTTAGAAGATGTCTAGCACATATTTTCTTTGATTAAGGAATAGCTTTCTTACCTATTCTCTAAGTAGCACTTGTCTGTAAATTATTCCTGTCTTTCAAGTACTTTATTAGACTTCTAAACTGCCAACACTTTCCCCTATGGTATGATGTAAGACCTTTAGTTAGGTCATTTTCCCGAACTTATTTACATCTTTAATACCAGTAATTTTGGCATGTTATCTAATCAATTCAGAAACTCATACTATCATCTGTTGTTGAACTATGGCGATTTAGTTCATGAGACAGATTCATTTTCTATATTATTGAATTCTTATCATTGTCTTTATCTTTTCAACTTATAGTTGAAAAATGCCACCTCGTAGAAATCCAAGGCGTAACAATGGTGAGGACGCACCGACACCACCACCGCCTCCACCTTCTCAGTTCGACGTTGCTATGTTCCAAGCGGTTGTCACTGCGGCAGTAGCGGCTGCCATGTCAGACATCCATACTTCTGTCCCTAGTGGATCAGGAATTGGTACACCTCTTTCCAACCATGGCGAGAGTAATGGGCACCCCAGGGAGTCCACCTACAAGGATTTTATAAATGCCAAACCACGAAATTTCAATGGAACAGGAGGGGTGATGATTTTAAGACAGTGGATAGAAAAGACAAAAGCAGTCTTTGAAATCTGTGCTTGCCCAGAGAAGAACAAGGTAACGTTTGCTACTTGTACCTTTTCTGGATTTAACTTGGTGGAATGGCCACGTTAAGTCACTGACTCTAATTATGACAAATTTGATAAGCTGGGAGAACATGAAAGCCATGCTGATGAGAGAGTACTGTCCTCGAGGGGAAATTCAAAAACTCGAGCAGGAACTCTGGGGTCTTAAGATGGTTGATTCTGATGTATCAACCTATTCCAATAGATTCTGTGATATGGAAATTCTTTTCCCGGATATGATTGCTCCTGAGAGCAAGAAAATAGAGCGATTTATTTGAGGCCTGTTACTTTTGACAGCGCTAAAGAACTGGCACAATCTATTATCGATCACAGAAACTACCAGAACACAACAATTGCTTCACCCGATCAACAAAAGGGAAACAACAACAATAGGAAGAAAGGTTGGAACAAGAGGAAAGGAGGGTCTTCATAAGAATCCTCAAAGAAACAACAGCTAGTTACAGTAAATGTTACTGTTGTACCTACTGTTGTTCCTACTAACCCATTCCCAGCAAAGCCTTATGTGGGCAACCTTCCGAAGTGCAACAAATGCAACTTCCACCACACCGGACCTTGCCGGGAAATGCATTGCTCCAACTGCAACAGAAAGGGGCATACTGCCCGTTTCTGCAAGGCTCCCGCAAAGCCGAGCACTCAAGTTCCCAATGCTGGTGTGGGCCAAACTTGCTATGGTTGTGGCGAAGTGGGTCACTTCAAAAGAAACTGCCCGAAGGCAGGAAATACCGGTGGAGTGGGACGAGTTTTGGCTATGGGCCACGAGGAAGCCGTAACTGATCCTAAGATAGTTACTGGTACGTTTTCTCCTCGATAATTCATATGCATGTATACTATTCGATAGCGGAGCGGCGAAAAGCTTCGTAAGCCAGAAATTTGTTCACTTGCTTAAACAAAAACCACGTACACTGAGGGAATCGTTCACTATAGAAATGGAAAACGGGAAAACGGAAAGTACAAACTGCATATACGTAGGTTGTACTCTAACTCTAGATGTCCATTCTTTCCAAATAGACCTCATGTCGGTCTTAATTAAAAGTTTCGACGTCATAATCGGTATGGATTGGTTAATTCGTCTTCGCGCCGACATCATGTGCTTTGAGAAAGCAGTTCGTCTTAACCTCCCTAACAACGAAACCCTAGTTATCTACGACGAAAAATCTAGTATGAACCTTTGCATCATTTCGAGTATTCAAGCTCAAAAGTGCTTACGAAAGGAAAATCATGCATTCCTTGCACACATCGTAGATACGAGTCAAGAAAGTAAAGGAAATTCAGAACATTCCAGAAGTACGCGACTTTCCCAACATCTTTCCAGAAGAACTACTGGGATTACCACCGCAACGCCAAGTCGAGTTCATAATCGACTTAGTGCCAGTGGCTACGCCAGTAGCCAAATCTCCTTATCGTCTGGCACCAGCGGAGATGCAGGAACCTTCCTATCAGCTTAACGAACTTATCAAGAAGGGATTCATTAGGCCAAGCTCTCACCATGGGGAGCATCGGTCTTGTTCGTCAAGAAGAAAGACAGATCGTTTCGTATGTGCATCGACTACAGGGAACTCAACAAGCTTACCGTTAAAAATCGTTATCCTCTACCCCGAATTGACGACTTATTTTATCAAATTCAAGGAGAAAATTACTTCTCAAAGATAGATCTACGATCCAGGTATCACCAGTTGCGAGTGCAAGAGGAAGATGTCTCCAAGACAGCCTTCCAAACTCGTTATGGACACTACGAGTTTGTAGTGATGCCATTCGGATTAACCAACGCACCAGCTGTATTGATGTACCTGATGAATAGGGTGTGCCGTCCTTACTTGGATCAGTTCGTTATCGTCTTCATCGATGACCTACTTATCTATTCCCTAAGTAAGGAGGAGCATAGTCAACACCTACGGAAATTTTTAGAAACATTACAATCGGAGAAGATCTATGCAAAGTTCTCCAAGTGTGAGTTTTGGATTCAATCAGTTGAATTCTTGGGTCACGTGGTTAGTGAAAAGGGAATACACATGGACCCTTCCAAAATTAAGGCTATTGAGAAATGGTCAGCACCGAAGACACCTACATAAATTCGTCAATTTCTAGGTCTTGCTGGCTACTACCGCAGGTTCATACGGAACTTCTCTAGTATCGCGAAACCACTTGCCACACTGACCCAGAAAGGCGTGGCCTTTGACTGGGAAAAGAAACAAGAGAAGGCATTCCAAATGCTGAAACGAGCCTTATGCACCGCACCAATACTATCCCTCCCATAAGGAATAGAAGACTTCGTGGTCTATTTCAATGCATCCAACCAAGGGTTCAGATGTGTTCTGATGCAACAAGGTAAGGTCATTGCCTATGCCTCAAGACAGCTGAAGACGCATGAGGTCAATTACACCACACATGATCTTGAGTTATGAGCACTTGTGTTTGCTCTGAAGATCTGGATATGTTATCTGTACAGTACGAAAAGTACTATCTTTACAGACCACAAAGCCTCCAATACATCTGCGACCAGAAAGAGCTCAACACGAGACAACGACGGTGGGTCAAGCTACTCAATGACTATGAATGCGAAATTCGTTATCATCCCGGCAAAGCCAATGTAGTAGCTGACACCCTAAGTTGGAAGGAGTACTCTGTGTTGGATTAATGTCTAAGTCCATAACTATAATTGGTAAGACTTGACCCGACCCGGCATGGTCCATTTGGGTTGCATGGCATCATGCACTTGGATAGACTAAAATGAGAGAAATAAGACACTTATGGTTATTAATATATTATAAGTTCTAGTATATTAATAATAAGAATAATAAGATTATTTAATTAGTATTGATCAAGAATTAATCTAGGATTAAAAAGTGGTCAAAAGAAGACTAATTAAATATATGGGTTGATTGTGCAAATCATCTATAACTTATATAGTGGACCAAAGCTCCATGGATAATCAAGTTGGGTTAAACCCATAGGATGCTCCATGGAGGTTACATAACCCATGGGTCATGGAAATGAAAGGTCATGACAATTAGGGTTTACATGGTGTAACCCTAATTGTAACACACTATATAAGCATCATATTACTCACCAAAATTGGCCACTAGTGAGGGTAATAGAAGGGCTAGCCGAGTTTCATGAAGTGTAGAATTCTCTCAAGTTATTCCAAGTGTAGTTGGTGTTGTGTGAACCATTTGAGGTGTCACACTTGAGGCACTTGGCACTCAAGCTTCATGAAGACTTTCTACATGAAAGAGGCATGTATTCTATCTTGTTATATTCATTGTTTTATAGCTTAGATTAGGATAATACCTTGGATGTTCATATTTGCATGTATAATAGAGAAAACATAGATCCAAGGTATTTAGGGTTGCATGTACACTTAAGAGTGTTAGAATGCTCAAAACCCAACAGTTGTATCAGAGCCTAGGCTTGTTTTCTTGTTATACTTGCAATAGAAGCTGAAAAATCGAGTTTTGTTGCTGTCTAACCAGCAGACTCGCCGAGTCCATGAAGGGACTCGCCGAGTCCAAGGCAAAATGCATCCAACTCGCCGAGTTGGTTCGTGCACTCGACGAGTTGGACCCCCAGACAGCATAAATTCGACTTTTTTTTGGCTAGAATTGGACTAGGAACATTACCCTAAGTTGTTTTTGAACTTATAAACTTGTTTTTGATGTGGTAATGTTCATGCTAATCCAATTTCAAAGATAATTGTCAATAGATTCATGTTTTGTATTAGTTTAAGTTTTAGACTAATTACATGAAAAAGTTTGATTTGAATTATCTTGTTCTTATGAGTTGCTTAGATTAATAGAAAAGTTAATTGATTATGTGTTTTCAATCCAAATTAATCTAAGAGTTGATTCTAAAATGTGTTTTTGTAACTTGTATTCAAGTTATATGAAAAGTCACATTTAAGTTTCACAAAACTCATAAGAGTTGGCAATGGTTACAAAAGATGAAGAGTCTTGTCCTTAAGTTATGGAGGTTGAAGAGTCATTTCATTAAGTAATAAAATATGTAACCTTAATCAATTCCATAAGTTATAAAATAAAGAAAAGTTAATTCTTTTGTTAGTTTAAAGTCTTCCATAACTTGTCCTCAAGTTATGGAACTTGAAGAGTTTTTGGATTAAAACTACTTTAAACACATAAGTTATGGAATTAATTAGTTTTGAATAGTTTCAAAACTTGCCCTCAAGTTTTGGAATTTGAAAAGTTTTCAATTATGAATACTTTAATTCCAAGTTAGCCCTTAGAATTTTAAAAGTTAAAATTCAACCCTGATACTTTATAATATTACAAGTTAATAATATTTATATATATGTTGTCACACCCCAAAACCGGAACGGCGGAAACGTTCTGGGGTGGATGACGTCATGTCAAGTATCACAACACATGCATTATAGTAATCAAAGTACAACAAAACATTGCATTAATAGTAATAGTTTTACATGGTTACATTAATACATCAAAGTAATACAAGTAATAGAATAAATACAGCGCGGTACTAAGCTATCTTCATCAACAGCTCCGGGGATGTACCTGTCTAATGCTAACCTGAGAATACAAGTTATTTGAAAAGCAATTATCAGCATTTTTACAAATGCTGGTGAGTTCATAAGTATTTAGTGACATTTCATCAAAATAACTTTATAAAGTAATAGTTTAAGTGTTTACAGTGTATTAGAGTTCTTTCCAGAAAATCCTATATTTTCTTTAATCAAAGCAGCCTTCTACCAAGACTGGTCAGTGTTATGTGGTAAAAGTGGTTTTCCCTTAATTGATATCATTATCAAAATACTGAATTTGATTATTAAAGAAAGCAAGAGACAACAGGGAAATAACATATGCCTCAGCAGTGAGGACTGCTGACTAAGGCAAAGGAATCATAGACTCCAGGAGAGTATCGAACGAACGACACGCCTGGTTCAGTCTAACAAATAGAGACACAGACCCCAGAAGGTACCAAATGAAAGGTACAGATGGTAAGGTCCAAAACAGTGAATACAGACCGCATACAATATCAAATGAAAGATATGTCTAGCAAGGTCTAGAACAGTGAATACAATGTATACAGTGAATACAGTGAATACAGTGGATACTGTGAATACATTGGATACAGACCCCAGACAACATCAAATGAGAGATACGTCTTGTAAGGTCAAAACATAGGAGACAGACCCCAGACAGTATCAAATGAAAGATACGTCTTGTAAGGTCAAAACAGTCGGACTCTGAAATTGAATTACCAGCATACAGTGCGAATTGCTGGCGAAATACCGTTACCTTAAAGCCAATGAATTATAAGGTAACCCGGGATACTCGTAACCATACTGACTAGAGTACCAGATGCCCTACAAGCGTCTAAAATGTGACATTTGTAACCCGTTGGCTTGGTAGGCCGGGACTATAGCTAGCAGTCTGGGTGCGGGGTTGTCAATCCCGTATAGATCTATACACACAATGTACGCTCTCCCTACAGGAGACTCTGGTTACCAACTAGACAACGGAGAAGGCCGTGTCCTGAAGATGCATCCCAAATAGTGGGTAGAGACTTCCAACTAGTGGGTTTCTAATGTAAGTGTTGAACTAGAGTTAGAGACTCTTAACTGAATTGACTAAAGTAAACCCGTATGTCTATGCTTGTGTACATAATATATAAGTAATGAATCAAACGACCTTCGGATGGACATCCGATCCCACCAGACCACATCTCAACGAAGAAAAGGAAATAGGGCGGACAAGCCTTCCTAAGTCCTTCAATCATTATTTATATGCATCTATACAAGCACAGACATACATCTAACTACGACTGAGTGTGTATAAAGTAGAAATGATTCTTGTGAAGTAGGAGTGTCTAATAAGTGAAGTAGGAGCGGTCGCAAGTGAAGTAGGAGTGTCGAACAAGTGAACTAGAAGCGGTCGCAAGTGAAGTATGAGTGTCGAACAAGTGAAGTAGAAGTGGTCGCAAGTTGTGACATCCCCAAAATCTCGGCCAGCAAAGACCGATTTTCATTTATGCTTTTAAATATTTTCAGAGTAAATCCTTTTGATTTGAAAGAGTTGCGGAATTTGTTCCCAAAAACAAAACATGATAAAACATTGTTTACCGAAGCATTTCATAAAAGAAATGTATTTTCATTATAATCAAAACTCGGGGTGTCATGTTCCGATACAGACCAATAAGCATAAACGAATACATTACAAGTCATATAACAAATATAAACATATGCAGACTTGTAAACAAAACAACTTGATGGTTCATCCATCTCATGCCCTTCCGCCACTACCTGTAATACAATTTAAAACTGAGTGGGTCAGGCTTGGGAGCCTGGTGAGCATATAGGGTTTTCAACCCACAATAAATATCATATTTAATTTTCACCAACCAACAATAACCCAATTACCCATTCCCGTTATTCTCACTTTAATGTCCCTAAAACAACTAACATAAGGGACCTAGTCTAAGAATATTTCATCGGGGTGACAACACATGCTTCGGGGGTACCTCAGCAATATAAGTCAAATAAGGCAACCATGAGGGGGATGGAGTACAGCGAATGAACACCCAAGTTCATTAACACCTACAGGTGGCGAACCTGCTAATGTTTCCACAAGACTGTCTAGAATAGCCAGTGGTCGTCATCTAAACTCCGCTAGATGACTCAATCAAACAACAACGAGGCCTCTCATCTGTTTATTACACACCAACTGTCTACCCATGTTCTACCTAACATATTAGTAGATAAAAATATACATTTGTATACATAGTTTAAAGAAAACTTGTATAGCATGCTTTAATCAACACATATATCACATAACAGATGAGGCACACACACACATAACACATATCTCATAGAGAAATAATCAGATCTATAAGATAGAAGAGAGTGAATACTCATTCACACATAACACAACCAAATATATACACATAGCACATATTTTTATATAAAATACTTCGTATTATTGTATTAGAAGAAATAACTACACACTCACTTGATCAGAAGATGATCGGACAGCACTACGGCTTATAAAAGTAGTATTCCTCAGTAGATCTGGAAGATCTCCTCGAAAATCGAACTTCTCGCGGGCAGAGCTTCGACTCGGGAACCGCACTTTTCGGGATCTTCGGGATCTCGGGACTTGCCTCGGGGCTAGAGTATGATATCGGGACTTCGGGATAGCTTCGGGGGTTTTTGCGCAGAGCTTCGACACGAAAACGAGAGGGAATTGGCAAAAATACCCGGAACCCTCGCATCCTATTTATAGGAGGCTGGAGCCTCGGAGTACGCGGGGCGTACTGCGTTACGCGGGGCGTACTGCCCAAAACGTCATTGCTTACGTATCCGAAGTGCTCGAGTGCGAGTGTCGACATCCCTCGGAGTACGCGGGGCGTACTCGAGTACGCGGGGCGTACCTCGGATCAGATCGGTGACTCCTTCGGATAATGCTTCCGAATTTTGAATTAAAAATAAATACAAAATGATTAATAAACTTCGGAAATTCATAACTTCTTCATACAAACTCCGTTTTCGACGTTCTTTATATCCACGCGAAGGTGAGACTACGCTCTACAACTTTCGTTTAGACTCCGTCGGCTAATTTCGACTTTATTTTTATTATTTATTTTTAATAGGCCGCGACAGAAAAACTTCGTTATAAATTCATAACTTCTTCGTTTGACGTCCGTTCTCGCCTAACTTTTTATCGTTTCAATACCAACAATGAGATCTTCGATTCTCATTTAGATTGCTTCGGCTAACAACCGCTCGATCTCAAATCGAGTAAAACAGGTTGTATATCGCTAAGCCGGAACTTCGATAAATCATAACTTCCTCATACGAAGTCAGATTTGGGCGTTCTATATAGATTCGGAAACCTCGTTTCAATTACTACAACATTAACCAAAGATATTAAGTTTATTTTACACTTAAATTTTGACGCTTATTTTTATTCTTAATTAATCAAACCACATAATTAAGCAATTAAGCACAAAACACATAATACTCAAATAATACACTTTTATTATTTCAAAACGGGTTACAGAGGTTAACCTAGACTATTACATTGCTACAAATGGCAAGCCCGAAACACAGGCGTTACAATTCTCTCCACCTTAGAATGATTCCGTCCCCGGAATCACACATCAACAAACAAATGCGGATAGCGACTCAACATGTCACTCTCCGTCTCCCAGGTGAGATTCGGCCCATTCGTGTGTTTCCATCGGACAAGCACTAACCCAACCATTTTGCGTCGCAACTTCTTAGTCTTTCGGTCAACAATTGCCTCTGGTTCTTCAATCAACCTTTTGTTCTCATCAATTCTCAATTCAAAAATTGGAATTATATCGGGAACTTCTCCCGTGAACTTCCTCAAATAACACACATGAAAAGTGTTGTGAATTCCATTCAGTTCTTCGGGTAATTCGAGCTTGTAAGCTTGGTTCCCAATCCTCTGAAGGACTCTAAACGGTCCAATAAACCTTGGACTCAACTTTCCCCTTTTACCAAATCTTATAAGTCCCTTCCACGGCGAGACTTTAAGCAAAACCGAATCTCCAACCTCAAAAGTCATCGGTCTTCGCTTCTTGTCAGCATAGCTCTTTTGACGATCTTGAGCTGCTAACATTCTTTCCCTAATTATTTTCAACTTTTCAGCAGTTTGATGAACCAACTCCGGTCCCATAAACTGCTTTTCCCCAGCCTCAAGCCAACAAGACGGCGTACGACACTTCTGTCCATACAAAGCTTGATAAGGTGCCATCTTAATGCTCGAGTGAAAACTATTATTATAGGAAAATTCTACCAACGGTAAATGTTCATCCCAATTACCTAGGAATTCCAAGGTACATGCTCTCAGCATATCTTCAAGTGTTTGTATTGTTCTTTCACTCTGACCATCAGTCTGCGGATGGTAAGCTGTGCTTAAACATAACTTGGTACCCATTTCCTCTTGTAGACTTTTCCAAAACCTTGAGGTGAAACGGCTATCACGATCCGATACAATCGTTAACGGAACACCGTGAAGCCTCACAATTTCCTTCACATAAGAATTTGCAAGCTTCTCCATAGACCATTTCTCCCTGGCCGCTATGAAATGTGCACTCTTAGTGAATCGATCAACGACCACCCAAATCATGTCGTGACCATTCTTTGTTCTGGGCAGTTTAGTGACAAAATCCATAGCAATGTCTTCCCACTTACCCATAGGCACAGACAATGGTTCTAAACTCCCGTAAGGTTTCTGATGTTGTGTCTTGACTCTCGCACAAGTCACACACTCGGCCACATACTTTGCAACATCAAGCTTCATCGTCGGCCACCAGTAGTAGGGTTTCAGGTCCCTATACATTTTAGTGCTACCCGGATGAATCGAGTACATGGTCTTGTGAGCTTCTTCCATCAGAAGATCCCTAATTCCTCCTGACTTAGGTACCCAAATACGATCTTGGAATACCTTCAGTCCATGACCGTTAGTACCAAACACCAACGTTTTACCCAAACGTTCCTCCTTTCGGTCATTTTTCTCAGAAGCTTCCTCTTGAGCTTTCTTTATACTTTCCACAATGGTCGAGACAACTTCAATTCTCAACGCTCTTGCCCTTTTCCTTTCAAGATTGACCTTCCGACTGAGAGCATCAGCAACAACATTAGCTTTACCGGGGTGGTAAAGTATCTCGCAATCGTAGTCTTTAAGTAATTCTAGCCAGCGTCGTTGCCTCATATTCAATTCTTTCTGATTAAAGAGGTATTGGAGACTCTTATGATCAGTGAAAAGTTTGCACTTCGTGCCATAGAGGTAATGCCTCCATATTTTCAGAGCGAAAACTACCGCTGCCAACTCCAAATCATGAGTCGGGTAATTCTTTTCATGCTCTTTCAACTGTCGAGACGCATATGCTATCACCTTTTCTCTTTGGGTCAAAACACAACCCAATCCAACACCAGACGCATCGCTATAAACAGCGAAGTCTTCGACTCCATCGGGTAGAGAAAGTATCGGTGCCTCGCATAGCTTCTTCTTTAACTTCTCGAATGCTTCTTTATGCTTCTCACTCCAAGCATAAGTAGCTCCTTTGTGGGTCAAAGCTGTCAATGGAGTAGCAATCGAAGAAAAGCCTTGGATAAACCTTCGGTAATATCCGGCTAATCCTAAAAAGCTTCGAATCTCCGTGGGACTTTTCGGTTGTTCCCACTTCGTCACAGCTTCGATCTTCGCTGGATCAACCATTATCCCTTCTTGGTTGACCACGTGACCCAAGAATTGGACCTCACGAATCCAAAAATCACATTTGGAGAACTTCGCATAAAGCTTCTCCTTCTTCAAAACTTCTAACACTTCTCGCAAGTGTCTGCCATGCTCCTCCTGGCTTTTCGAGTAAATCAGAATGTCGTCTATGAACACTATCACGGATTTATCAAGGAACGGGTTACAAACCCTATTCATCAAATCCATGAACGCTGCTGGAGCATTGGTTAGTCCAAACGACATAACCAAGAACTCGTAGTGTCCATATCTAGTTCTGAATGCAGTCTTCTCGATATCTTGCTCTCTTACTTTTAGCTGATGATATCCTGACCTAAGATCGATCTTCGAGAAATAGCTCGAACCTTGCAATTGATCAAACAGGTCATCAATCCTCGGCAACGGATATCTATTCTTTATTGTTGCCTTGTTCAGCTCTCTGTAATCGATGCACATTCTCATACTTCCATCTTTCTTCTTTACAAATAACACCGGAGCTCCCCAGGGCGATGAACTAGGTCTAATGAAACCTTTGTCCAATAACTCCTGAAGTTGCATCATCAGCTCCTTCATCTCCGTCGGTGCTAATCGATAAGGTGCTTTTGCTATTGGCGTGGTCCCTGGTAACAAGTCTATTCTGAACTCTACTTGTCTATCAGGTGGTAATCCAGGAAGATCTTCGGGAAATACTTCCGGATAATCACACACCACTGGAATACTCTGCATCACCTTCTTTTCTTTCTTAGCATCAATCACGAATGCTAAATATGATGTACATCCCTTGGTTAAACACTTTATGGCTTTCATTAGAGAAATGATCCCAGAATTCACTCTGCGTTTGTCCCCATACACCATAAATGAATCTTTTCCAGGCGTGTTTACTTTAACTATCTTCTTCTTGCACAAAATTTCGGCATCATTGGCGCTAAGCCAATCCATTCCCAAGACGATGTCGAAACCATTTAGTTCGATAGGCAATAATTCCTCGAGAAACTTATTCCCATTAAGGTCGATCAAGACGTTTTTCATACGATGGCTAACAGGTACAAACTTGCCACTAGCTACTTCGACTAATAAAGCATCATCTAGTCTATCAATAGGCAAAGCTAGCTTTCTACCAAACTCATGCGAAATAAAGGAGTAGTTGGCTCCAGAATGAAACAATATATGAGCAGGTAATTCGTTTACGAGAAAGGTACCTGAAGCGACATCAGCTTCATCTTTCGCAGCCTCAAGTGTCATCTGGAAGGCTCTCGCCTTCGGCTTTGGTGGAATGTTGGGCCTAGCTGTCTCCTTCTTCTTCGGACAGTCTTTCAAAATATGCCCCTCTTCATTACACCCAAAACACATCCTTTTGTTGTTCGGACATTCATTGGCAAAATGTCCAACCTTTCCACACTTGTAGCAGGTCACATCCTCGCTACATTTCCCAAAGTGCTTTTTCTTACACTTATCACACCACTTCGCTTCGCCTCCTTTTCCTCCAAACTTTTTCGAATCAGATTTCGAAAATTTGCTTCTTTTACCGGAACCAGATGTTCCCTCAAACTTTCTTTTCTCACCAACCTCAACCTTGTCGGTGGTTCTTCCCTTTATCATGTTCTCCACAGACTTGGCAGCCCAGATAGCTGCCTCTAGAGTAAGTGCCTGACGTACTGGCACCTCGTACTCCCATGGAAGTCCCTTCGCATACCGATCCACCTTTGTCAGCTCGTCTGGAACGATACGCAAGGAAAACTCCATCTTATCGGTGAAGTTATTGGTGTATTCATCAACTGACATGCTACCCTTCGTCAATGTCAGAAACTTATTCTCCAACTCCAACAGATTTTGAGCCGAGCAGAACTTGCGCTTAAACTGCACCAAGAACTCTGCCCATGACAATTGCAGTGGCTCGCTAGGGCTTAAGGTCTTCCCTAGAGTGTTCCACCAACGAACGGCTCCACCTCGGAATTGTCGCACGGCATAGATAGTCTGCAACTTGCCTCTACAGCCACATGTCATAAAGGCTAACTCCATTTCGGAGATCCAATCCATAACCCCAATCGGATCCTCCTTTCCATTGAAGGTCGATGGTTTACAAGTCAAAAAGTCCTTGTACTTGCATCCCATTCCATCATTCCTTCCATCATGGTTATCTTGCCTAACTATCGGTGGGTTGGCTGGACCAACAGACCCACTGAAGTTTCCACCTTCCGAGTGCCCTTCATTCAGTTCAGGCTCTTCCACACGAATCGACAGTTCTTCACGATTTTGTTGAAGCAACCGTCTAGTTTCATCCATCTGACGATCCAACATCGTCTGAATCATCAATTGCACACCAGCCATGGTTATTGGCTCAGGTGCTGCTGCTACGACAGGTATTGGCTCAATCACTGGTGGTTGATTCCTGTTTTCGTCAGCATTTCCAACTCCACTTCTTGTTCTCACCATTTTGATCTACACCGAATAAGGTGAAATTAGATCCTCAATCATGATGGATATTCAAATCATCCTTATCACTCCGAAATGTTTACATGCTAGTTCTAATATCGTAGATGTACGCTTAGAATCCTACACACATAAGGTTTCTAGATCCGGTCGGCAACAGACCATAGATCCGAGCAAATAATATCATATATGGCAACATATAACATTTAGCACATAAAGCATTTTAGGCAACTTTCCTAAAATAAACTAGTGCTCGTGTCTAAACCACAACAGACACACATCTCAAAACTTCACTTAGCATTCTAAGTTTAAGTCTAGAAATCCAACAAATTCCTAGTTCGCTTAAACTAATGCTCTGATACCAACTGTGACATCCCCAAAATCTCGGCCAGCAAAGACCGATTTTCATTTATGCTTTTAAATATTTTCAGAGTAAATCCTTTTGATTTGAAAGAGTTGCGGAATTTGTTCCCAAAAACAAAACATGATAAAACATTGTTTACCGAAGCATTTCATAAAAGAAATGTATTTTCATTATAATCAAAACTCGGGGTGTCATGTTCCGATACAGACCAATAAGCATAAACGAATACATTACAAGTCATATAACAAATATAAACATATGCAGACTTGTAAACAAAACAACTTGATGGTTCATCCATCTCATGCCCTTCCGCCACTACCTGTAATACAATTTAAAACTGAGTGGGTCAGGCTTGGGAGCCTGGTGAGCATATAGGGTTTTCAACCCACAATAAATATCATATTTAATTTTCACCAACCAACAATAACCCAATTACCCATTCCCGTTATTCTCACTTTAATGTCCCTAAAACAACTAACATAAGGGACCTAGTCTAAGAATATTTCATCGGGGTGACAACACATGCTTCGGGGGTACCTCAGCAATATAAGTCAAATAAGGCAACCATGAGGGGGATGGAGTACAGCGAATGAACACCCAAGTTCATTAACACCTACAGGTGGCGAACCTGCTAATGTTTCCACAAGACTGTCTAGAATAGCCAGTGGTCGTCATCTAAACTCCGCTAGATGACTCAATCAAACAACAACGAGGCCTCTCATCTGTTTATTACACACCAACTGTCTACCCATGTTCTACCCAACATATTAGTAGATAAAAATATACATTTGTATACATAGTTTAAAGAAAACTTGTATAGCATGCTTTAATCAACACATATATCACATAACAGATGAGGCACACACACACATAACACATATCTCATAGAGAAATAATCAGATCTATAAGATAGAAGAGAGTGAATACTCATTCACACATAACACAACCAAATATATATACATAGCACATATTTTTATATAAAATACTTCGTATTATTGTATTAGAAGAAATAACTACACACTCACTTGATCAGAAGATGATCGGACAGCACTACGGCTTATAAAAGTAGTATTCCTCAGTAGATCTGGAAGATCTCCTCGAAAATCGAACTTCTCGCGGGCAGAGCTTCGACTCGGGAACCGCACTTTTCGGGATCTTCGGGATCTCGGGACTTGCCTCGGGGCTAGAGTATGATATCGGGACTTCGGGATAGCTTCGGGGGTTTTTGCGCAGAGCTTCGACACGAAAACGAGAGGGAATTGGCAAAAATACCCGGAACCCTCGCATCCTATTTATAGGAGGCTGGAGCCTCGGAGTACGCGGGGCGTACTGCGTTACGCGGGGCGTACTGCCCAAAACGTCATTGCTTACGTATCCGAAGTGCTCGAGTGCGAGTGTCGACATCCCTCGGAGTACGCGGGGCGTACATGAGTACGCGGGGCGTACCTCGGATCAGATCGGTGACTCCTTCGGATAATGCTTCCGAATTTTGAATTAAAAATAAATACAAAATGATTAATAAACTTCGGAAATTCATAACTTCTTCATACGAACTCCGTTTTCGACGTTCTTTATATCCACGCGAAGGTGAGACTACGCTCTACAACTTTCGTTTAGACTCCGTCGGCTAATTTCGACTTTATTTTTATTATTTATTTTTAATAGGCCGCGACAGAAAAACTTCGTTATAAATTCATAACTTCTTCGTTTGACGTCCGTTCTCGCCTAACTTTTTATCATTTCAATACCAACAATGAGATCTTCGATTCTCATTTAGATTGCTTCGGCTAACAACCGCTCGATCTCAAATCGAGTAAAACAGGTTGTATATCGCTAAGCCGGAACTTCGATAAATCATAACTTCCTCATACGAAGTCAGATTTGGGCGTTCTATATATATTCGGAAACCTCGTTTCAATTACTACAACATTAACCAAAGATATTAAGTTTATTTTACACTTAAATTTTGACGCTTATTTTTATTCTTAATTAATCAAACCACATAATTAAGCAATTAAGCACAAAACACATAATACTCAAATAATACACTTTTATTATTTCAAAACGGGTTACAGAGGTTAACCTAGACTATTACATTGCTACAAATGGCAAGCCCGAAACACAGGCGTTACACAAGTGAAGTATGAGTGTCGAACAAGTATAAGCGTATCACGAAGTAGAGACGACAATAAGTGAAGTAAGAGCGTCTATCGGTATAAGCGACTATAAGTATAAGTGAAAGCGTTACTAAGTAGGAGTATAAAATAAGTATAAGCGAAGCAACAATATCTAATAAGTAAAAGTATACGTTGTGAAAGAGAAACTTTGATGAAAAACATTTATATTCGGAGAAAATCACAATTTGTATTCTTTTGTAAAAACGTGTTTGAAAACCTTTGGAAATCTTTCATAAATCAGTTTAGAATGAATTTAGACAAAACAGTATAAGTAAGAGTTTTGAAACAATTGAAAACCATTATAGTGTCCTACTCGGTAAAACAGTGTACAGTGGTGAAATCTTGTGCATGCGGGTTATCAATCACCTGTGATTGATATGATAACTGGCATGTTTAACTTGTAGGTTCATTCAGGGGTATGAACTCACCTGGTGTAAGTAGGTCCGACGAAGGCGCTGGTTGGGTGCTCGGTGTCACACAAGGACTCGAACACACACAATGACCTAATTAACATATGATAACATATGTTCGCATACAATTAGTATATTTAATACTAATTAAACAAATATACGCGCTTACAGGAGCGGAAAACACTTTAGATAAGTGTTTGGGTGTCCCGGGTAGCGTCTAAGGGTGTGTATGGCTAAGGAATGGAGTTTACTCTCCAAGAGTAAACCCCTATCACCATGTTTACAGCCCAGGGACTACTCACCATGAGTTTACGGTCGTAAACTCATGGTGATGGGTTCTAGGGTGTTTTAAGGCTTCTACTTGCTCGTGGAATTATCCTATGTCCAAAACCATAAAGTGTGAATGAGTTTAAGCATGAAATGGCCCCTTTGAGGAGTTTACAGCCATAAGCAAGGGAGCTTACGGCCGTAAGCTCCTATACCCTCTTTCATTTGGTGTTTTAAGGGCTCAAGTGGTAGTGGGTAAATTCCTAAGCATTTTTCCAAGACAAATGGGGAGTTTAGGGCACCAAATAACCCCTTTGTGGGAGTTTACGGCCCAGGTACCCTTCCATGAGGGGTTTACGGCCGTAAACTCCTTATGGAGTTGTTTTAATTGCATTCAAGGTCCCTAGCTTGTTGTTGGTCAATTCTAGAATTTAATCTAAGGCTATTGGTGTGTTTACGGGCATTTTTAACACACAAAAATGAGTTTACTCCCCATGAAGAGGAGTTTATGGCCCAAGCATGTTCTTGGGCAGTAAACTCTTGTTTAATCTTCCAAATGCTAGTTCAATGTGTTCTAAGTCCGATTCCATAAGCCTACAAGTCATATCTAAGCCTTAGGGACAATTTGGAGGGGTTTTGGGGCTTAAAAACCCCATTAATTGGTGTTCACGGCCCAAGAGTGTTCTTGGGCTGTAAACTCATGATGTTGTCCCTATTTTATGTTTTAAACTCGAATTTGTATGCTAGATAAGTTACACAACGAGTTAGGATAGTTTACCTACTCGTTTGGGGCTCGAAACGGACGATTTTTGGCTCGAATTTAAGTTGTAGAGAGAGAGAGAGAAAGAGAGAGAGGAGAGTGTAAAAAGTCTCCAATGGACTCCACTCACGCTTATATAGGGGTTGGAGTTGGGGCTCAGTGGGATTTTACCCGATATTGTCGTTATACGGGGCTTTTGGTCGCACCCGATTTAGTGGTCGTAATAATAAAAACTAACTTTTCCAACTAAATGGAAATGTGTATTTTGAGTTTTTATTTCTCTTATCACGAATTAACGACATAAATAAATGAAACATTTATTTATTTGACGACCCCTTATTAACGGAATTTTTATAAACTGGAATATTCCGTTAACGGTAACGGGGAAATGTAACGGAACAACTTGGGTTGTCACATCATCCCCCCGTTAGAGGGAATTTCGTCCCAAAATTTAGGTCTAGGCAAGGAAGTAGGTATGAATGGCCAAGTAGAGGTAAGAGAGTACTTCCTATACGGTTGTCCTCGCATTCCCAAGTGATCTCTGGTCTATGTTTGACATTCCAACAGACCCTCACGTACGGGATGCGGATTCCGTCTCGTGTAGCTAGTGGGTTCCAACTGGTGTATCTACAAGGTTTAGGGTTCTCAATGGATTCTATCAAGATGAGTGAGGCACGAAGAGTGTTGTCGGGAAATCACATATCAAGTCTAAGAAATGGATCGACCGGGTGTGAATCTTGTGGTATATCCAAAGGTAGTAGCGGCCTGAATAGGGTTGGACCAAATCTGCATGAGAATTCTCATATGGTCCTAAGCTCTCGGAATGGTAGAGCTTTTCAGTACTCAGAACATAGTGTACTTCTATGGCAAGATCATCACTGGCGTGATCGCCATTCCGAAGTTCCCAACGTTCTCACTCGTACTGTGCGTGTAGTCCTTCAGGTTGGTTCTTAGGAATCTCGAGTGGTCTTTGGTTTCGTGTTTTCTGTCAACTGGCTGATAGAGACCTTCTAGATTGTCGAGTGGGTTGCGTGACTATGGTTATCAGTTTGCTGTAGAGTGTCTATCTCAAGCTTGTGCAAAAGGAATCTGCACTAACGAAGCTTGAGATGCGGAAACCCTGGAGGTCAGGAATATAAGGTTTCACCAGACGAGTGTTGGACTATCTCAGGAGGTGGTTCTACTATCTCTGCGTGAGATAGTATTCGTGGAACACCTAATAGTCCAATGAATCTCTAAGACTGTAGTTTATTCTAGCGTGGAAAGTGTATACTCCTGCATAACCCTTCGACTAACACCAGGACTGGTGTCAAGTCTATAACCTCTTCGGGATCAGGGTCATGAGGCTTAACATAACTACTTTCGCTCTTTGATCAAGTATTCTTGGCTGCGAAGGTTATCCTGTGGTTCTCGGTATTCTAGTGTTTACTTCGGAAAGTGTGATTCTTCATCTACCGGGCGACGATGATTTCCTCCTTGCGAGAGGGCGGAGGATGATAAGCACCACTTGTCTATAACTGGGTGGACGAGGTTCCTGAGTAGTGAGAACATTTACTGCAACTACTCTTCCAGACGTTCTGAGTTTTCTCGGTCTAGGTCAGTTCTAGTGAGTATAGGGTCTCATCACTCAGAACTTTACTAGCTTAACCCGCAGTGATTATCTTGACTCCGGCTCCTATGTTATGGAATAGGGTGAAAGTTTCTTGCGAAGAGGTTTGTGGTAGAGCTCATGCTTCGTCTAACCACAAATATCGGGTGTATGCAGGTAGTATACAATTGAGGTCGGCAGGATGTTCAGCTGTGCGACTCCACCCCAAACCCACAACCCATCGAGGAACAGGGAATAGGGAGGAAACACACACCTTAAATCTTTTTTATCTCAATTATATGCCACCTTTACGCATATACCTAGTTATAGTGGTCAGTCTCACGAGTTCTAATCTTTATGCTTACAAACCTGACGTGCGAGGTGCGAAGGGTCTCTTTGGAGAAACTATGAAGTACGCTTCGGATGGTTGTTGTCTTCTGAAGTATCTGCAATGTTGCTCACTTCGGTGTTCATCTGACTACGAGGGGTCGGTCGACGGCGCGCGGTACCCTCTCTTTGTTACTTCGGAAGGTTTGAGATAAGAGGGACGATTGACGGATCGCATTAGGTTAGATTATTTGTGTTAGGTTTTAGGTTCGGGAGAACCTTTATTTTCTGACATGGCTATGGAGAAAGTTCTTTTTACACAGCACTAAGGATGTACACATGGTTGCACGAAGTCAAACCATGACCAATAGAGTCGTTGAAGTTGGCACACTCCGACATGATATATAACGAAGATCAATAGAGTCATGCGCCGAACAGGCACACAAGTTCTAGGCATCTCGGTTTTCGTCCTATGTATCACTACCGTAGATACTTGGACCGATAGAGTCGACGCGGAACTATAGAGATTTCTAAGTGTTTCCGAATAGAGTATCTTTTCATGAAGGAATTCTCACAAGGAATTTCTATAATCGCCTCACATATACTAGTCATGTATATTTAAGGTGGGGAGGACTGTTGACTGAGCGACCCCGCCCTAAATCCACAACCAAACGAGGAACAGGAAATGAGGTGGCATTCGCTCACTCTAGGTCTGTCCATCTTAAATATACATGGCCGTAACGTATATGTTTAGCCATTATAGTTTTACCTAATGAATTTTAAATTTTATAACAGTGCTGCGACTTTCGCCTTACTGGGAAGAATTTACATTTGAATGAGTCTTTTATTGTTTTTAGTTTAGTTATCCGAGATCGAGAGATGTACCAAAAATCTACTGAGTTCCTTGCCGCTTCTCCCTAAGCAGTAGTGTCAGGCTCCTTCTGTGTCTTTGTCTTTCCCTTCGGTTGGGCAGTCCTTCTTGAAGTGTCCCATTTCACCACATAGGTGGCAAACTGTACGGGTCGGCACATTGGTGGTTGATATAATGAACTCAACTGGGGTTCTGCAGACGCGAGCAGTATGCCCCAACATGTGGCACCTATTACAATAGAGCTCCCGGCAGACACCATGATGATGGTAGCTGCACTTGCTGCAGTGGGGGAAGGTCTCCTAGGTATGGTCTTCTTGAGGTCGGGAGGGAAGGATTGACAGGGGTATAGACTGCCTCAGCTCGTTGCCCTTCGGAAGGTCCTTGAGCCGAGGTACTTCCCTCCTCAATCTTGAATTTTCTCTTTAGTGGGTTTGAGTGAGGTTCTTGGGTGGCTGAGTATGGAAGTGTTGGTTGCTGCTGTCCATTGCCAGGATTGGAAATCCCGACAGGGCCCTTGCTAACATTGGCGGTGTTAGCATTCAGGTGAGCCATGACAGCTGCTACGGCTGCTGAGACTACAGCTTGGAACGTAGCTTCATCGAATAAGAGAGTAGGTTTCTTGCTTGTGGATTGGTTACGCTTCTTCGGTGGCATGGTTTTCCTACACGGAAAGGAATACAAGGTAATGAGAGACAATGGTTAACCCTGGACATTTCTGTCCTGAACGTATTAGGCATATATTTTCCCGTGCCTCGGGTACTGGTCGTCTGAGTGTCGACCTACATCCCTATGATGTAGTCCTGGTAATCAAGGTAGGTGTATGAGTATCGAAAAAGGCCATAAGATGTGAGTCGTTCCTACTAAGTTACCTTTATACTGGGAAAGGTTTCACTCTCCGGCCTGGAGAGATTTGAGAACGGTTCAGAACGAAACCACGGAAAGAGAGGCTCACAAGGGCAAATGGCTAAAATTCTCTCAAATAGAGATGTGGGGATCTGCCCTAATCGGGTATCTGGCAACGGGAAACGACGATTTACCTAACACATAGCGTGAGTAGTGTAACCACTAACTCACTAAATTGTATTATTTTAAGGGTTTATTAGCGTGACGAATCACGAGGGGAAGACAATTCCCGGGTTCCATGTACTGGCTCCCTCGGTCTGCCTCGTATCTTTGACTGGAATCGGCGTTGGTTTCCTTCGGGTGGCTTCCTAGGGTTCTCTTCTCGTATGGACATATTGAATTTCCACTCCGCCTTCCTTCTGATTTCCGACTCTGGGTGTCACCACTTCATGATGGATGACTGGGAATCTCCGAAGTTTAGGTGGATTTCCTTACCGATGTCCCTAAAAGAATATAGGCACTTGGTGAATTCAATAGTCTCGACCCAGTTCATTTATTTCCGAAAAGGAAATATTCTCAATGAACCTTCTCTGGGTCGGAATCAACTCTTCTGTCAAGCACTGAAGTGGGTAGGGTTTTCTACAGGGTTCGTGCGAGAATGGAAATGTCTAAAGAATCCTAAGAGATTATTAACATTTCATTGGATGATCCATATCGAGTCCTGCTACGATTACACAGGGTATACAAATCATATATAACTTAGATCCGATAGGCCTTCGAATATGTGATACTACTCGGGATCCACATCCAAACAAGGAAAAGGAAGTAGAGCGAAACCACATATTCTTAGCCTATGGGATCCTTATTATATATAACCTTGGGAGTACATCCTCTGTAGTTGTAGGTATATCAATAAGGATCTTTTTAGTTATTCACACAAGGTTGTTAATGGATTCTAAAATACCCCTATGGTATTTTAATTCTTGTTTGATTCTTATCTTCTGAGTTTCATTCTGGGATTAGTGTGGATCTTTTAGTGTTCTAAAATACTCCTATAGTATTTTAACTTTATGTTTGGCTCTAGCAATCCTAGTTGGTAAGTTTCAGACCTGTTGTACACCACTATCACTCCCAAGCACACGTTCATCGCATCTCGGATAAATGTAGTTGATCAGGTTACATTTATCCCAACTTACGATTACATAATTGCCCAGGTTTGACGGTAATGCTCAACATCCGAAGACTTTTATCATTGTCCTTCTTGTGATACTTTTGTTCGAGTGTTTAGATTCTGGATGTTATTATACTTTGGTAAAATATGGTTATATTTTAAAGTATAATTCTTGGTCAGAGTGTTTTATCCCTTTGTGTTTATAGGTTGTATATCTTTTATGAATTGATATACTTAGCTCACTATAAACAATGCTCTGTTACCAATCTGTCACACCCCAAAACCGGAACGGCGGAAACGTTCTGGGGTGGATGATGTCATGTCAAGTATCACAACACATGCATTATAGTAATCAAAGTACAACAAAACATTGCATTAATAGTAATAGCTTTACATGGTTACATTAATACATCAAAGTAATACAAGTAATAGAATAAATACAGCGTGGTACTAAGCTATCTTCATCAACAGCTCCGGGGATGTACCTATCTAATGCTAACCTGAGAATACAAGTTATTTGAAAAGCGAGTATCAGCATTTTTACAAATGCTAGTGAGTTCATAAGTATTTAGTGACATTTCATCCAAATAACTTTATAAAGTAATAGTTTAAGTGTTTACAGTGTATTAGAGTTCTTTCCAGAAAATCCTATATTTTCTTTAATCAAAGCAGCCTTCTACCAAGACTGGTCAGTGTTATGTGGTAAAAGTGGTTTTCCCTTAATTGCTATCATTATCAAAATACTGAATTTGATTATTAAAGAAAGCAAGAGACGACAGGGAAATAACATATGCCTCAACAGTGAGGACTGCTGACTAAGGCAAAGGAATCATAGACTCCAGGAGAGTATCGAATGAACGACACGACTCGTTCAGTCTAACAAATAAAGACACAGACCCCAGAAGGTACTAAATGAAAGGTACCGCTGGTAAGGTCCAAAACAGTGAATACAGACCGCAGACAATATCAAATGAAAGATATGTCTAGCAAGGTGTAAAACAGTGAATACAACGTATACAGTGAATACAGTGGATACTGTGAATATAGTGAATACAGTGGATACTGTGAATATAGTGGATACAGACCCCAGACAGCATCAAATGAGAGATACGTCTTGTAAGGTCAAAACAGAGGAGACAGACCCCAAACAGTAACAAATGAAAGATACGTCTTGTAAGGTCAAAACAGTGTGACTCTGAAATTGAATTACCAGCATACGGTGTGAATTGCAGGCGAAATACCGTTACCTTAAAGCCAATGAATTATAAGGTAACCCGGGATACTCGTAACCATACTGACTAGAGTACCAGACGCCCTACAAGCGTCTAAAATGTGACATTTGTCACCCGTTGGATTGGTAGGCCGGGACTGTAGCTAGCAGTCTGGGTGCGAGGTTATCAATCCCGTATAGATCTATACACACAATGTCCGCTCTCCCTACAGGAGACTCTGGTTACCAACTAGACGACGGAGAAGGTCGTGTCCTGAAGATGCATCCCAAATAGTGGGTAGAGACTTCCAACTAGTGGGTTTCTAATGTAAGTGTTGAACTAGAGTTAGAGACTCTTAACTGAATTGACTGAAGTAAACCCGTATGTCTATGCTTGTGTACATAATATATAAGTAATGAATCAAACGACCTTCGGATGGACATCCGATCCCACCAGACCACATCTCAACGAAGAAAAGGAAATAGGGCGGACAAGCCTTCCTAAGTCCTTTAATCATTATTTATACAAGCACATACATAAATCTAACTACGACTGAGTATGTATCAAGTAGAAGTGATTCTTGTGAAGTAGGAGTGTCTAATAAGTGAAGTAGGAGCAGTCGCAAGTGAAGTAGGAGTGTCGAACAAGTCAAGTAGAAGCGGTCGCAAGTGAAGTATGAGTGTCGAACAAGTGAAGTAGAAGTGGTCGCAAGTGAAGTATGAGTGTCGAACAAGTATAAGCGTATCACGAAGTAGAGACGACAATAAGTGAAGTAAGAGCGTCTATCGGTATAAGCGACTATAAGTATAAGTGAAAGCGTTACTAAGTAGGAGTATAAAATAAGTATAAGCGAAGCAACAGTATCTAATAAGTAAAAGTATACGTCGTAAAAGAGAAACTTTGATGAAAAACCTTTATATTCGGAGAAAATCACAATTTGTATTCTTTTGTAAAAACGTGTTTGAAAACCTTTGGAAATCTTTCATAAATTAGTTTAGAATGAATTTAGACAAAACAGTATTGTAAGGTCAAACCTTGATATATGATAATGTTTAAAATAGACTCAGCGTCAGCACGTATCTCAGCATCAGCACAAGCGCGTCAGCAGCTCAGTTTGTAATTGTTTAGTTTACTCAGTGCATTGTAACAAATCTTGTATTTATCTTGTTTCCTTAGTTATCTTGATTAATTAGGTAGCGTATCTCTGAATTGTAGGGATTGTCTAGAATAGCAGTATATATTATCTTGTACAGGTTTGTGAATGGTTACGCCTTTCACAAACTCTAATCGTCGCTTTGTGCACACGATAATCTCTTTGTGAGATTATCTTTCTTAGTGAAAGTTTTTCTTCGTGAATTTCTCTTGTTCTTATTTATAGTCATTGTTTGATATATCAATTGATCTAAAGGACTCTTCAATTGGTATCAGAGCAGGTTTCTTTTATCAAACAAATGGCTTCATCTTCTTCTTCATCAAACTCATCAAATCATCCTTCTGCTAAAATCCCTCCTTTCGATGAAACGAACTTTGCTATGTGGAAAATAAAGGCTCTATATGCCTTAGAGTCTGTTGATGAAGACATGCTGGACATCGTTGAAAAAGGTCCTTATGTTCCGATGTATCAGCCTCTTAAAAACAATGTTCCTGATGGTACTATGAAGAAAACTCCCAAAGAAAACTGGACGGCAGATGACAAGAGAAAACATGGTCTAGATGTTCGTGCTCGTGCTGCAATCAGCTACTCTCTGCCATACAACATCTTTGGGCTGGATCAAAATTACATCTCAGCAAAAGAGATGATGGATACTCTGACTGTATCTTTTGAAGGAACTGAAGAAGTCAAGGCTACTCAAATAAATGATCTTAACCGAAGGTATGAACATTTTTTTGCTAAGAAAGGTGAAACCTTGACTCAAACTTTTAACAGATTCAATACTCTTGTTAATGATCTACGGAGACTAGATCAGTTGAAGCATAGAACTATTCTAGTGCAAAAGTTTTTGGATTCTCTGGGTGCAGGTTGGGAGAATCATGTTGATGTGCTGAAAAACAGTGAGAAGATCAACTCTATGGACTTACAAAGTCTCTATGGAAATCTTCGATACTATGAAGAATCCAAGCTTCAAAGAAAGGAACTGATGAAAGATTCTCAGCATGAAACTTTTGTAGCCTTGTTCTCCAACAAAAGGCTGGTGTCGGATTCAGACACTGATTCATCTAAAACTGACACTGATGATCTTGAAAAGGTTGTGGCCAGTGCAGCTTTGATTGTGAAGACCCTTGAAAAATCAGGTCGAAACTTCTCAAAGTTTCAAAAGAAGATGGGTGGAAAGCTCTCAAAAGGGTCAGGAGCTGATAAAAGGCATTGTGCTGATAAGAAAGAGAAGGCTCAGTGCTTTAACTGTGGGAGCACTGATCATTTTGCAAAGGATTGTAAACAAAAGAAACAAAGCTCAGATGAATACTGGAAGCAGAAGTACAACAAGCTGATTGAGAAGCTGAAATCTGAAAACTTGGAACATAAAGTGCTTGTAGCTGAAGAAGAAAAATGGAAAACTGATGAAGAGTCATCAGATGATGAAGTCAAGTGTCTAATGGTCAAGATAGAGGACCCGACTATTTCTGATAAAGACAAAAGTACTTTTGACACTGATATGTCTGATGCTGAAAATTCCAGGAAGCACAACATTATCTCTTCTTCAACGTACCAGGTTAAAAACTTTGTTTCCTATTCAATGAATGAAAAAATTAAAATGTTTGAGTATTTGGGTGTCATTAATTCTAAAAAGAATCAAACCATAAGAAATTTGCAAAATCAAATTGATCTTCTTGAAACTGATATATCCATGAAAAATAGCATTATTGAGTCCACTCAGGAAAATCTTAGAATTACTAGTTTGTGAAATTCATCTTTGTCTGCTGAAATTGACAATGTTAAAAATCTTTTGATCAAAGAACAAACTGTGCTTCACACTTGGGCAAAATCTCATAAGAATGCTAATTATATTATTTCAGCACAAATTCCACATTCTTGTGAGAAAATTCTTGGGGGTAATTTTGCAGAAGCTGAAAAGGTTTTTAAATCACAAGAAAAGGACTCTGAGGTCTATTCCATGAATGAGATGAAAAACAATTTCAAAAATAAGTTTGTCAGCAACTCTTTTATTAATCAAAGCTTAATTGATGAATATTGTACTACTAATTCTGATGGTATTACTGAGTGTAATGTTGAAATTACCGGAATTGATCCTACCTCTTATCCTGCACATCTTGTTAGACCAACCCCTCTAACTGAGAATATTATTGCTTTTCCTATCTCAAATGGAGTGTTTCATGTTGTTCATGAACAACTCAAGCACTTCCCTGATTGCAATACATCTGTGAATGAGTCAAAATCAGATACCGATAGTTCATCTCCTAACACTGATCAAACTCCTTCTAACACTGAATTCAGTCATGACTCAATGATAAACAAAAGGACTCAAAGTTCTCTTGGTGAATCTTACATATCAAAATGTGTTAAATCAAAAAATTTGCTCACCAAGAAGAATTTTGGAACTAGAGTTTGTTACAGATGTGGTGATTCCTCTCACAAGATCAGTGAATGTTCTTTTGATAAATCATCCTCAAGAGCTGAAAATATTAAAGTTAGGAATGAAAAATAGACTCTTAAGTCAAACTCTTTAAACTGTCTTCCTAAGGAGTGTTATAATCTATTATGAAATAACTTTGTGAATGACCCATCTTCGAATGGGTCAGTGTGTTCTAACTAGTTTCTCAGCACTGCAGGGTCAGGAGCATCTTTGGTACTTAGATAGTGGTTGCTCAAGGCATATGACAGGATCAAAGTCTCTCCTGGAAGATTATGTTAAGAAAACTGGTCCTGCAGTTACTTATGGAGACAATGGAAAGGGGTTCACTAAGGGATATGGGAACATCAAATGCAATAACGTGGTTTTTCAAAACGTTTCATATGTTAAGGGTCTCAAACACAACCTTATTTCTATCAGTCAATTGTGTGATGCTGACTATGAAGTTCACTTTACAAAGAAGGAAGGAAGAGTTGTAAACACTGACAAGAACATCGTACTCTCAACAAGTAGAAAAGATGATATATATGTTCTTGACATGTTCTCAAGTGACAAGGCACTGATGCAATGTTTCTTTACAAAGTCTCAGACGAATCTTAGCTGGATTTGGCACAAACGGTTTTCTCATCTGAACTTCAAGAATCTATCCAAGATATCCAATCAAGACCTAGTTAGAGGGCTCCCAAAATTCAGCGTTATGAAAGACAAGATGTGTTCAGCTTGTGAACAAGGAAAACAAACCAAGTCCTCTTTCAAACCCAAGTCATGTTCCAGTATATCAGTCCCTCTTCATCTACTCCACATGGACTTGTTTGGACCTATTCCCGTTCGTTCACTAGGTGGAAATAAGTATACTCTAGTGGTCGTTGATGAGTTCACTCGATTCACATGGGTAGTTTTCTTGAAGAAGAAAAGTCTTGCTGCACAGGAAATTATCTCACTGATTCGTAAAAATGAGACACTGACAGGTCTTAAAGTTAAGCAACTAAGAAGTGATCATGGTACTGAGTTCCGAAACTCTACTCTTGAAGAATTTTGTGATCATAAAGGAATTGGACAAAATTTCTCAGCTCCTCGTACTCCTCAGCAAAATGGTGTTGCTGAACGAAGGAATAGAACACTGATTGAGGCAGGAAGGACCTTGATGATCCATGCTGGTCTTCCTATGTCATTTTGGGCTGAAGCTGTCAATACAACATGTTTTACTCAGAATCGATCTCTAATTCACCGGATTCACAAGAAGACTCCATATGAAATGCTGAAAGATCGAAAACCAGACGTATCCTTTTTTCATGTGTTCGGATGCATTTGTTATATTCTAAATCAGCGTGACCCAAGATCCAAGATTGAACCTAAGGCTGATAAAGGTATTTTTGTTGGGTACTCATCTATTTCAAAGGCTTTTCGTGTTTTTCATGTGAACAGGCAGTGTGTTGAAGAATCCATTCATGTGAAGTTTGATGAGGAATCATACACTGATGAAAAAGTCACTCATTCTCCTTCTATCTTTCAAGAGCTTCTCTCTTGTCCATTCGATAGAGCACCTTCTTCTGAAGATAAGACTGATTCCTCTGATCCTATCATTCCAGTTCCATGTTCCTTGAATCAAGATACTGCAGCCACATCAGCAGATAATTCATTAGGTGCTGATGAAACCCTTGAAGCTGAAGATTCTCCTGAAACTGATAATGTGTCAGTGTGTATCTCTCCGGAATCAGCATCTGTCATTGAACATCGAGATCATCCTGTTGATCGAATAATAGGGAATATTCATGATGGTGTCCGAACCAGATCTAGTGTACTTAATAACTGTTGCATGTATGTTAACTTTGTTTCAATGATCTTACCTGATAAAGTACACACAACTCTTCAAGATGCTGATTGGATCAAAGCCATGCAAGAAGAACTGAATGAGTTTGAAAGGCACAAAGTTTGGACTCTTGTCCCAAGACCATCCGGGAAGAGTATCACTGGAACTCGCTGGGTCTATCGTAACAAGGTTGATAAAGATGGAATCATCACTCGCAACAAGGCAAGGCTTGTAGCTCAAGGGTTTACTCAAATTGAATCCATCGACTATGGAGAAACTTTTGCTCCAGTTGCTCGCATTGAAGCTATCAGACTGTTTCTCGCATACGCATCCTACATGAACTTCATTGTCTATTAGATGGATGTGAAAACAGCATTCCTTCATGGTGTGTTAGAAGAAGAAGTATTTTTATAAATCAGCCCCCAGGCTTTGTGGACAAAGATCATCCTGATTACGTGTACCGGTTGGACAAAGTTGTTTATGGACTGAAGCAAGCTCCCAGGGCTTGGTATGAGACGCTGACATCGTATCTGCTTGAAAATGGATACAGACGAGGAGCAATCGACAATACTCTCTTCATCAAAAACAAAGGCTCAGACATGGTTCTTGTTCAAATTTATGTCGATGACATAATTTTTGGCTCTCCAAATGAGACACTGAGAAAGGAATTTGCAGAGATCATGTCTCAAAGGTTCGAAATGAGCATGATGGGGAAGATGACCTTTTTCTTAGGACTTGAAGTTCAGCAACAAAAGACAGGTATTTCTATTTGTCAAAGTAAATATATTTCTGACCTGCTTGTTAAGTATTCTCTCAGTGACTACAAACCAGCCTCTACCCCAGTGTCTAAGACTGATAAGATACACGCTGATCCAACTGGAACTGATGTCAATCACTCTCTGTATCGAGGAATGATTGGATCCCTCTTATATCTCACAGCAAGTCGTCCTGATATCATGTTTGGAACCATTCTCTGTGCTCGATTCCAAGCTAATCCAAAAGAATCTCACCTCATGGCTGTCAAACGTATTTTTCGATACTTGAAGGGAACTCAGAACCTTGCTCTGTGGTATCCTCGCGACTCAGCATTTGAACTTTATGGATACACTGACTCAGATTATGCTGGATGCAATTTAGACAAAAAGAGTACATCTGGTGGATGTCACTTTCTTGGCAATCGTCTCATCAGCTGGTCTAGCAAGAAACAAACATCAGTAGCCATCTCAACTGCAGAAGCTGAGTATGTTGCCGCTGGGAGATGCTGTGCTCAGCTCTTATGGATTCAAAATCAGCTTCTCGACTATGGGTTCAAGTTCTCAAAGACTCCCATATATTGTGACAACACCAGTGCCATTCAGATCACACAAAATCCTGTTCAGCACTCAAAGACAAAGCATATCGAAATCAGACATCACTTCATCAGAGATAACGTTGAAAAGGGAAAAGTTGTTCTTGAACATGTCAAGACTTCGGAGCAACTTGCTGATATCTTCACAAAGGCACTGGATTCTCAATCAACTGCTTACATTATCGGAGAACTGGGAATGATTTCCTTGTAATTAATTTTGATGTTTAATTGTGCTAATGTTTGATATTGTCTTATAAGCTGATGTACATTGTGCTGATGATGACATACTGATGATATTTGCTACTGAGCACTTTGGTTTGATTTCTTATCTTTATCTCTTCTTCAAGTCTTCTAAATAAAAGTTGAATGATTCACTGTACAAAACCATACACCGATAACAACTTGAAATTCTTTGCCGATGGTTAGATCAAAACACCAAGATCTATCACACGCAACTATCTCTTCTTACCAATCTTACACTGATTCTGTGATTCAGTGTGCCAAAACACACGCTGATGAGAGTCTAAAAATCTTTGCCGATGGTTAGACCAAAACACCAAGGTTTATCACACGCAACAATCCATTCTTTACCCTCCTCTTATTCAGTGTCTAATGATTCAGTAAGATAAACCACTCACTGATGAAGTCACAACACTCTGTGCTGATGGTTAGATAATGTAACTAGTATCTATCACACGCACCAATCTCCTTGCTAGCCCCAATTAAGCAGGTTGTACCTTGAATTGACGGAGAAATATTTTCAGCATGTAACTTTTGTGACACTGAGCTCAGCGCTTCCGCAAACACTGATTGACGTTTCACCTTCAATCAACGGCTCTTTTATCCAACGGCTATTTTCTACTCTGACAGGTTGTTACGATGCACCGTTATTCTTAATGAAGATAATCATCACCTTTTTAATGAAGATAATCATTACCTTTTTAAAAACCCCCTTTTCATTCCATATTTAAACCTCTTTATCCCTTGGTTTAATTTTTCCTTCCAAAACCTTGAACTTTTCTAAAAAACCCTAGAATTCTCAAATACTCTCCAATGGCGACATCTCTGTTCACATACTCCTCAACCTCTCGAAGAGTCGTTCCTGCCCCAAACTCTCCTCCACTTCCAATTCACATCAAGGCAACCAATGTCGTCTTCAACCCTGACATTCTAGAGGTTCATCGAGGTCTTGGACTCGATGATTTCGTCAATTTCTTGGCTTCTTGTCGTCTACGATATGCAATCAGTGATGTACCGTTCGAGTTCTTCCCTGAACAAGTATGTGAGTTCTACTATACTGCAATCGTTAATGAAGAAAACAATGCCATCACCAGAACCATTGGCCATGGAAGACACTCTGTCTTCATCACCGCAGAACTCCTCAGTGCTGCCTTAAGGTTACCAATTTTCGAACCCTTCTCTGAACCTCCAACTATTGAAAGATGTAAACGTATGTTTGATCAACTGGGCTATGATCACTCAAAGGTTGGTTCTCGATCAGCTCTTATTTTGCGTCAGTGCATGACCCCAGGCTGGAAGTTTTTCACTAGTGCTTTATGCAAGTGTGTGGGCCACAAGTCTCGCAGTGGTGATCAATTGAGCAATTATGAGCAACAAGTTGGCTGCTCCCTTCTTCTCAGCAAAAGATTAGATTATGGGGCACTATTCTTTGATCAGCTTGTTCAACTTCTACGTGCAAATGTGCGTGCTGATCATGTTCCCTTTCCATGCTGGATTGCCCTTGTGTTCGACAAATTCTTCGCTGCTGACTACTTTTCTCACTCTGGGAATCCAATCCAATGCCCTCGAATGTCCGTTCATATGTATTAGGATGATCCTTTGGATACTGACATTGGAATCTCCGATAGGATGAGAGAATGGATTGCCAATCCATACACTGTGCCTTCTCTCACCGCTGACACAGATGAAGGAGGTGCTGATGGTAATCATATGGATCATACTGATCAAGAGGTGGAACATCATGATGGCGGCCATTTCTCCCCTCAACTTTCTCATCACATCATCTCGGACACTGGCAAAGCCTCCTCAGCACCACAGGATTCCATGCCTCAGGGGGAGCATCCCTCACAGGGGGAGCATCAGTCTCAGGGGGAGCATCCGTCTCCAGCAGCTCACCACTTCTCTCCAAGGATGCAACCTAGCTCTCCAGTTGCCCCAGGTACCTCAATGGTTCAAATTCCCGCTTCAGCATTTTCTGAACTGATGTCACTGACTCGGGACATGAGTCAGCGTCTGCTTCGTATTAAGGCTGATGTTCAACAAATCAAGGAGGTTCTCTTACTTACTCCTCCCTCTAGTCCCAAATCTGATGATGCTCAAAAAGGGGGAGATACTGATGATGATGCTGATGCTGATGATCATGCTGATGGTGAACCAAATGCTCATGCTGATGGTGAACCAAATGAGAAAGACACAAAACCTGCTGACAACACTATCATTCAGCATGAATCACCCAACCCCATTCCTGAATCTGATTCTGCGGGGCATAATAGTCCAGCAGCTATTGAAAAATTGTTTGAAGACAGTGAGCATGATGAAGAGCATGATGAACCTGATGATGAATGTCAAATTCTTGACATGAACTTCATTGATCCTCTCATTCTGGTCCATCAAGAAAGCTCAGATGACCTTGAAGAATCTCATCCGATATTAGCCGATCCTATTGCTGATCCCATCATTCCGGTCCAAGGAGAGGATTCGGACGTTTCCAGTGAAGAATCTCATCCGCTGTCTCGAAAATGGAAGGTAGCAGATACTGACTTGGATCATTCTCAAACTGATACTTCTCTGACTGTGAAGAAACCCAAGTCCATTGTTAGTATTTCAAACCTTGCCGCTGAATGGAACATGTCCCCTGATCGAGTCAAGCAAATTCTTGATGAAGCCAATCGAGCTCAGCTTCTGAAGAACATTGCTCAAGCTGATGAATCTCTTATTCAGCATAAACTTCAGGCCAAGGGATCGTTTGAAGCTCAGATGCAGAAGTTCCTGGAATTTCAGTCCAAGGCTCAGTCTTCTTAACCTCCTCCTAGCTCTAGCAAGCCTAAGACTGACAGTGTTCTTGACCGGATTGATCGAAAGAGATTTGAAGATGTTTTTAATCGGCGAATGTGTGGAGATAAGATCATCAAAGTCAAAGCTTCTAAACCTCGAAACGAGAAAATCCTTACGTTGCTGATCACTCGTCAAGGTTCTTAGCATTCTTATACTGAAGTTGTCAAGAGGGATGAGCTGATCAGATATGGGTATTCGGAATGGATGGAACTGCTCGATCTAGCATCCAAGCAAACCTCAGCTCACTCTTCCGAACTGACTTGTGCTCTTCATCTGCTGATCAAGAAGGTTCAGCGTTTGGATCTTGTTCCTAAAGAACGACCTCAGCATCAAGGCCAAAGGTCGTCAGTTCCTAGATCTCGAAGAACCAAGTTTCATGTTGATGGTGAAGATGTATTGATTCTAGACTTTGGTGCTGGTGTAATTAACAATTCACTTCCTCTAGGTGTTGATCCGGTTCAGCATCAATTCATCTTAGCTCCTGAACACGGGATGTTCTATCTCGATAAAAATAGGAGGATGTGCTTTCAGCGAACTACTGAGATCCCAAAAGCTCCAACCACTCATCTTGTTGGCTTAAGGCAAATGTGCATGAGTCATCAAGATCTATCCGGAGAATTTCACATTCTTATTGCCATGGAGCTGCTGAACAGAAGACAGGAGTTGCCGGACAGTCCTTACTGGCCAGTCAAAATTGAAGCTGAAGCTGAGTATGAAGAATTTCTTTCCAGAGGCGTCTTAATTTAGTTTGTTTTGAACATCATCATATTGGGGGAGATTGTAAGGTCAAAACTTGAAATATGATAATGTTTAAAATAGACTCAGCGTCAGCACGTATCTCAGCATCAGCACAAGCGCGTCAGCAGCTCAGTTTGTAATAGTTTAGTTTACTCAGTGCATTGTAACAAATCTTATATTTATCCTGTTTCCTTAGTTATCTTGATTAATTAGGTAGCGTATCCCTGAATTGTAGGGATTGTCTATAATAGTAGTATATATTATCTTGTACAGGTTTGTGAATGGTTACGCCTTTCACAAACTCTAATTGTCGCTTTGTGCACACGATAATCTCTTTGTGAGATTATCTTTCTTAGTGAAAGTTTTTCTTCGTGAATTTCTCTTGTTCTTATTTATAGTCATTGTTTGATATATCAATTGATCTAAAGGACTCTTCAAGTATAAGTAAGAGTTTTGAAACAATTGAAAACCATTATAGTGTCCTACTCGGTAAAACAGTGTACAGTGGTGAAATCTTGTGCATGCGGGTTATCAATCACATGTGATTGATATGATTGTTGGATAAGGTGTCTAAGTCCATAACTATTTCGGGCTTGTACTTGACCCGACCCGGCATGGTCCATTTGGGTTGCATGGCACCATGCAATTGGATAGACTAAATGAGAGAAATAACACTTGGAGATTATTAATATATTATAAGTTCTAATATATTAATAATATTATTTGATTAGTTGATCAAAGAATTAATTTAAAATTAATTAAGTGATCAAAGGATAACTAATTAAATATATGGGTTGATTATGTAAATCATTCATATCTTGTATAGTGGGCTAAGAGGCTCCATGGATTATCAAGTTGGGTTCTACCCATAGGATGCTCCATGGATGCTCCATGGGAGTTACAAACCCATGGGTCATGGAAATGAAGAGTCATGACACATTAGGGTTTACATGGTGTAACCCTAGATGTGCCAACACTATATAAGGATCCCATTCTCCACAAAATTGGCAACATAAGTTGAACACTAAGAAACTAGAGGGCTTGGCCGATTTTGAGAAGTGTGTGTTATCTCAAGAGTCTTTCCAAGAGCATTTGGTGTTGTGTGAAGCATTTGAGGCATCACACTTGGGGTGCTAGGCTCACAAGGTTTCAAGGAACACAAGCAACAATAAGGTAAGTTATTCTATCTATGATTCAAGTTAAAATTGTTCCCCATGTATGCTAGATAGGAATATAACCTTGGAATTCAACTTTGCATGATAATTAGACAAACATAGATCCAAGGTTATTAGGGTTGCATGTACACTTAGGAAGTGTTAGAATGCTCAAAACCCATCAGTGGTATCAGAGCCTAGGCTTGTTTGTTTGTTATTTGTGCTTAAAAGTTGAATAAAGTCGAAATTTCTGCTGTCTGACTGATGGACTCGGCGAGTCCATGGGGAGGACTCGTCGAGTTCATGTGTATCTTCAACCTACTCGGCGAGTAGGTTTATGCACTCGGCGAGTAGGGTCGACAGAGTGCTGAATTTCGACTTGAGTTGCTGGAAATGGATTAGAATCATTACCCTAAAATGTTTTGGTACTTGAAAAACTTGTTTTAGAAGGTGTAATGTCTTTTCTAACTCATTTACAACAACTAGTTATCAAAATTACAAAGATTAAATGTGATTTTGATTCTTGAAAGTGTTCATATTCATATTCTTGTTCTTATGATGTTTAGATGATCATAGGAATTATTTGTAACCTATGTGGTAGATTAATTCATGATCATAATGTGTTTTAATGGAGTCCATAACTTGTCCTCAAGTTATGGAAAACCAAAAGTCTCTTGGATTAAAAACCATTAAAAGAACACAAGAGTTAGGAAAAATGAAAAGTCCTCATTTTATTACTCTAATAAACTCATAAGTTACAAGAAATGAAAAGTTTTGAAAGTTTACAAAACTTGCCCTCAAGTTTTGGAACAAGTAAAGTTAAGTTAAAACTTTAGTTCCAACCCCTAGAATTTTAAAAGTTAAAATTCAACCCTTATACTTATATTATTATGATTTAATAATTATATATATATATATATATATATATATATATATATATATATATATATATATATATATATATAAGAACAAAGTCGTCTTACCGCTAGTACGCCTCATTCACGAAGCCGATCTATAAGGTGGGTATAAGGTTGTTGCCTATAAAATGGTGACTTAATGGGTGTCCACTCTCACCCACCGCTTGCTTGATCGGTGGAGGGTCGTTAGCCGAATGGGTAAGACAAGGACTTATTAATTCTCATTCAAAGTATGATGAATATTATAAAGTAACTAAATGTTTTATTAAATTTCCAATCTTAGTTACTTTAGGAAAAATGTGAATAAGGTGCTATTCCATGAAATTACACTTTACACTTTGATTAAGTCGTTGGTGGAGCGTGTGTGGTTAACCGGCACACTAACTTGGACTTAACAAGGTAGGTAAAGGGTGACTTAGGGTTTATTATAGTATCAATGGAGCGTGTGTGGTTAACCGGCACATCGATTGAGTGATAAACTTTAAGGGTACCAAGTGATTTGCATGGTTACTTCACACCTCGTTTTGTGATCCTCGGTATCCCAGTCACAAAACTTGGAGGGCACACTCGAGATTGAAACATGCCTTTGAAAAGTTCATTGAATCTCAAAGAATCTAGGAATTTCTAAGAACCATTCAAAAACCTAATACTAAAATATTGCGGTTTTCGTGGTGGAAATTGGTGAATCGTCATTCACCTACCTTTCAAATATGATATAGCTTAGATTACGGCATACCTCTTCTAAGTTATATTATATTGTGATTGGATCCTAGCCTTAATATTACATTTGGGTGTTTTATTAAGGACTCTCTTATATCTAAACTAATCTTGTCCTCTTTCCTTCAGATGTCTTTCAACAATGCTTCTGGCTCTAATCCTAATGGCTCCTTTACCCTTATGAACTTGTGTGGGAAAGTCACCTTTGATGGATCCAACTTCAATGAGTGGATCAGAAACATCAGGATGATTACCCGCTACGAGGACAAAGAATATGTCCTTGACAAGGAGCTTAAGGAGATTGATGAGTCCACTGCAACTCCTCAGGAGATCACTGAATTTCGGGCACATGAAAGGGATGCTACGAAAGTGGCTTGCATCATGATGGCCACGATGACAGCTGAACTCCAAAAGTCTTATGAGGATTTCTACCCTTATGACATGCACCAAGATTTGATGGAAAGATACCATCAAAGTGCAAGACAAGAGAGGTATGAAATCATCTGCTCCATGATAACAACCATGATGAAGGACGGGGAATCCGTCACGAGCCACATGCAGAAAACGCAAAGGTATGTGGATCGTTTGCTGAAGCTTAATGTGAACTTCCCGGAGGATCTTGCAATAGATATTATTTTGCATTCCTTACCATCGTGCTATGATCAATTCCGCATGACATATCACATGAACAAGGAAGAAGTCACCCTCAGCAAACTTCAGGGACTTCTCAAGACCGCAGAATCAGGTCTTAAGGGGAAGTCGGTTGCTATCACTCCTACTCAAAACTCTACTCCGGTTTTGGCAATCGTGAAAAGTCGAGGGAGGAAGAGAAAGAGCTCTTCTAAGGGTACCAAGGCTCGAACCCTTGATGGCTCTTCTTCAAGTGGAACCAAGAAAGGTTTCATTACTCCTTCTTCTGACCCAAAAGAGGCTGAATGCTTCTATTGCCATGAAAAAGCTCATTGGAAGCGGAACTGCCCAAAATACCAGCAAGATGTGAAGGATGGGAAAGTTAAACCCAACCATGCAGGTATTTACACTATCATTTCTAATAACTCACCCCATTCTAATTCTTGGGTCCTTGATACCGGTTGTGGTATTCATATTTGTTGTGACTGGCAAGGACTAAGAAGAAGTGAGGATGTGGAGCAAGGAAGGATAAACTTGATCATGGGGAATAGGAAAGCTATACCTGTTACCAAGATTAGAGTTTATACTTTATCGCTAAGTAGTGGGTTTAGTTTAGATTTGAATAAGTGTTGTTATTCGCCAGGAATGGCAAGAAATATTATTTCCTTTCATGCTTTGTACAAACAAGGGTTTACCTTTTCATTTAATAATGAAGTTGGTTCTATTGATGCTTTCTTTAATAATATTCTTTATTTTAAAGCATTACCTTGTGATGGTGTGTATGAAGCTGTATCTGTTGTTGATAACTTAGGAAATAATGTTTTATGTATTGATTCTACCAATAATAACTTGGATAAAGCATCCTTATGGCATTGTCGTCTTGGACATATAAGCAAGAAACGCATAGGCCAACTCCAAAAGGATGGAGTCTTGGAGTCGTTTGACCTAAAGTCAGATGATAGTTGCGAATCATGCTTACTTGGAAAAATGACAAAGTCACCCTTCACAGGTTCGTGTGAGAGGGGTGAAGGTTTGTTGGACCTTATACACACGGATGTGTGTGGACCATTCAAACATGCCACAAGGGATGCTAATCGTTATTATTTGACTTTTACTGATGATTATAGTAGATATGGATATGTCTACTTGATCAAGCATAAGTCAGAGACTTTCGAGAAGTTTAAAGAATTTAAACAGGAAGTCGAGAATCAATTGGGCAGGAACATTAAGATGCTTCGATCCGATCGTGGTGGTGAGTATCTTAGTTCAGAGTTCCTCGACTATCTAAGGGAATGTGGGATAGTCTCACAATTGACACCTCCCAGGACACCACAGTTGAATGGTGTGGCTGAGAGGCGTAATCGAACCTTGTTAGATATGGTTCGTTCCATGATGAGTCGAGCTACGCTACCAATCTCATTCTGGGGGTATGCCTTGGAGACTGCCGCCCATATTCTTAATCTAGTCCCTACAAAGAAAGTTGCCAAAACTCCTCACGAGATGTGGACTGGTAAAGTACCTAAACTAGACCACATCAAGATTTGGGGTTGCGAGGCTTTCGTGAGACGCGAGACTCATGATAAGCTCGAACCTCGAAGCGAGAGGTGTATTTTCATCGGTTACCCACAGCGATCCTTTGGTTACCTCTTCTACAGACCTAGTGACAATGTGGTCTTTGTAGCAAGAAGAGGAGTCTTTCGAGAGAGAGAATTTATAAGCCAAGGAGACAGTGGGAGACAAATTGATCTTGAAGAAATTCGAGAATCAAGCGGTGAAGGAACTTCAAACTCTAGCCCTCAACCTGAGGAGGAAACTCCTGTTGAGCCAATTGACAAATCTGTACCTCTGAGACGTTCCACGAGAGTTAGGAGTGCACCTGAGCATTACTATGGATTCCATATTACTGCAGAAGGTGAGACACTTATTAGTGATGAGACACTAGTAAGTCAAGATGACCCTAACAGCTACGAGGAAGCCATGGCAGGCCCCGAGTCTGCTAAATGGAAAGAGGCTATGGATAGCGAGATACAATCCATGTATGACAATCAAGTTTGGAACTTGGTTGAAAATGTACCAGGTCCTAAGACAGTAGGGTGCAAATGGGTCTTCAAGAAGAAGACCGACATGGATGGTAAAGCACACACTTATAAGGCTAGACTGGTTGCAAATGGCTTCTCTCAAATTCCTGGAGTGGATTATGATGAGACCTTTTCTCAGGTAGCCAAGATTAAGTCTATTCGGGTTCTGTTAGCCATAGCTGCATTTCATGACTATGAAATATGGCAGATGGATGTCAAAACCGCTTTCCTTAATGGAAAGTTGGCTGAAGATGTTTTCATGAGTCAGCCAGAGGGTTTTGTCAGCAACGAGTACCCTAATAGAGTGTGTAAGCTTGAGAAATCCATTTATGGATTGAAGCAAGCACCTCGCAGATGGAATCTTTGCTTTGATGAAAAGGTCAAGGAATTTGGCTTTTCTAGGAGTGAAGATGAATCTTGTGTGTATGTCAAGGCTAGTGGGAGTATAGTCAGCTTTTTGGTATTGTATGTGGATGACATACTACTCATAGGAAACGACATTCCAACCCTGCAGGAAGTAAAGTCCTGGCTTGGGAAGTGTTTCGCTATGAAGGACCTTGGTGAAGCTGCCTATATTCTAGGGATAAGAATCTTGAGAGATCGGAGTAAAAGACTAATTGGACTTAGTCAGAGTACCTACTTGGATAAGGTGCTGAAGAGATTCAGCATGCAGGACTCCAAGAAAGGAGAGTTACCCATCCAGAGTAACACCAGATTGAGTAAGACACAAAGCCCTAGCACTGAGGCTGAGATAGCAGAAATGAGTCGAACACCTTATGCTTCGGCTGTAGGATCGATCATGTATGCTATGACGTGTACTCGACCCGATGTAGCTTTTGCCTTGAGCATGGTTAGCAGATATCAGGCGAACCCTGGCAAGGCACACTGGACTGCGGTCAAGAATATCCTCAAGTACCTGCGGAGGACTAAGGACTGGGTTCTTACCCTCGGTGGGAGTGGTGACTTGAGAGTTGTAGGGTATAGTGATGCTAGCTTCCAGACTGATAGGGATAATTTCCACTCTCAGTCGGGCTGGGTCTTTACCCTAAACGGAGGAGCGATTTCTTGGAAGAGTTCCAATCAAGAGACAGTGGCAGATTCTACTTGTGAATCAGAGTATATTGCAGCTAGTGAAGCAGCAAAGGAGGCGATATGGTTGAAGAACTTCATTGGAGACCTTGGAGTTGTACCAGCTATTAAAGAGCCAATGGAGATTTTCTGTGATAGTGAAAGTGCTGTTGCCTTAGCCAAGGAACCAAGGGATCATGGGAGATCCAGACACATCGACAGAAAATACCATTTCATTAGACATCGGATCGAAGAAGGACACCTCGTGGCAAAGAGGGTATCATCAGATGAGAATCCGGCAGATCCCCTCACAAAGGGATTGACTCGGGTTAAGCATCTTCAGCATGCTCGGAGCATAGGGCTGAAGGATGATATTAGATTTAGTAGTTAGATAATCTCGAAATTTGTAAAGTGTAATTGACATTAGATGATGAATAAAACATGTTTTATTTATGAGTAAAGTGTTGCTATCCCTTGTCAATCGTTTACTATATTTCTTTTTGCATGTTTTGACTTCCAGAATAATTTTGTTCGGTATAACATATTATTCAAACCTCCACAGTCGGTCATATGTTGGAAGTAGATATGAATCAAGACTGTCATGTTTGGTTGTAGAGGTCTTGGACAAGGCTACAACAATCATGAGTGCTCATAAGTTCTGAGCATTGGATTCAACCCACGCTCACTGGAATCACTTCATGGAATTTTACCTCGAGTGATCGTGAGACGGTAATATCATATAAGTCTTCAAACCTAGAGATATGATTTGTTACTTACAAGTTGGTTATGCATTGACTGTACGAAACTGCATTGGTAACTCGATGTTATAAAACGTACTTTTGTGTGTAATTCAATAAGTGGTAGAACAAACATATGAGTCGAAGTTTATCTGTTCCTTCTTGGATTAGAAGCTGGTATCTGGGCCCCTCGATGATTTTGTTTTGACCCATGTACCGGGCCCGGTCAGAACTAAGTTGATGTGTTCAATTAAGTTCTATGTCAAACAAATCGGAAATCGGGAAACAAATGCTGGACAATAAGCAAGACGTGTTCCATGTATTTGTCCGGCTGATACCTAGAACAGAGGATTATATGATCACTTATCTTAAATGGCGTATCATCATCTTCTCAGTTCCGAGAGACCTTGAAAGAGCTACGATTGCCGGTCGGTTCCTGAAGTACTAGAGATATAGTTATTAGACTTATCCAAGTGGGAGACTGTTGGATAAGGTGTCTAAGTCCATAACTATTTCGGGCTTGTACTTGACCCGACCCGGCATGGTCCATTTGGGTTGCATGGCACCATGCAATTGGATAGACTAAATGAGAGAAATAACACTTGGAGATTATTAATATATTATAAGTTCTAATATATTAATAATATTATTTGATTAGTTGATCAAAGAATTAATTTAGAATTAATTAAGTGATCAAAGGATAACTAATTAAATATATGGGTTGATTATGTAAATCATTCATATCTTGTATAGTGGGCTAAGAGGCTCCATGGATTATCAAGTTGGGTTCTACCCATAGGATGCTCCATGGATGCTCCATGGGAGTTACATGGTGTAACCCTAGATGTGCCAACACTATATAAGGATCCCATTCTCCACAAAATTGGCAACATAAGTTGAACACTAAGAAACTAGAGGGCTTGGCCGATTTTGAGAAGTGTGTGTTATCTCAAGAGTCTTTCCAAGAGCATTTGGTGTTGTGTGAAGCATTTGAGGCATCACACTTGGGGTGCTAGGCTCACAAGGTTTCAAGGAACACAAGCAACAATAAGGTAAGTTATTCTATCTATGATTCAAGTTAAAATTGTTCCCCATGTATGCTAGATAGGAATATAACCTTGGAATTCAACTTTGCATGATAATTAGACAAACATAGATCCAAGGTTATTAGGGTTGCATGTACACTTAGGAAGTGTTAGAATGCTCAAAACCCATCAATGATAACTGGCATATTTAACTTGTATTCCCCCCCCCCCCCTATAAAACATGTAAAAACATTTAAAAGGTTCATTCAGGGGTATGAACTCACCTGGTGTAAGTAGGTCCGACGAAGGCGCCGGTTGGGTGCTCGGTGTCATGCAAGGACTCGAACACACACAATGAACTAATTAACATATGATAACATATGTTCACATACAATTACTATATTTAATACTAATTAAACAAATATACGCGCTCACAGGAGCGGAAAATACTTTAGATAAGTGTTTGGGTGTCCCGGGTAGCGTCTAAGGGTGTGTATGGCTAAGGAATGGAGTTTACTCTCCAAGAGTAAACCCATATCACCATGTTTACGGCCCAGGGACTACTCACCATGATTTTACGGCCGTAAACTCATGGTGATGGGTTCTAGGGTGTTTTAAGGCTTCTACTTGCTCGTGGAATTATCCTAAGTCCAAAACCATAAAGTGTGAATGAGTTTAAGCATGAAATGGCCCCTTTGATGAGTTTACGGCCATAAGCAAGGGAGCTTATGGCCGTAAGCTCCTATACCCTCTTTCATTTGGTGTTTTAAGGGCTCAAGTGGTAGTGGGTAAATTCCTAAGCATTTTTCCAAGACAAATGGGGAGTTTAGGGCACCAAATAACCCCTTTGTGGGAGTTTACGGCCCAGGTACCCTTCCATGAGGGGTTTACGGCCGTAAACTCCTTATGGAGTTGTTTTAATTGCATTCAAGGTCCCTAGCTTGTTGTTGGTCAATTCTAGAATTTAATCTAAGGCCATTGGTGTGTTTACGGGCATTTTTAACACACAAAAATGAGTTTACTCCCCATGAAGAGGAGTTTATGGCCCAAGCATGTTCTTGGGCAGTAAACTCTTGTTTAATCTTCCAAATGCTAGTTCAATGTGTTCTAAGTCCGATTCCATAAGCCTACAAGTCATATCTAAGCCTTAGGGACAATTTGGAGGGGTTTTGGGGCTTAAAAACCCCATTAATTGGTGTTCACGGCCCAAGAGTGTTCTTGGGCTGTAAACTCATGATGTTGTCCCTATTTTATGTTTTAAACTCGAATTTGTATGCTAGATAAGTTACACAACGAGTTAGGATAGTTTACCTACTCGTTTGGGGCTCGAAACGGACGATTTTTGGCTCGAATTTAAGTTGTAGAGAGAGAGAGAGAGAAAGAGAGAGAGGAGAGTGTAAAAAGTCTCCAATGGACTCCACTCACGCTTATATAGGGGTTGGAGTTGGGGCTCAGTGGGATTTTACCCGATATTGTCGTTATACGGGGCTTTTGGTCGCACCCGATTTAGTGGTCGTAATAATAAAAACTAACTTTTCCAACTAAACGGAAATGTGTATTTTGAGTTTCTATTTCTCTTATCACGACTTAACGACATAAATAAATGAAACATTTATTTATTTGACGACCCCTTATTAACGGAATTTTTATAAACTGGAATATTCCGTTAACGGTAACGGGGAAATGTAAAGGAACAACTTGGGTTGTCACATATGTATAAGAGCAAGTCAGTCTTACCGTTAGTAGGCCTCATTCATGAAGCCGGTCTATAAGGGGGGGTGGGGTATAAGGTTACTGCCTATAAAATGGTAGTTTAATGGGTGTCCACTCTCACCCACCGCTTCCTTGACCGGTGGAGGGTCGTTAGCCAAACGGGTTTGATAGGACTATAAATCTCCCTACATTAAAAGTATTAATGATAAATACTAAGTAACTAAACTCTTAATAATACTCAATCTTAGTTACTTAGGAAAATGTGAATAAGGTGCTAATCCATGAAATTACACTTTGCACTTTGTTTAAGTCGGTTAGTGGAGCGTGTGTGGTTAACCGACACACTAACTCGTATTTAACAAGGTAGGCCAAGGGTAACTTAATGTTTATCATAGTATCGATGGAGCGTGTGTGGTTAACCGGCACATCGATTGAGGGGTAAACACTTAAGGGTACCAAGTAATTTGCATGGTTACTTCACACCTTGTTTTGTGATCCTTGGCATCCCAATCACAAAACCTGAAGGGCACACTCGAGATTCAAACATGCCATTGAACAGTTCAATGAATCTCAAAGATCTAGGAGTTTCAAATCCAATTAAAAACCTAATAATTATTTCGTTTTTTATGGTGGAAATTGGTGAATCGTCATTCACCTACCTTTAAATATTTTATATCTTGGATTAAAGCATCCCTTTTCTAAGTTATAAAATAGTTTGTAGGGTCCTAGCCTTAATATTTCATATTGGGTGTCATATTAAGGACTTAAAATCAACTATCTTGAATATCTCCCAAAAGATGTCTAGTTTAGACACTTATGATCTTCCCAAATCTCTTGAAACAAGCTTTCCTAAATGAAGATGATGTCCCATGGAAATCATACTTCTTTCACCTCCTCCAATTATTCTCCCTAACCCACAAGTTCAAGGTCACTCAAGCCCTATTGGCAAGGCAAGGTCTAGGTGTGATCACATCTTGGAGATGTAGTCACATATTGACAAGCCGGGATAGTTGGGTGTCAAAGTCTTTAGAAATTTGGTGGTTCAATCACTTTCTAAGTCACATAGTGAGCTCCTTTGGGACTCCTATGAACCAGGCTATAACAAGACCCTTAATGATCTTATCTATTTGTTAAGATCAACTTCCTAAAACTTTATGGACATTGACAATGGTGACATTGGATATCCAGTAAAGCTCTCTCTTCCCAGTGGAAAGGGATCGACCATAGTCAACTCGGTTGACCAAATGGTAAAGAGAAAGGCTAAGTCTGTGATAGTCCCATGTTTCATTACCAAAGCATCCATATGTTGAATTGCCAAAGAAAGGGACATTGGTTGCGAAGCTGCAAATTTGCCTAAGGATGTATAAAGTCAATAAGTTTGACTCTACTTCACGTAAAAATTCCACTATCTAACTCTGCTAAGTTTCTACTCTGAGATTCTTGATACATGATGTGACTGGGTCACATGGTGATGTTTTAAGAATCAAAGAAAAGTGAAGAAACTTAAAGAAAGAATATGTTGAATCTGATCGCGTAGATGGATTTCTATCGCATAGTTTGAAGATTGGATTCTTGAGCTACTTCTTAGGAGTTATGATCTTTTTTTTTCTTAGGAATAGACAACAACAAGTTTTCATATGGATTGTAAGGATAAGTTTTTCCGCAAAGTTTTAAAATAAAAGGAAAATGATGATTTTATTTATTTTAAAAATATCCTTACAATGGCATTTGTGGAAATTTTTGTTGCTTATAAGATTCCATTAATAGCAAGAGTGAAAATATGAAATTGATTCTTTCATTTGTGGTAATGTCGAGATTTACCAAATAAGGAAAGATCCTCATCACCCAAGTTTCAATTGGACCGGAACTTGGAATCATGCAAGTTGTATAGCATGATGAATGAGAACATTAAAGTATTGGAAAATTAAGACTAATTACTTGTTCACATGGATGTGTGAGTCATGTAAAGGACTAAGGGATCAAGTACACATTCTTGTGCACTGGCTTAGTCCACCACAAAAGATAGATAAGACTATTCGTCATAATTTACTATAGCTTAGTAAATATGGTTATACTTACAAGCTTAAGTGTAATTCTGAGACATTGGAAAAGGTTCCAATGTATGACAGAGCGAATAAGAAGAATCAACTTAGGCAGAAGGATAAAAGTTTCTCAAATCTGAAAAGATGGGAGAGTACTTTAGTATCATGCTATATGATCATCTTAATGATTTAGAGACCTTATCACAATTCATCCTTTAAGTGCATTCTGATAGCTAAGAAGAGGAGCTATGAATTGTTGAAGTGGTTAAATCAAGAAGATGAGTCATACTTCGTTCCAATACACGTCTTAGAGTCATACTCCAAGATTGTAACTTGAGTGACATGTCTTAAAGAAAGTTTAAAACACTTGTCAAATGTAAGATTAAAACTTTTCTAGTCTTGTACATTTTAAATTGGTAAGTTGTGATGTCTTTGACAAAACAAAGACCAACTAAGGCCAATTGTGTGAAGTGTTTGTCTTGATTAGAATCCACACTATCTCTTGAATATTTGACAAAAAGTATTATATGTCAAGAGGACAGTGGGAGTCTTAAAGGTCTTGAAAGTCTCAAGAACTAATCAAGAATAAAATATGAAGTTCTTCACTAGCACACGACTTGAGGTTTATAACCTATCGTGTTGACATATTTTGTGCCCATTCCAGTTAAACTTGGCTTTGCATATGAGTTCTTAGAGTTCTCAATTGGTTGCACAACAACTTGGAAGCAATGGCAGGCCCTTGAGCTACCAGATGGCGAGAAATTAGATTGAGTTCAGTCCATATGAGTTTGGATTTGTCATCATCCTTGTCATGTGACTATGGTTTTGACAATTTACATGGATAAGAACACATACATCATTGAAAATCTAAGTGTCATAAGGTTTCTCTCTGATTCATGAAAATGATGGCGAGGAAACACTTTCACTAAGTAGATTTTAGCTAGATAGCAATTGTGATATTTGAATTCTCAAAGTCGTTAGTGGAGCGTGTGTGGTTAACCGGCACACTAACCTGGACTTGTGAGAAGTGGCAAACAGGTCTAACCATTATGATTACAGCATCCCTCTTCATAATTGTTTAGACACAAAAGTGTGCTATCTAAGGGAAGGTGTATGATTTTGATAAAGTTTTATCAAAACAATCTAGTATCAGAAATCTGAACTTCGGTAAGAAAGTCAGCTGATTTCTGAGTACATGTCAAAGCTAGTGGGAGCATAAGTGTAATGCAAATAATCATCATGTTAGTGGGAGCATGATAATTATGATAAGTATTGCAAGAAACAAAAGTTTCAATTGGGAAAGAGTTGTTTTGCTATAATTAAGGGAGAGGAAATTATACATCATCTTAGATCTAAAAGCTTAGATTGAGGTTTTAATCGTATTTAGTCAAGGATATATATATATATATATATATATATATATATATATATATATATATATGAATTTCATGTTGGAATGGGTATATGGGTCCATTATTTGCGTTCTAAAATTCGATTATGATTATGACATCCCTTTTCATAATCTAAATTATGAGAACTTGGAAAATTGAAATGGAATAGTATAGCAAAAGACTGGTTTAGTCTTTATGTGAGACATCATGAATCGTGTCCCATATGCTTCGGATATAGGATCGATTACATGTGCTATATTCATCCTTTCTAAAATTTTCCAAATGCCTGGGGCATTAAGAAGGGAAATGGTTTAGAACTGGATATGACTAAAAGGATTAAACAATTGTCGAGGACAATCTAAGGTTTACCAAAGATTGGTTGCTCAAGGACAGTTGGAAGTATAGTGATAATTCTGGAAGGACCATATTGACATAATCTGTAAGGAGGAAACTCTTGTTCAGAAGTGATAGTCAAAATGGAATATGGAAATGCTTCAAAGTTAGAAATTATTTAATCTGTGTAAGATTAGGAAACTTAATGCAAGAAGGATGTTCCCAAGGAGCTGATCTCCTTTGGAATGCTCTGTAATGATTGTTGTCAAGTCTTTCCAACTTTGTGCATAATCATTACAAGAAGATCAATGCATATAAGTTTAGAATCTAACAGATTTCAGTAAATGGCATGAATTTGGAATTCTTGCATTTGTAGTAAGGATTTGGGACTGTGAAAAGAGGATGATTGGAGTTATGTTCAGTTGATCTATTTCACAATGTAAAGATCATAGACAAACATAGTATGCATACTTGGTGTGTGGGATGACTAGTGTTTAGAAAAACATAGTGTACATGCTTGGAGCATAGGATAACTATTGTTTTAAATTCAAGAATAAAGTTGATAGCTGAAACAGTATACAATGAATAATGTGTAATCATATGGTGATAAATAAAAGGTGTTTTATTTATGTTCATAGATTTTGATACCATATTGGATTCAATTATTCTTGTGTTTCATTTTGCATGTTTTGACTTCTAGAATAAACTAGGTTATTCTTCCGGAATGACTAAGTTATTCAAACCATCCACAGTCGGTCATATGTTGGAAGTAGATATGAATCAAGACTGTCATGGGTTGGGTTTGTAGAGGTCTAAGATGTTGGACAAGGTGGTACTACAACACTCATGAGTGCTCATAAGTTTTGAGTATTGGATTCAACCCGCGCTCATTGGAATCACTTCATGGATTTTATCATGAGTGATCATGAGACAATAATATATTATATTCTTCAAACCTAGAGATATGAGTTGTTACTATGAGTTGGTAATACTCTGATCGCACGAAAACGCATTGGTAACTCGATGTTATAAAACGTGCCTTTGTGTATGATTCAACAAGTAGTAGAAGAAGCCATATGAGTCGAAGTTTATCAATTCCTTTTACCTTCGGGATAAAAGCGATATCTGTGGGCCCCTCGATGATTTGATGATGACAAGTAGAAGTGCTCGGCCGGGCCAAGACTGATTTGATTTGTTCAATTAGTCAATCGTCATAAATCGGAAATCGGGAAACAACAAATGGATAGAGAGAATGATTATAATCCATGTCTCAGTCCATAGGATATCTAGAATGGAGGAATATATGATCCCTTATGTAATGGACAAGTCATCGACAAAGGTCAAAGTTCATCTACAAGGTCAGAGTTCGACAGAAGCTTTTGAGAGCTACGATTGCCAGTCGGTTCTTGAAGTCATTCGCAATAATAGTTTTTGACTTATCCAAGTGGGAGACTGTTGGATTAATGTCTAAGTCCATAACTATAATTGGTAAGACTTGACCCGACCCGGCATGGTCCATTTCGGTTGCATGGCATCATGCACTTGGATAGACTAAAATGAGAGAAATAAGACACTTATGGTTATTAATATATTATAAGTTCTAGTATATTAATAATAAGAATAATAAGATTATTTAATTAGTATTGATCAAGAATTAATCTAGGATTAATTAAGTGGTCAAAAGAAGACTAATTAAATATATGGGTTGATTGTGCAAATCAGTCGTAACTTATATAGTGGGCCAAAGCTCCATGGATAATCAAGTTGGGTTAAACCCATAGGATGCTCCATGGAGGTTACATAACCCATGGGTCATGGAAATGAAAGGTCATGACAATTAGGGTTTACATGGTGTAACCCTAATTGTAACACACTATATAAGCATCATATTATTCACCAAAATTGGCCACTAGTGAGGGTAATAGAAGGGCTAGCCGATTTTCATGAAGTGTAGAATTCTCTCAAGTTATTCCAAGTGTAGTTGGTGTTGTGTGAACCATTTAAGGTGTCACACTTGAGGCACTTGGCACTCAAGCTTCATGAAGACTTTCTACATGAAAGAGGTATGTATTCTATCTTGTTATATTCATTGTTTTATAGCTTAGATTAGGATAATACCTTGGATGTTCATATTTGCATGTATAATAGAGAAAACATAGATCCAACGTATTTAGGGTTGCATGTACACTTAGGAGTTTTAGAAACTTAGAATGCTCAAAACTCAAAACTCTGGTCGTAGAGTCAAATCATTGACTATCCATTCACCGAAACACGGTGGATTCAGAGACGTAGTCATGACAGAGGCGCACAACACTCGGTATTCCATTCACCCAGGTTCAGATAAGATATATCTGGATCTTAAAAGATTATACTGGTGGCCTAACATGAAAGCAGAGATTGCTACCTTCGTGAGTAAATGCCTTACTTACGCAAAGGTTAAGGTCGAATACCAGAAACCATCAGGTTTACTTCAGCAACCAGAGATACCTGAATGGAAATGGGAGTGGATTACTATGGAATTTATAACCAAGTTGCCCAAGACAACGGGTGGACTTGATACCATTTGGGTCATCGTCGACAGATTCACCAAATCCATGCATTTCCTACCAATCAAAGAGACTGAAAAAATGAAGAAACTAACAAGAACATACATTAGGGAGATTGTACGACTGCATGGTGTTCCCATATCCATTATCTCCGATAGAGATAGTAGATTCACTTCGAGGTTCTGGCAGTCGCTACAAAGTTCTCTAGGGATGAGGCTGGACATGAGTACAACCTACCACCCACAGACCGACGGGCAAAGTGAGAGGACTATCCAAACCTTGGAAGATATGCTAAGAGCATGTGTGATCGACTTTGGGAAGGCATGGGATACTCATTTACCCCTTGTCGAATTTTCCTACAACAACAGTTACCACACGAGCATAAAGGCTACTCCATTTGATGTCCTCTATGGCCGAAAGTGCAGATCCCCTATGTGATGGGCTGAAGTGGGTGACACCCAGTTCGCTAGAGGACAAGTTCCTAACATCACTCTCACAGGTTCAGAAATCATACGGGAAACGACAGAGAAGATCGTTCAGATTCGTGAACAATTGAAAGCCTCTAGAGGCCGTTAGAAAAGATATGAATACAAGCGAAGGAAACGTTCGGAATTCCATCAAAGTCAAACTTTCAATTGCTAAATTTTAGCAGTTTTGGAGTCAGTTTGAGTGTTCTAAAGCCTAGTACTGCAAGAGATAACTGGAGAGAGGATACTTTAGGGTAAAGTGTGCAACATTTAGGTTCCAAAACTCCAAGAAAAGGGAGTTTACGGCCTAAATGGTATTGGAGCCGTAAACCCCAAAGACTATATAAGTGGCACTTAGCCATTTTTGTCATTTTCCACCATTTTCAAGCCCTTAACCTCATTCTCTCTCAAGTATCATCACTAAATCTTCTAACTTAGTAAGTATTCCTTCCTTGATTAGTTGATTAACTTCATTATCTAGTGTTTGTGAATGATTTCATCCATGAAATCTCTTCATTTGATAGATAATCAAGTGTTCTTCAAGAACACCAAGAACACACACTACGGTTCTTGAGCCTTAAGCACCCTTTCAAGCTTCTACACTGTAAGTAATCTTGTCCTAGCTTGTTGTAGGCTTAAATCAACTAGATTAAACTTAGAAATCATCAAGAAATCAAGATCAAAAGGGAGTTTACGGCCAAGGAACCTTCTTCGGCCGTAAACTCTATTTAAGGGTCCTAATGAGCCCTAATGTCTTCCAAAGCCTTGGGATCAAGTCTAGAACACTTCTATCATAAGCTATGGACCTTAAAATTTGATTTGGTATAAGATACCATGAGTTTACGGCTATAAACTCACGGGGAAATGGTCCTTAGGCTATGAACACAAGTTAGTGGTGCAATGGTGCCACCATTCCTTCCTAGGGCTTGGACTTGAGCATAAAACACTTCATATTGGCTTTTAAGACCTTAAATCACAACTTGAGACTTAGTACCATGAGTTTACGGTCGTAAACTCATGAGGAAATGGTCTTTGGGCCATAAACTCATGTGGTTCATACCATATAGGCCATAAACTCCCAAGTGAGGCCCTACACCCCTTATGTGCAAGCCTATGTGGTTTAACACTTCAGTACAAGTGTTTCCTAGTCCTTAAGGTTGTTCCATTACCTAATTAGTTGTTATAAACACTAATTGTAAGCATATATGTGTCTTTATATGTTAAATAGGATCTGTGTGTGCTCAAGTCCTCACTTGACACTTAGCATCCTTTACCGATCCTACTATCGCATCACTCATTTCCGGTGAGTTCATACCCCTTAACTAACCTTTTAAATGCCTTTGCATGTTTTTAAATGCTTTTATGGGGGGGGGATACAAGTTGAATATCATAGTTATTATATCAATCACATGTGATTAATAAGTATCAAACATATGGATTTACTATACTTTCAAACCGTTTTATCAAACAAACTACTTTTAAATCGTTTTATAAACTGACATCAAGTCATGATTATTTATTGTTTCAAACCCTTTAAATGTATTACAAACCTCTTTTCCACTTATGTATTCTTAAAAACCATATCTATGCATTTATGTAGTACGTATATATATATATATATATATATATATATATATATATATATATATATATATATATATATATATTGATAAGATAGCTGTGACTTCAGCTCCAACACTTTGTATAGCAAAGGTGTATAAACATATATGAGCACTTCAAACTACATTACTAGTAAACTATAATAGGTATAGTTTAGGAGATACTACTTGCTATTCCTAGTACAATTGGAACATACAAGAGTCAGTTCATTCATGAGTCTATACAAATGTACTACATACTATATGAAGAGATACTATTACATACTATATGATGAGATACTATTACATACTATATGAATAGATACTATTATATACCATACGGGACTAACCATTCTACACCCGACTATTAGCTACAGTGGGAAAATGTACATTGACGGATATCTATGGTTGTACTGTTCGGCAAGTTACCCCGCCGTGTTTATCCTAATACAAAAGGATACGATTTCAATGATTATATTATTTTCCCTTTTACTTTTATCTTGTGACACATTCACATAAACGATGAGGTAAACTATATTTTGATAATAATAGTTATACATGGGGAAAACATTCATTCATATGGAGAAGCAAACCTCCAAAACTATCGGGTCTTGGTAGAAGAGTACATTTTATACTAGTAGTAAATATGAGATTTTCTAGGGTTTTCATACTTATAAGAACTTTTTCATCAAAACATTTACAAGCTTATCCTTATAGTTTTACAAATCAAAGACACTAAAATACTTATGAATTCACCAGCTTAAATGCTGATATATGCTTTCAAAATAACTTGTATTCTCAGGTCTTCAGTAAACAGGTACCGGTGACAGGTTTTGAGAAGACGGAGCACAGACAAGACTCGTATTTTATTTTGATCATTCATTTTTGGTGTCTATTACATTACAAAGAACACACGTGTATTAAAATTATATATTTAATGCAATGGATGATGTTTTTTTACTTGTTTGCTATTACTGTGTTGTGATACTATACATGACGTCCTCCGCCCCAGAACATTTCCGTCGTTCTCGGTTTTGAGGTGTGACATTGTTACATTAACAAATCATAAGTGTCCTTTTTCTCGTTTTGTCTATCCAATCGTTGAGATTCCGTGCAACCCAAATGGACCATGACAAGTTGGGTCAAGTACATACCAAATATAGTTATGGACTTAGACACCTTATCCAACAGTCTCCCACTTGGATAAGTCTAATAACTATAGTTATAGGTATGACTTCAGGATCCGACCAGCAATCGTAGCTCTTTCAAAGTCTTGTAGAACTAAGATGATGATGCGCCATTTAAAATAAGTGATCAAATAATCCTCTGTTCTAGATATCAGCCGAACAAATACATGGAACAATGTTGTACTTATTGTCCAGCAGTTTGTTTTCCGATTTCCGATTTGTTTGACATAGAACTAAACTGAAGACATCAATTTGGTTCTGACCGGGCCATGTACATAGGTCAAAAAAAATCATCGAGGGGCCCAAATACCACTTATAATCCTCCAAGGATTTAAAGGAACAGATAAACTTTGACTCATATGCTTGTACTAACTACTTGTTGAATCATACACAAAAACACGTTTTATAACATCAAGTTGCTGATGCGTTTTCGTGCAATCAGTGCACAACCAACTCATAATCAACAACTCATATCTCTAGGGTTGAAGACTTATATGATATTACCGTCTCACGATCAATCGAGATAAATTCCATGAAGTGATACAAGTGAGCGTCAGTTGAATCCAATACTCAGAACTTATGAGCACTCATGAATGTTGTAGCAACTTTTGCTATGTCTAATATCTTAGACATCTACAAACCCAATTCATGACAGTCTTGATTCATACCTACTTCCAACATATGAGTGACTGTGGAGAGTTTCAATAAAGTAATTATTTGGAAGTCAAAACATGCAAAATTGAAACAATGGTAAACAATTGACACAAGACAACAACACTTTACTTATAAATAAACAACAACTTTTATTTAATCATCAAATGTCAATTACATTTTACAAGTTTCTGAAATAGATATCTAATCTGTAAAACTAATATCATCCTTCAGCCTGATGCGCCTCGCATGTTGTAAATGCTTAACCCTACACAGTCCCTTCATGAGGGGATCTACTGGGTTCTCATCCGATGATACCCTCTTTACGACGAGGTGTCCTTCTTCTATCCGATGTCTAATGAAGTGGTATTTTTTTTTTCAAAGTGCATGGATCTGTCGTGATCCCTTGGTTCCTTGGCTAAGGCAACTGTACCCTCATTATCATAGAAAATCCTCATAGGCTCCTTAATAGATAGTACAACTCCAAGGTCTCCAATGAAGTTCTTTAGCCATATTGCCTCCTTTGCCGCTTCACTCGCTGCTATGTACTCTGATTCACACGTTGAATTAGCTACTGTCTTATGCTTGGAACTTTTCCAAGTAATTGCTCCTCCACTTAGAGTAAATACCCAGCCTGACTGAGAGCATAAACTATCGTAATCAGTCTGGAAGCTAGCATCACTATACCCCACTACTCTCAAGTCATCACTCCCACCAAGGGTAAGGACCCAGTCCCTAGTCCTCCATAGGTACTTGAGAATATTCTTCACCGCAGTCCAGTGAGCCCTTCCCGGATTCCATTGATATCTATTGACCATGCTCAAAGCAAAGGCCACATCAGGGCGAGTACAAGTCATAGCATACATGATCGAGCCTACAGCGGAAGCATATGACACTCGACTCATCTCAGCTATCTCAGCTGAAGAGTTAAGAAACTCTTTGATCGTTTAGATCTTTTAAAAGGTTAATCACAAAAACAAAAACAGCAATATAAAGCACAAGAATGAATCAAAATATGTCGAATGATTCAATAGATTCAAGCCTCAGCAGAGCTCGATAAAGAACTTCCGTTGTAGAGGCTATTAGGGTTACAAACGATAAAGATAATATCTTTCAGAATAATTGACTTCCAAATCTTACGTACTAAGATGCATGCAAGCACCTATAAATACAAAACCCTAGATATAAGTCGCGGATGGACAGGCCCAATCTGGAGACAAAATGGACTAAAGAGCGAGCCCAAGACGCAACACCTTTCGGACCCTACAATCCCCCCCCCTTTGCGTCAATTGGAGCGAGACTATTACTTCGGCTTGCTGGGTCCAGCTGCAGGAACTTTCTTAGTGGTTTCAAACAGACGTGGGATGAGAGCAAGGATGGTCTGTCTGAAGCAAATGTACCACTGGATCATGTCATCAAAATAGTTCTTGTCATCTGCTGAATTCTGCTTGCATCGATGAATGATTCCCAGAACATGTTCCAAGCATGCAGTGGTGTAAAGGTGCTTATCTGCCAAGGCGAACAGGCATTTTTGGCCTTCGTTCCTTGTAAACATGACAGAATTCCGCTTCGGGTCGATTCTTCCCATCTGCATCATGTTCAAATCACTAGCAGAGCCCACGGGAGAGATAGTAGGCTTTTTCTTGAAGATACTAGTGATCTCCTGATCCATCTTGGCAACCTCCATAATGTAGCATACAAGCATTCTTTTGAAGTGATCAATGATTGGACCATACTCAGCTTCGTTGGTGATGAGGATGTTATGCAAAATAATCCAATCATGTGGATTCAGGTTGGGAAGATCAACAAGTGATATAGCGTCTTCGGTTTTAGCAAAACCCCTCAGCACTTTGAACCGAACGTTCGTGAAGTTCCCCTCACGAAACGGTTTGAGGACCCGAACGTTGACGATCTTCTGAGCACTCCATGTCTGATACTGAGGTTGAGCAGACCTCAGATAGAATTCGACAAGCTCCTTATCAACTTTTGGATGAGGATGAGGGACATCAGCAACATTATCAAAAGCATGGAAGATGAAGGCTTTTCGGGTCAGTAGCATGTCGAACTGAGAGTCGACAGAATTGATTCGATCCAAGGAAATCACTGGTTCGAGCCACAGGATGTTGGGAGTTTCAATTGCTTCTTTTATAAGCTTCTCGAGAATCCACGGAGGAAAAAGAGTTTTTCTACTCTCAAGAAGATCATGAGCCTCCTTCATTTTTCTTTCATTCGCCTCAAACTCTCTGGCAACGCGAGCGCTCATGTCAGCATCTTTATCCCAGCCTTGTTTCTTTAAGAGATCAGCGATGGTCTCTTTATCATCATCATCACTGTCTTCAACAATCTTCTTTCGTTTGTCTTTGACACCCGAACCTGAGGCTTGACCTGCTGGAGGAGGTTCAGTTGCTTTAGTTGCTGTGGAAGTGGGAGGCGGTTGAGACACATCTTCTCCCCCTTGTTTCGGATAGGCCACGAACTCAAGGAGCCCTTCAAGTTTGCTTTGTAGGGCAAGGGTAGGAGCAAGCTTCTCTGCGAGAGTGCGCCTCACTGAGTAATTCAGGATAGGATCATGTGCTTTGATGATGTTGGAAAGGGCGGCGTGGACATCCGAAACACACAATGAAATAACCTCACGCTCAGATCGAAGAGATGCCACTTCCTTTTGAGATTGGAAAAGATGAATACTCTTGACCTTGAGAGCAGTGGTCTTGCGAGCAAGAGTATCCATCACTGAGTTCTCTGAAGCGAGGTCTTCTTGCAGCTTAGTCAGGCGCTCCTCAACAGTCACCTTAAATAATTTGTTGTCATCGTTGAGAGACTGACGAAGACTGGCAAAGGACTGCAGTTCGGAGGCAACTGAAGTGGCCAGCTTGTTGACAAGAGAGTCAAGCTTCTTTGCATTGGAGTCAGTGGCTCCCTGTAAATACTACAAAAGAGAATTAGCATCAACAAATAGTTTTTCGACTTTTTCGGTCGCAGCAGCACACGCCTTGGTAGAGGCGTCGATAGCGGCAGTCGCAGAGTTGATAGAGGCTTCATGAGCCTTGGTGAACGTATCAACGAGCCCCTGAATAGCAGCCTCTGAGATAGTAGATCCAGAGGAAGAGGAGGAGGAAGCAATGAGAAAATCGATTTTCTCATGAAGCTCCTTGAGATGCTTCTTGGTGACTGGAGCATCATCATCATCACTTTGCACTTGATATGGACTGTAGTAGACCGAGTCAAACGTCATGTCCTCTTCCCCAAGAAAAGGTTCATCAGTTTCTGCTGAGTGAGCGGGAGATGAGGTCGAGGGTGGAGACTCGGTTGTGGTAGTAGGTTTGGGTGCGGATGTATGTTCGGTAGTGGGAGTAGGTCCGGGTGCTGTAGTAAGAGCCCCCGTATCAGATACGTTGGTTCGAACGCCAACGGTGGTTGTTGTGGTAGCTTCAGTGAAAATAGGAGGTGGTACAGGGATAGAGGTGGGTGGTATTTGAGTAGTGGGGGTTATGGGGGGAATGGAAATAGAGATGGAGATTGAAGGAGGAGAGACAGGTTTAGAAGAAATAGGTACCTTAGGGGTAGGCGAACGTGGAGGAGTGTTACCTCGAAGGGACTCTTCTGAGTCTAAACTCTCTTCCTCAGATTCATTGGAGGAGGAGGCAAGAATAAGCTTACGCCCGGGTTGAGTCTTCTGCTTCTTTGGTGGAGGGGATTGAGCTGCCTTGGAAGGTTTGTTTTTCTTTGGAGAAGGACCTTTCGCTCCTTTGACAACCTTCTTGTCTTTTCCCTTTCCATGTTTCTTTCCCCTGGGAGCAGGCCTATCATAATCATGGATTAATTGAATCATTTCAGGAGTGAGCTCTATGGGACCTGAGTGACGAAACTCCTTGTAAGTTCTGATGATGCGACTGTCGCTTGGAACACACCCATACATTGACTCAGGGATTGAGCCAACGAACAGATATTTAGAGGAATCAGATACTATGATCTTCGTAGTGTGGAAAGTTCCTATCAAGGAGAGTGGAGAATCAGCAACAATAGGCACATGATACTTGTCAATCACCCACTTTGTGACCAGCGTCCAGAATCTGGCATAAGAAATCTCTGAATGGCGAGAAGTAGACGCTAGGCTCTGAATCAGCTGCTGCCATAAAACCGATCCATAATCGAGATTGATGTCGTGGTACAACCCATAAAGAATTGTCATAAATAGGCGGCTCGCCCCATCTGAACCTGCACTTCGTTCCGATAGCCCTTTGAACAACACAGTGAAGAAGCCATTCCGCTGAGGAGGTAAGCATGATTTCTTGAACTTTGTAATGGTGGTCAGAATTTCAGTGTAACCCATGTTGTAAAACATGGAGAACAACTGTCCCACGGGAATGGATTCAGGGTTAACCCTAGACTCATCAGGTTCAAACCCTAAAAGCGAACAGAATCGCTGTTTGGAGATGGAGGACTTGTTATCAAGAATGTCGAAGAAGATTCGATCGACAGACTTGTCATAGTGGGCTGTGGAGAAGATTTGCGACAGACACTCCATTGGAACAGGTTCGACTTTGGTGAGTGCTAGAACCAGTGGCGAATACTTGAGACATTCCACGATTGGGAACATGAAAGCATCGTAAACTTGTAGGGTTAGATCAATGATCAGGCTTTTTTGATGACGAATTGGCAGAATGTGAGAAGTAGCATGAACTGAAGAGGAGTCCGCCATTGAAGAGAAGTTTTTGGGGAAGATGATGAACAGTAGGAGAAAGTAATCTTTTCTTGCTCTCTGAATATTTGGTGCAGTAAAGAGGTAAAGGACTGTAGAAGTTACCTTTTATACCGTGGTGAGAAGAGAGAGAAGAATATGTTCCCAAATCTTCAAAGAAAAAAAAACGAAGCGTTTCCTTAGGTGATTGACGCGTGACAGTTTAGAACCCCGATGATTACGCAGGAAAGAGAAAGATTGTCCCGTTTCACACGCCTTCCCATCAGGCGCCGTTTGAAATATCAAAAACGATTTCGCTTCACACGCCTTCCCATCAAGCGTCGTTTGAAATATCAAACCGATTAGACTTTTGGCTGAGTCAACAGCTTATCCTTTTAGTATGAGCTATCATCATAGATCAAGAGAAGCACGTGTAACATTGGTAACCACATATCGTTTATAACATTAAATCCCATAGCTAAAAATAGCTTATAATTAACAAAACCAGATTTATGGAAAATCAAAAAGATTTTTGTGCATAGAGTGTCAAAGAGAAAGAAATAAAGCAATACATATATGGGAAATTATGATGTCAATAAAGACATAAAACAGTGGATCCCGGGCACGAATCTCTTCCTTCAAAGTCAAGAGAGACCTTAAAGTGTTTGTGTGGTTTCCTGTTGAATTACGATCAGAATTTATGATCTTGACATAAGACAAAAAGCGACTGAAGTACTTGTGAGACCAATGTTGTCTGTTGAACAAGTAGGTGTGAAGAGAATTTAAGTGACATGGTGAAAATACTATTAGGTGAAATCTCAAAAAAAAAAATTGAAACTGGATTCTAAGGGAAGAAATGTTATGGGATTTAACAATTTCATAAGAATCACACAAAAAGAAAAATTAGAGATTTCAAGGTACAACCACTTAGGTGAATTCGTTAATTCATTAGTGAAAACTAGAGCAAATTTAATTGTTCACCGTCAATGCATAGTAGGTATTGAATTGTGGGTTTCACTTAGCACGTAGTGGCTCGAAGCTAAGATCATAAACATAGAAATTGTGTAACCATAAACCTCAGTGGTAATTTCTGAGAGTCTCAAGGGTTACGTGTATGAAGCGAATAGGATCGAGAAAAATATTGGAGATGGTGTAAAGAAACCAAAGTACCTCTGCTGTTAAAATAAGGACCAAGCAGAAAACTCTTATCTCATGTGAGAAGAGAGTAAGGTAGCTCATGATTAGAATAAATATAATAGCCTAATTGGGAAGACAAGGTTTGTATATACCAAGTCAGTAAGGCTTTATTCAGAATCAGTTGAGGCTTTGGACAACATACAGCAGCATGCTTCTAGGGACACTTAACTATTAAAAGGTGTGAGAACAATACCTGCCCCATTGATCATCCACAAATGGCAAAAAAACGAACAGAAGAAAAAAAAATTTGGAGTTTTTGATTCAAAGAGAAAAACAAAAATAAAACAAACAAAAATTTTTTTGGAACCGAACCCGAAATAGACCGAACGCTCGGTTCATTTCAGTTTCAAAAAAATGTTTGAAAAAGAAAAAGATTTGGGAAATAAGTGAGAAATAATTCAGAAATAAGAGTACAAATAAATTTACAACCAAAGAAACTACCTTTAAGTGATAAGCGAAGACAAGTGAATAGGATCGAACCCAAGCGCTCGGTTCATTTCGGTACTTACGTGAACCGAACCCGAAATAGACCGAATGTTCGGTTCATTTCGCTTCCAACTTTTAGTTTTGAGAAGGAGTTTTTGGTACTGACTCGGATTCCATCATACCTAGTCCTTGTAGAATTTTATTAAAACTTGCTTCAGGAAGAGCTTTGGTGAAGATGTCAGCCAATTGATCAGTAGTGCGAACAAAATGAATCTCTTCGTTTCCGTCTTCCACGTGATCTTTAATGAAGTGATACCTCAATGCAATGTGTTTGGTTTTGGAATGTTGCACGGGGTTATGACAGATCCTAATTGCACTTTCTGAGTCACAATATAGAGGGATCTTTTTCATATTGAGTCCATAATCCCGGAGTTGGCTTTGGATCCAAATCACTTGAGATGTACAGGAAGCAGCTGCAATATATTCTGCTTCGGCTGTAGACAGAGAAACACATGTTTGTTTCTTAGATTGCCAGCTCACCAACTTCCCGTCGAGGAATTGACAGCCTCCTGTAGTGCTTTTCCTGTCCAAACCACATCCTCCAAGGTCAGCATCTGAGTAGGCTTGAACAAAGAAACCTGAGTTTGAGGGATACTAGAGACCGAGAGAGGTGGTTCGCTTCAGATATCAGAGTATGTTTTTCACTGCTAGCATGTGTGGTTCACGGGGATTCGCTTGAAACCTAGCACAATAGCACACGGAAAACATTATATCAGGCCTGCTAGCTGTGAGGTACATCAGGGAACCAATCATTTGGCGGTATAGCGTTATGTCGACTGCCGGTTTTTCCAAGGATGGTGTGAGCTTGGTGCCGAACTCCATAGGAACTTTGACCTTTGAATCTCCCATCATGTCAAATTTAGCGATAAGAGTCTTGGTATATGCTTCCTGGTTGATAAAGATGCCTTCGGGTCCCTGTCTAATGTTTAAACCAAGGAAAAAGTTAATCGGACCCATTGAGCTCATTTCAAATTTTGTCTCCATCAGCTTTCTGAATTCAGCTATTAAGATAGGATTCGTTGAGCCAAAGATGATATCATCGACATAGATCTAAACTATCATAAGGTGGTTACCTTCCTTTTTACAAAAGAAGGTTGGGTCAACCGAACCTTGTTTGAATTTAGACATCTTTAAAAACTTAGTTAGTGTTTCATACCATGCCCTAGGTGCTTGTTTCAGACCATAAACTGCCTTGTCTAGAATGTAGCAGTGATTTGGATGTTTTTCATTCACAAAACCAGGAGGTTGCTCTACGTAAACCGTTTCTTCAAGTTCCCCATTCAGAAAAGCGCACTTCACATCCATTTGGTAGACCTCGAAGTTCTTGTGTGCAGCATAGGCAAGAAATATTTGAACAGATTCCAGCCTTGCTACCGGAGCAAGTGTTTCTTCATAATCAATTCCTTCTTCCTGGCAGTATCCTTTCACCACAAGACGAGCTTTATTTTGAATCACATTACCCTCCTTATCCATTTTGTTTCTGAATACCCATTTGAGACCAACTACTGAGGCATCTTTCGGTGTTGGAATGAGACGCCAGACCTTATTTCTTTCAAACTCATTGAGTTCATCTTGCATTGCCTAGACCCAATCAAAATGATCAAGAGCAATATTGATGGTCTTTGGCTCAACTTTGGACACGAAGGAATTATACATGCAGAACTCTACTTTGGAAAATAGGGAAATTTGCTTTGCCTTCACTTGAGATCGGGTTAGGACCTTTTCAGATACATTACCCACTATCTGAGATACAGGATGATCTCTGGTCCATTCGGTGAGTGAAGGAAAGTTTGGATCATAGGTTGGATCCAATTCAGCATTGACCATTTCTTCCAACTCTGATTGAATATCATCATCATAGAACATATCGGAATTCTCCCCTTCGACAGATGATGAATCATTTGGATCTTCAGGTTGATTTGGACCTTCGGGTGCTACTGAACTTTCGGAGTTGAAGATGAACCACCTTGAACCGAACACATGGAAGAATTTTACATTCGGCTTCTTGTTATTGATGATCTCATAAGGAGTGAGAGAGAAACGCTTGTTGAGATAAGACCTATTCTGCGTAAAACATGCTGCAGCAATAGCATCAGCCCAGAAATATAAGGGAAGAGTAGCAAAACATAGCATAGTTTGGGCCGCCTCACACAAGGATCGGTTTTGCCTTTCGACAATACCATTCTATTGAGGTGTATAAGGGGCTGAGAAGTTATGACTGGTTCCTTTTTATGCCAAGAAGTCTTCGAATTCTTTGTTCTTGAATTCCATTCCATTGTCGCTCCTAATGTTTCGAACGACTTTTCTCAGTTGTACTTCGACCTGCTTGATAAACATCTTCAGCTTAGGAGTGGCCTCGGATTTGTGCTTTAGAAATAATACCCATGTAAAGCGTGAGAAATCATCAACAATAACAAGAATATACTTGTTACCGCCAATGCTCTCGATTGATGATGGACCACCTAAGTCGATGTGAAGCAACTCAAGTGGTTCAACAACTTTTGTGTTTATAATTGATGGGTGACTTTGACGACTCTGTTTCCCCATTTCGCATGCAGCACACAAGTGTTCACGATCAAACTTGAGCAATGGAAGACCTCGAACATGACCACCGGTGACGAGCTTGTTGAGGTCTTTGAAGTTGAGATGTGAGAGCCTTCGGTGCCACAACCAACTTTCGTCTGAATGAGCTTTGGATAAAAGACATATGGCTGGATTCCCTTTGATTGGTCTGAGATTCAGAGGAAACATTTCGGCTTTTCGATCTGATTTGAGAATGACCTTGTTGGATGTCTTCTCTATAATTTCTGAACCTTCGTCGTCGAATGAAATTTTGAGACTAGTACCTCCCACCAGTTGAGATACACTGATGAGATTATGCTGCAACCCTTCTACGTATGCCACCTTCCTTATTGTGAAGTCTCCATTGGTTATCATCCCATAACCCTTTATTGTTCCATAGGAGTTGTTACCGAACTTGACATTGCCACCATTTTGAAGTGATCGAAACTCCCTTAGCTCTTCCTTACTGCCTGTCATGTGACGTAAGCAGCCACTGTCAATGTACCATTCTTCGTCAAACTGCTCGTCACTAATAACCTGCAAAAATTAAGCAGATTTAGGAACCCAAAGTTTCTTGGGTCCACGTGAGCCTTTCACAGAAACAGGAATAGTAAGAGAAACATCAATAAGATATGTTCGTTTTATTAAGGTTGTTTCATCTTTTCTTTTAATAGTAAACACTTTGATTTTATTAGAATTAGTTGCAGGCATTTTGGATTCAGATTCTGGTGTTTGGACTTTAGTCTGCTTTCGGTCTTCCTTAGCTGAGGAAATCTTCCTTTTTCCTTTCAAATCCCTTGATGATCTTGAATTTTGTGTAGGAACTGAATTGGGCTTATAAGAAGATTGAGAACGAGAAGAATTAGAGGAAAAGAAATTAGAATGAGAGTCTTTCCTGACTTGAGGTTCGAAATGACCCTTTCGGTTGTGGTCATTTGAGGGACCGAACCTGGACCTTCGGTAGCCGTTTGATGATGAGCCGAAGTTGGATGTTTGGGTGTTTTTGGTTGGTGGTCCGAAACTGGGACTTTTATTGCAAAAGCTTGATGGACTAAAATCAGGTCTTTGCCTGTTGTTATTTGACGGACCGAAACTAGCTTTTCGGTCGCTGTTGCTTTCTGGACCGAACCTGTCCTTTCGGTTCTGTTCTTCGTATAGCCTGAAAGTCTTTCTCTTTGACTTAGAATCTTTATCAAGGTAAGAGTAGTGAGGATTCTGAGAGCGCCAAAACTGCTTTCGCTCTGAGAGATTTTTCTTGTATCTCAGGCTTCTCTACTGTTTTTGATTTCTCACCTGTTTCGGTTGCTTGTGGATATTTGACTTTTGATTTAGCTTCTTAGCAACTGGTTCACTATTCACGGATGAGGTTTCACTTGTGGAGGTGACTTCTTCCACTGGAATCTCTTTTGTGCCACTGGTACTTGGTACGTCAAAGTTGGTAGGCTTATTCAGCGGTTCGGGCACATAGCTACCTTTGGCCTTCCAGAATGTTCGCTCCGACAGACCAACCGTTTCGTCTGCATTGTCTATAGGTGCTGACCAGAAAAACTCATCACAGCCATCTGCATTATCTTCGTTCACTATGGCAGTGAGTTCGGCTGTTTGATGTTCGGTTACTCCTGTGACCTTATACACCTGATTGGGAGTAGTTCTAACCTTCTGAAACACAACAGCCTTTTCTTTAAGGACTGGGGACTTAGTTTTGGACAAACGAGCGAATTCCACGGAATTTTTAAAAACAGGTTTTTGTGGTTTTCGGGTTCGCTCCTGACGAACTCAGAACAGTCAACTTCGTCCTCTATAGAAATTTCACTCATATCATCGTCCTCATTAAGTTCAGATGCGTTTTCAACATCAATTTTATTTTCTGAACTTAAATTGGTACTCAATGAGTCGAATTTTTGTATGGTTTCGGTCCTGAGTTTCAACTTATCATTTTCATCCAAAAGATTTTTAAGCATGTCCTTATGGTCTTTGGACTTTATAAAAGATTCTATTTTGTCCAGACCATACATGTACGTAGGATTAACATCATTGGAAGATACAACACTTTCACAGTTGTATGCTTCGGCATCGATTTCATCCTCCTTAAACTCAAGGAAGGGTAGAATCATGCGATGTATCTTCTGCCATATTTTACAATTTAGATGCAGTTGAGTAATGTTAGCATAAAGCCTTTTGGCGATCAAACAAAAAACATTCCTTTGTTTTAACAATTTAAGATTGTCTCTTTGTAAATAAATGTTTTCATCCCTAGACTTAATCAGCTCCAACTCTTTCTGCTCTATCCACATCCTTCGCTCCTCACTCTTGGATGACACCCTGCTTATTTGATCAGTCAGATTAGAATTCATGACCCGTGTTTGAGTTAAACAACTATCTAGATTTGAAATTCTTGAATTCAAGTTATTTAATTCCTTTCCATATGATTTTTGTGGAATTTTAAATGAAACAAAAACAGATTGTACCTTCTTGATCAGTTCATCAAGTTCACTGATCTGCACACTAAGAGGTTTTGCTGTAAAGCATAAGTCCTCTCGCTCCTTGGCCTCTTCATTTCCACCATCAGTGTTGTATCCCCTCATCTGAGATACATCGGTCACCATCAGACATCTTCCATCGGTTTCACCACTTTTTGCAACATAAGCCTTTCCATGAGAAGGCTTTCTCACTTCATCGTCTTCTGAGTCGGTCGACCACACCTGTACGCCACCGAACTCATCATTATCTGCTGAACCCTGCACAATAAGAGCATTCATAGAGGAATTAGTAGCAGCTTTCTTCCTTTTTATCTCTTCCAGTCTTTTCATAAGACTTGCTTCTTCATCTTTCTCTTCATCTTTCTCTGCCATCTTCTTCAGCACGCAATCGTTTGCGTAGTGATTCTTTCCCCCACATTAGAAGCAACTGACACCAGATTCAGCTTCACCCTCTGCTTCCTTTTTCGATTCCTCAACCTTCGGTTCATCTTTCACTCTTTCGGAACTATAGTTTCCAATTACGATTTTTGTTGGAAGGAAACTTTTTCTTGATAAACCTTCTAGGATTTGACACCATCATAGCATAGTCTTCGGCTGTCAGATCGTGATCTCCCAGATTTAGATCCTCTTCGTCTTCTTCTACACATTTACCCTTGGACAAAAGCGCCAGAGACCCCAGATTTGAAACCATGCTTTTCTCTTGCAGCACTATCTTTTCTTGGGATTTCAGAATTCCCACCAGTTTCGCCAGCGAGTACGATTTGAACTGCTCGTGTGCTTTAACCGTTGACACAACAACTCTCCATTCGGATCTTAGACCATTCAGAAAAGTGGCCTTCTATTCAATGAGCTTCCTTTCAATATCATGTTTGATCATCTTGCTGAGAAGATGATTGAAGCGGTCAAATGTCTGCGTAACAGACTCATCAAGATTTTGCTTGAACTCTCCAAATTTAGACAGAAGTAAGGTCTAAATTGAGTGCTCCAGATCTTCATCTATGGAATACAGCTCTTGCAGCCGATCCCAGATTTCTTTAGCTGTACTATAAAAACTCACCAATCTAAACGTGTCAGAATGAAGAGAGAATCGAATTAGTCTCAATGCCTTGATGTTGCACTGAAACTTCTCATTTTCGTCCTGAGCAACATCTTTCACATCTTTCAACAAATCATTATACTCCTTTTGAGTTAATAATTCTGGATGTTCCTAAATGAGCAAATGGTCCAGACACAATAGCTTCCCATATCAGATACCCATTATCTTTAGATCCAATGACGTAGTCTTCAAAGTGATGCGCCCAAACCTCATAATCTTGAGTGTAGAGAATTGGAATCTTGGTTGTAGATCCTATATTGTTTGAGATGTTGATAGGATTGGATTGAGAATCGTCCATGCTTGATCGTTTAACCTGTTGTAAGATCAGTCTTGTAATACGTAATATTAGGGCAAGATGAATAAATAATGAGATACGTCAATTATGGAGTGACGGCTCAATAAATATTAGTAAATGCGGAATAAACCCTAATCACTTCTTTCACAGAAGAGATGTGTATGAATTACACAGTCTCCTGCTCTGATACCAATTGAAGAGTTAAGAAACTCTTTGATCGTTTAGATCTTTTAACAGGTTAATCACAAAAATGAAAACAGCAATATAAAGCACAAGAATGAATCAAAATATGTCAAATGATTCAATAGATTCAAGCCTCAGTAGAGCTCGATAAAGAACTTCCGTTGTAGAGGCTATTAGGGTTACAAACGATAAAGATAATATCTTTCAGAATAATTGACTTCCAAATCTTACGTACTAAGATGCATGCAAGCACCTATAAATACAAAACCCTAGATATAACTCGCGGATGGAAAAGCCCAATCCGTAGACAAAATGAACTAAAGAGCCAGCCCAAGACGCAACACCTTTCAGACCCTACATCAGCCTTTGTACTTGGGCTCTGAGTCTTACTCAGTTTGACGTTGCACTGGATTAGTAAGTCACCTTTCTTGGAATCCTGCATGTTGAACCTTTTCAGCACCTTATCTAAGTAGGTACTTTGACTAAGTCCAATTAGTCTCTTACTCATGCCTCTCAATATCCTTATCCCTAAGATATAGGCAGCTTCTCCAAGGTCCTTCATCGCGAAACACTTCCCAAGCCATGACTTAATCTCCTGCATAGTTGGGATGTCATTTCCTATGAGTAGTATGTCATCCACATACAATACCAAAAAGCTAACTGTAACGCCCGCGTTTCCAGGCTAGGCATTTCGTTGAAGTAATAGTCTAGGTTAACCATTGTAACCCGTTTTGAAATAATAAGAGCGTATTATTTGTGTATTATGTGTTTCGTGCTTAATTGTTTAATTATGTGATTTGATTAATTAAGAATAAAATAAGCGTCAAAATTTAAGTGTAAAATACTCAATATCTTTTCATAAAGTTTTAGTGGCCGAAAGGAGGTTTCCGAATATATATAGAACGCCCAAATCTGACTTTGTATGAGGAAGTTATGATTTTCTGAAGTTTCGACTTAGCGGTATGCAGCCCAAATACTCGATTTGAGATCGAGCGGTTTTTAGCCGAAACAATCTAAACAAGAATCGAAGATCTCGTTATTAATAGCGAAACAATGAAAAGTTAGGCGAGAACGGACATCGGGCGCAGAAGTTATGATTTTATAACGAAGTTTTCCTGTCCGGGCCTACTAAAATTAAATAATAAAAATAATTTCAAAATTAGCCGTCGGAGTCTAAACAAAAGTTGTAGAGTGTAGTCTCACCTACGCGTGGATATAAAGAACGTCGAAAACGGAGCTCGTATGCGAAAGTTACGCAATTTAGAAGTTTGACGAGTCAAATTACGCCGAGCGTAATTTGAGTACGCCCAGCGTACTCAGGAGGATGCAAGTTGCCTGACCAATACTCGAGTGCCACCGATTGACGCATGCAGTGACGTCAAAGTACGCCCAGCGTAACCAAGTTACACCCAGCGTACTGAGTACGCCCTGCGTAATCCCAGACCCCCCAGCTTATAAATAGAAACCGAGATCTGCCATTTTCTCTTGTTCAAACTCTTTCTTCTCTCTAGTTTTTGCCTCGATTTACATGCCAATCATATCCTGAAGACCCGGTATCATTTTCGGAGCCCCGAAGCAAGATCCGAAGTCCCAAGGATCCCGAAGAGCGTTATTCCCGAGCCGAAGCCCTGCCCGCGAGGAGCCCGGTTTTTGTGAAAATCTTCCAGATCTACGGAGAAACACTACTTCTGCAAGCCGTAGTGCTGTCCGATCATCTTTTGATCAAGTGAGTGTGTAGTTACTTTCTTCCAACACATTATTATGAAGTATTTTATATAAAATACGTGCTATGTGTATATATTTTGTTGTTATATGTGTGAATGTATATCCACTCTCTTCTATCTCATAGATCTGATTTATTCACTATGAAATATGTGTTATGTGTGTGTGCCTCATCTGTTATGTGGAATATGTATTGATTAAAGCATGCTATACAGGTTTTAAACTATGTATAAAACTGTATATTTTTATCTACTAATATGTTGGGTAGAACATGGGTAGATAGTTGGTGTGTAATAAGCAGATGAGAGGCCTCGATGTTGTTTTGATTTAGTCATCTACCGGAGTTTAGATGACGACCACGGACTTTTCTAGACAGTCTTGTGGAACACTAGCTGGATCGCCACCTGTAGGTGTTAATGAACTTGGGTGTTCATTCGCTATACTCCTTCCCCCCCCCCCCCATGGTTGCTTTATTTGACATATATTGCCGGGAAACCCCCGACATGTTGTCGCCCCGATGAAATATTCTTAGACTAGGTCCCTTGTGTTAGTTATTTTAGGGACATAAAGTGAGAACAACGGGAATGGGTAATTGGGTTATTATTGGTTGATGAAAATTAATTTAATTATTTATTGTGGGTTGAAAACCCTATATGCTCACCAGGCTCCCAAGCCTGACCCACTCAGTTTCTTTGTATTACAGGAAGTGGCGCGAGGGTATAAGATGGATAATCATCAAGTTGTTTTGTTTACAAGTCTGTATATGTATATATTTGTTGAATGACTTGTGATGTTATCGTTTATGCTTTATGGTCTGTATCGGAACATGACATCCCGGGTTTTTGATTATGGAATGAAAATTATATTTCTTCATGATATGTTTTGATAAAAAATCTATTTTATCATGTGTTTTTTTGGGAACAAATTCCGCATATCTTTTAAAATCAAAAGGATTCACTCTGAAAATGTTTAAAAAGCATAAATGAACCCGGTCTTTTCTGGCCGAGATTTTGGGGATGTCATAGTTGGTATCAAAGCATTAGTTTAAGCGAACTAGGAATTTGTAGGATTTCTAGACTTAAACTTAAAATGCTAAGTGAAATTTTGAGATGTGTGTTTGTGATATTTTAAACACGAGCACTAGTTTATTTTAGGAAAATTTCCTAAAATGCTTTTATGTGCTAAATGATATATGTTTGCCATATATGATATTATTTGTTCGGATCTATGGTCTGTTGCCGACCGGATCTGGAAACCTTATGTGTGTAGGATTCTAAGCGTACGTCTACGATATTAGAACTAGCATGTAAACGTTTCGGAGTGATAACTATGATTTGAATATCTATCGTAAATGAGGATCTATTTTCACCTTATTCGTTGTGTAGATCAAAAATGGTGAGAACAAGAAGTGGAGTTGGAAATGCCGATGAAAACAGGAATCAACCACCAGTGATTGAGCAAATACCTGTCGTAGCAGCAGCACCTGAGCCGATAACAATGGCTGGTGTACAATTGATGATTCAAACGATGTTGGATCATCAAATGGAGGAGACTAGGCGGTTGCTTCAACAAAATCATGAAGAACTGTCAATTCAAGTGGAAGAGCCCGAATTGAATGAAGGGCACTCGAAAGGTGGAAACTTCAGTGGGTCTGTTGGTCAAGCCAACCCACCGATAGTTAGGCAAAACAACCATGATGGAAGGAATGATGGAATGGGATGCAAGTACAAGGACTTTCTAACTTGCAAACCATCGACCTTCAATAGAAAGGAGGATCCGATTGGAGTTATGGATTGGATCTCAGAAATGGAGTTAGCCTTCATGAGTTGTGGCTGCAGAGGCAAGTTGCAGACTATCTATTCAGTGCGTCAGTTCCGAGGTGGAGCCGTTCGATGGTGGAATACTCTAGGAAAGACTTTAAGCCCTAATGAGCCACTACAGTTTTCATGGGCAGAGTTCTTGGCGCAGTTCAAGCCCAAGTTCTGCTCGACTCAAAATCTGTTGGAGTTGGAGAATAAGTTTTTGACATTGACGAAGGGCAGCATGTCATTTGATGAATATACAAATGCTTTCACCGATAAGATGGAGTTTGCTTTGCGCATCGTGCCAGATGAGCTGACAAAGGTTGACCGATACGCAAAAGGAATTACATGGGAGTATGCAGTGCCAGTGCGTCAGGCACCTACTCTAGAAGCAGCTATTTGGGCTGCCAAGTCTGTTGAGGACATGATCAAGGGAAGGACCGCCGACAAGGTTGAAGTTGGCGAAAAGAGAAAAATTGAAGGAACTTCAAGTTCCAATAAGAAAAGTAAATTTTCGAAGTCAAATTCGAAGAAGTTTGGAGGAAAGGGAGGCGAAGCGAAATGGTGTGATAAGTGTAAGAAAAAGCACTTTGGGAAATGTAGTGAGGATGTAACCTGCTACAAATGCAGAAAAACTAGGCATTTTTCCAATGAGTGTCCGAACAACAAAAGGATGTGTCTTGGATGTAATGAAGAGGGGCATATTTTGAAAGACTGTCCGAAGAAGAAGGAGGCAGCAAAGCCCAACATTCCACCGAAGCCGAAGGCGAGAGCCTTCTAGATGACACTTGAGGTTGCGAAAGATGAAGCTGATGTCGCTTCAGGTACCTTTCTTGTTAACGAATTACCTTCTCAAATTTTGCTTGATTCTGGAGCCAACTAATCCTTTATTTCGCATGAGTTTGGTAGAAAACTAGTTTTGCCTGTTGATAGACTAGATAATGCTTTATTAGTCGAAGTTGCTAGTGGCAAGTTTGTACCTGTTAGCCATCGTATGAAAAACATCTTAATCGACCTGAATGGGAATAAGTTTCACGAGGAATTATTGCCTATCGAAATTAATGGTTTCGACATGGTTTTGGGAATGGATTGGCTTAGTGCCAATGACGCCGAGATATTGTGTAGAAAGAAGATAGTAAAAGTAAACCCGCCAGGGAAAGAGTCGTTTATGGTGTATGGGGACAAACGCAGAGTAAATTCTGGAATCATTTCCCTAATGAAAGCCAAAAAGTGTTTGACCAAGGGATGTACATCATATTTAGCATTCGTGATTGATGCTAAGAAGGAAAAGAAAGTGATGCAGAGCATTCCAGTGGTGTGTGATTATCCGGAGGTATTTCCCGAAGATCTTCCTGGATTACCACCTGATCGACAAGTGGAATTCCGTATTGACTTGTTACCAGGAACCACGCCAATTGCAAAAGCACCTTACCGATTAGCACCGATGGAGATGAAGGAGCTAATGATGCAAATTCAGGAGTTATTGGACAAAGGTTTCATTAGACCTAGTTCATCACCCTGGGGAGCTCCGGTGTTATTCGTGAAGAAGAAAGACGGAAGTATGAGAATGTGCATCGATTACAGAGAGCTGAACAAGGCAACAATAAAGAATAGATACCCGTTGCCAAGGATTGATGACCTGTTCGATCAACTTCAAGGTTCAAGTTATTTTTCAAAGATCGACCTGAGGTCAAGATATCATCAGCTGAAGGTGAAAGAGCAGGATATAGAGAAGACTACGTTCAGAACACGATATGGACACTATGAGTTCTTGGTTATGTCGTTTGGACTAACCAATGCTCCGGCAGCATTCATGGATTTAATGAATAGGGTGTGTAATCCTTCCTTGATAAATCTGTGATAGTATTCATAGACGACATTCTGATTTACTTGAAAAGCCAAGAGGAGCATGGCAGACACTTGCGGGAAGTGTTAGAAGTCTTGAAGAAGGAGAAGCTGTATGCGAAGTTCTCCAAATGTGATTTTTGGATTCGAGAAGTCCAATTCTTGGGTCACATGGTCAACCAAGAAGGAATAATGGTTGATCCGGCAAAGATTGAAGCTATAATGAAGTGGGAACAACCAAAAAGTCCCACGGAGATCCGAAGCTTTTTAGGATTAGCCGGATAGTACCGAAGGTTTATCCAAGGCTTTTCTTCGATCGGTAGTCCATTAACAGCTTTGACCCACAAAGGAGCTACTTATGCTTGGAGAGATAAGCATAAAGAAGCATTCGAGAAGCTAAAGAAGAGGCTATGTGAGGCACCAATTCTATCTCTACCCGATGGAGTTGAAGTCTTTGCTGTTTATAGCGATGCGTCTGGAGTTGGATTGGGTTGTGTTTTGACCCAAAGAGATAAGGTGATCGCATATGCATCTCGACAGCTAAAAGAACATGAAAAGAACTACCCGACTCATGATTTGGAGTTGGCAGCGGTAGTTTTCGCTTTGAAAATATGGAGGCATTACCTCTATGGAACAAAGTGCAAATTGTTCACTGATCATAAGAGTCTCCAATATCTCTTTAGTCAGAAGGAATTGAATATGAGACAACGACGTTGGCTAGAGTTACTTAAAGACTACGACTGTGAGATACTTTACCACCCCGGTAAAGCAAATGTTGTTGCTGATGCTCTCAGTCGGAAGGTCGATCTTTGAAGAACAAGGCCAAGAGTGTTGAGAATTGAAGTTGTCTCGACCATTGTGGAAAGTATAAAGAAAGCTCAAGAGGAAGCTTCTGAGAAGAATGACCGAAAGGAGGAACGTTTGGGCAAAACGTTGGTGTTCGGTATAAACAATCATGGACTGAAGGTGTTCCAAGATCGGATTTGGGTACCTAAGTCCGGAGGGATAAGAAATCTTCTGATGAAAGAAGCTCACAAAACCATGTACTCGATTCATCCTGGCAGCACTAAAATGTATAGGGACCTGAAACCCTACTACTGGTGGCCGACGATGAAGCTTGATGTTGCAGAGTATGTGGCCGAGTGTGTGACTTGTGCGAGAGTCAAGACACAACATCAGAAACCATATGGGAGTTTAGAATCTTTACATGTGCCTATGCGTAAATGGGAAGACAGTGCGATGGATTTTGTTACTAAACTGCCCAAAACAAAGAATGGTCACGACATGATTTGGTTGGTCGTTAATTGATTCACTAAGGGGGAGAGAATTGTAATGCCCGCGTTTCCAGGCTAGGCATTTTCGTTGAAGTAATAGTCTAGGTTAACCTTTGTAACCCATTTTGAAATAATAAGAGCGTATTATTTGTGTATTATGTGTTTCGTGCTTAATTTCTCAATTATGTGATTTGATTAATTAAGAATAAAATAAGCGTCAAAATTTAAGTGTAAAATAAACTCAATATCTTTGCATAAAGTTGTAGTGGCCGAAACGAGGTTTCCGAATATATATAGAACGCCCAAATCTGACTTCGTATGAGGAAGTTATGATTTTCTGAAGTTTGGACTTAACGGTATGCAGCCCGAATACTCGATTTGAGATCGAGCAGTTTTTAGCCGAAACAATCTAAACGAGAATCGAAGATCTCATTGTTAGTAGCGAAACGATGAAAAGTTAGGCAAGAACGGACATCGGGCGCAGAAGTTATGATTTTATAACGAAGTTTTCCTGTCCGGGCCTACTAAAATTAAATAATAAAAATAATTTCAAAATTAGCCGTCGGAGTCTAAACGAAAGTTGTAGAGCGTAGTCTCACCTACGCGTGGATATAAAGAACGTCGAAAACGGAGCTCGTATGCGAAAGTTACGCAATTTAGAAGTTTGACGAGTCAAATTACGCCGAGCGTAATTTGAGTACGCCCAGCGTACTCAGGAGGATGCAAGTTGCCTGACCAATACTCGAGTGCCACCGATTGACGCATGCAGTAACGTCAAAGTACGCCCACCGTAAATTGAAATTACGCCCAGCGCAATCCCAGACCCCCCCAGCTTATAAATAGAAACCGAGATCAGCCATTTTCTCTTGTTCAAACTCTTTCTTCTCTCTACTTTTTGCCTCGATTTGCGTGCCAATCATATCCCGAAGACCCGGTATCATTCCCAAGCCCCGCAGCAAGATCCGAAGTCCCGAGGTTCCTGAAGAGCGTTATTACCGAGCCGAAGCCCTGCCCGCGAGGAGCCCGGTTTTTGTGAAAATCTTCCAGATCTACGAAAAAACACTACTTCTGCATGCCGTAGTGTTGTCCGATCATCTTTTGATCAAGTGAGTGTGTAGTTACTTTCTTCCAACACATTATTCTGAAGTATTTTATATAAAATACGTGCTATGTGTATATATTTTATTGTTATATGTGTGAATGTATATCCACTCTCTTCTATCTCATAGATCTGATTTATTCTCTATGAAATACGTGTTATGTGTTTGTGCCTCATCTGTTATGTGGAATATGTATTGGTTAAAGCATGCTATACAGGTTTTAAACTATGCATAAAAATGTATATTTTTATCTACAAATATGTTGGGTAGAACATGGGTAGATAGTTGGTGTGTAATAAACAGATGAGAGGCCTCGATGTTGTTTTGATTTAGTCATCTAGCGGAGTTTAGATGACGACCACGGACTTTTCTAGACAGTCTTGTGGAACACTAGCAGGATCGCCACCTGTAGGTGTTAATGAACTTGGGTGTTCATTCGCTGTACTCCATTCCCCCCCCCCCATGGTTGCTTTATTTGACATATATTGCCAGGAAACCCCCGAATGCATGTGTTGTCGCCCCGATGAAATATTCTTAGACTAGGTCCCTTGTGTTAGTTATTTTAGGGACATAAAGTGAAAACAACGGGAATGGGTAATTGGGTTATTATTGGTTGATAAAAATTAATTTAATTATTTATTGTGGGTTGAAAACCCTATATGCTCACCAGGCTCCCAAGCCTGACCCACTCAGTTTCTTTGTATTACAGGAAGTGGCGCGAGGGCATAAGATGGATAATCATCAAGTTGTTTTGTTTACAAGTCTATATATGTATATATTTGTTGAATGACTTGTGATGTTATCGTTTATGCTTTATGGTCTGTATCGGAACATGAAATCCCGGGTTTTTGATTATGGAATGAAAATTATATTTCTTAATGAAATGTTTTGATAAAAAATCTATTTTATCATGTTTTGATCTGGAAACAAATTCCGCGTCTCTTTTAAAATCAAAAGGATTCACTCTGAAAAATGTTTAAAAAGCATAAATGAAACCGGTCTTTTCTTGCCGAGATTTTGGAGATGTCACACTAACTACACTCCTACTAGCCTTAACATACACACAGGACTCATCTTCGCTCCTCGAAAAACCAAACTCTTTGACTTTCTCATCGAAACAAAGATTCCATCTGCGAGATGCCTGTTCCAATCCATAGATAGATTTCTCAAGCTTACACATTCTATTAGGGTGCTTTGCATCAACAAAACCCTCTGGTTGACTCATGTAAACATCATCAACCAACTTTCCATTAAGGAAAGTGGTTTTGACATCCATTTGCTATATTTCATAATCATGAAATGCAGTTATGGCTAGTAAAAACCTAAAAGACTTAATCTTCGCTACTGGTGAGAAGGTCTCATCATAGTCAACTACCGAAGTTTGAGTAAATCCCTTCGCAACCAGTCGCGCTTTGTAAGTGTGTACATTCCCATCCATGTCGGTCTTCTTCTTGAAGATCCATTTGCACCCGACCGTCTTCCGCCCGATACATTGTCAACCAAGTTCTGAACTGGATTGCCATACATGGACTGAATCTCGTTGTCCATGGCCTCTTTCCATTTGGCAGACTCAGGGTCTACCATGGCTTCCTTAAAGATGTTAGGTTCATCCAGATTTACCGGTGTACTATCACTGATAAATGCATCACCTTCCGCATTAATATGAAAACCATAGTAATGCTTAGGTGGATTCGTAACTCTTGTGGAACGCCTCAGAAGTACGGATTCATCAACAGGACTTTCCTCCTCAGGTTGATTGCTAGGGTTTGAGGTTCCTTCACCGCTTGACTCTTGAAGTTCTTCAAGGTCAATTTGCCTCCCACTGTTTCCTTGGCTTATAAATTCTCTCTCTCGAAAGACCCCTTTTCTTGCCACAAAGACCACATTCTCACTGGGTCTGTAGAAGAGGTAGCCAAAAGAATTTTGTGGGTAGCCAATGAAAATACACTGCTCACTACGAGGTTCAAGCTTGTCCTGAGTCTCACGTCTCATGAAAGCTTCGCAACCCCAAATCTTGATGTGGTCTAAATTGGGAATGTTCCCATTCCACATCTCGAGAGGTGTTTTGGCAACCTTCTTGGTAGGGACTATATTAAGGATATGGGCGGTGGTCTCTAAGGCATACCCCCGGAATGAGATTGGTAACGAAGTTTGACTCGTCATGGAATGAACCATGTCTAATAAGGTTTGATTGCGCCTCTCAGCCACACCATTAAGATGTGGTGTTCTGGGAGGTGTCAATTGTGAAACAATTCCACATTCCTTAGGATAGTCAAGGAACTCTGTACTAAGATACTCTCCTCCTCGATCGGATCGAAGCATCTTAATGTTCCTGCCCAACTGATTCTCCACTTCCTTTTTAAACTCTTTGAACTTTTAAAAGGTTTCTGACTTATGCTTGATTAAGTAGACATAACCATATCTACTATAATCATCGGTAAAAGTCACATAGAAGCGGTTAGCATCCCTAGTGACAATTCTGAAGGGTCCACATACATCTATGTGTATGAAGTCCAAAAAATCTTCACCCCTAGCACAAGTACCAGTGAAGGGTGCCTTTGTCATTTTTCCAAGCAAACAAGACTCGCAACTATCATCTGACCTTAAGTCAAATGACTCCAAGATTCCAGCCTTTTGGAGTTGGCCTATGCGCTTCTTGTTGACAGTCCAAGACGACAATGCCACAAGGATGCTTTATCCAAACTAGTGGAAGAATCGATATGCAATACATTATTTCCTTAGTTATCTACAACTGACACAGTTTCATATACACCATCACAAGGTAATGATTTAAAATAAAGAGCATTATTATAAAAAGCATTAATACCACCACATTCATTATCAAATGAAAAAGTAAATCCTTGTTTGTACAAACCGTGAAAAGAAATAAGATTTCTCGCCATTTCGGACGAGTAACAACAGTTATTCAAATCTAACACTAACCCACTACTTAGAAACAAAGAATAAACTCCAATCTTGGTGATAGGTGAAGCTATCCTATTCCCCATGATCAAGTTTATCTTTCCGTGCTCCACATCCTCACTTCTTCTTAGGCCCTGCAAATCAGGACATATATGAATACTGCAACCTGTATCAAGAACCCAAGAAGTAGTATGTGGTGAGTTATTATACAATATAGTGTAAATACCTACATGCGTAGGTTTGACCTTCCCATCCTTAACATCTTGCAGGTACTTGGGGCAGTTTCGTTTCCAGTGCCCTTTTTCCTAATAATAGAAGCATTGAGCTTCTTTTGCGTTGGAAGAAGGAGTGATAGAACCACATTTGGTTCCACTTGAAGAGGAGCCATTAAGATACTTTCCCTTTTTACCCTTCGAAGGTGTCTTCCTCTTCTTCCCTCTACTTTGCCCGATTGCCAGAACAGGGGCGGCATAAGGAGTAGGAGTAGTAACAACCGATTTACCTTTAAGACCACTTTTGGCAGTCTTCAAAAGTCCTTGAAGTTTGCTGAGTGTCAGCTCCTCCTTGTTCATATGATAGGTCATTCGGAGCTAATCATAACAAGTAGGTAAGGAGTGCAGTATGATGTCAATAGCCAACTCCTCGGGGAAGTTCACATTCAACTTCAGCAAACGGTCCACAAAAATTTGCATTTTCTGCATGTGGCCCGTGATGGATTCACCATTCTTCATTCGGGTTTTATCATGGAAGAGATGATTTCATACCTCTCTTGATGAGCACTCTGATGATAGCGCTCCATCAGGTCCATGTGCATCTCAAAAGGGTAAAAGTCCTCATAGGACTTCTGGAGTTCAGTTGTCATTGTGGCCAACATGATACATATCACTTTGGTAGAATCTCTCCCATGTGCCCTAAAGTCAGCGATCACCTCTGGAGTAGCAGTAGACTCATCAATTTCCTTCAGCTTCTTGTCGAGGACATATTCCTTGTCCTCGTAACGCTTGACCATCCTGATGTTCCTGATCCAACCATTAAAGTTTGAACCATCAAAGATGACTCTCCCACAAAGGTTCATGAGAGAGAAGGAGTCGGTAAGGTTTGAGCCAAAAGCAACATTGTCAGAAGACATCTGAAAAAAAGAAAGACAAGTTTAGATTAGATATAGAATCCTTAATAAGACACACAAATGTAATATTAAGGATAGGACCCATCACAATACTTTATAACTTGGAAGAGGGATGCCGTAATCCAAGCTATAAAATTTTTGAAGGTAGGTGTTAGGGTGCAAAGTCACTTTTGGATGTAATGTTTTAGGCTTACCCTCTTGTATGTATAAATGGGTTGAGTCTTTCCTATAAATAGGAAGTGAATGGATCCTATATGTAAAAGGAACCATTTAGAGTGTTAGACTAGAGAGAGAAACTTTGTACAAACCCATTTGTATATTCTTTCTAGATCTAATATGAGCTTACACAGATTTATTTACTCCTTGTGTTATTGAATTTACATGATGAATCACTAGATCTTTTGTAATTCCGCACATGCCGTCATAATCAGCACCACTACAATTGGTATCAGAACGGGTGTTCTTGATTGGATTAAGAATTGATCCTTGATGGCTATCTTGATTTGGTGATTCTTCATGTTCTTATTGATCTTCATGTTTAGAGAGTGTTTTGTGTTCTAGAAATCGAATTTTTCCATGATTTGATCAATAATTCGACTTTCTCTCTCTAGAATACTTGTTTGTATCACTTTCACTCTCTAGAAAACCCATTCAAAATCACTTTCTCTCTCTAGAAATCTTCAATTTTTTGTGATCATGGTGCGTTTGGAGTATGATTCTTGCGTTTATTTCATTGGATTCTATGGTTTCTTATGGAGGTTTGAAGGATGTTCATGGAAGCAGGGCCGGTCCAGACGGTGGGCAACCCGGGCGACCGCCCAGGGCCCACGACTCCTGGGGGCCCAAATTTTATGGGCTATATAGTGTATATATATAAAAAAAAATTATTACCAAAATGATTTTTAGGGCCAAAAGTTGGTTCAAACTCAAACTAGCTCAAAAGATAAACAATTTGGTTTGCTTCTTATTGTTAATTGAATTTGTTTATAGTCAATAATAAATGATTTTTTTTGAATCTTTATTATATTTATCTTTAAGGGGGCATTTTTTTTTCTTTTCGCCATGGGCCCCATATACATTTGGACCGGCCCTGCATGGAAGATTGATATTTCAACCACTTTCAAACATTGAATATTTGTATGACCTTTTCATTATCATGTTAGTGCGTAGTGATAACCGAAAAGAAGGAGAAGAAAGATATTTGTTTAATAAAAGATACATTTCTCTTGTTGAAAACCCAAGTGATCTTCATGCTCTTAAGTTTGTTGAAGATGTTCTTGATGATGATCATCATGTTCTTGATGTTCAAGAAAAAGGAGTTCAATGTGATGTTCTTGATGTTCAAGAAAAAGGAGTTCAAGTTGATTATCATGATGAAAAATCTTTTTACTCGATTGGAGTTCAAACCGATGATATTTTGTGTTCTTGTGATTCGTTTGAAGGAATGATTCCTTATCGGAAGCCGGTGATCCAAGAAAATCACAAGTATCAAACTCCAAAAGATTCGGTTCAAACTCAAAAAGTTGAAGTTGTGGAAAGTGGGTTTGCTCATGAAATCAAGTCTTCAAGATGCAAAAAGATGAGAAAGAAAAAGAAGAAGATTAATCGCAAAAACAAGTGGGTTTACTCACAAAAATCATCAAATGTTGTGAAGCCGAAATCCATGAAACAAGTTTGGGTTCCAAAGCAACAATCTCCAAATGTTGCATTGAATTTGAAGTCAAAATCCAAAAGTGTTGGTGGTTCTTTTGAAGATGTTCTTGGATCGTTGAAGAACACGAAGAACGAGTTGTACATCTCGCATAATGGGTGGTACAATGTTCAAATTGGAGATTTTCTCGTTCCAACAAAAGAACCAAGATCTTCGAAATTTGATTCGTTCGTTGCAAATGGATATCGATTAGTCAAAAAGGTATCATAAATTCTCAAATGGATTTCAAAACATCCATGATTTCAAGTCGTATTTTACGTTTTTCATTTTTGATCGATTTGCCTCATTGGATCGAATCTATTTCAACCCCATTGATTGATCCAATTATTTTTGTTTAGATCAATATTCCTCAAAATGAATATCATATTCTATCATTTTTTATTTTCGAAATGTTATTGATCATTTGAAATGAAAACAAGTTTGAGCACTATTCATCTGATATATATTTCGAAGCCCATCCCAAAATATATTTTCGTTACAATTCATTCTATTCAATTAAGCCCAAAATGTATTTTACTTAGTGTTTCTTTGATCTGAATTCAATGTTGAATCCCAAAGAATCTCTCAATCAAATATAAAACAATTCACTCATCCTAACACGTTTCAACAGTTTGTACCCTCAAATGTTCTTGAATGTTCATACGAACGTGATTTCATCTTGTCTTTCTTAGCAATTCGGTCCATGTAGAATGTTTCTTGTGAATCGATTATATTTGGTTTGTACCAATATAAAGTCGATTATGATCAAGCGGTCAATAATTGATTCAATTGAAAGTCAACCGAATTTCTGAAAGTCAACATCGAAGTTTTTTTTTAATCGACTTGGAATTACTGTCGAAGTTTGATTGATTTGATTTGAAATTGAGAATCGAATGTTTCAACTTGGAATCGAAAATCAAAATAATTGACTGGATTTTCTTGATTTCGTTCAAAATCGAACATATTTATTTGATTGGAGTCGAAATGAAATTGACTGAGTTCAACGAAAGTCAAACAAAAATGAACATTGAAGCTTGATGAATTTGGAATGAAAGTGAAATCGGATGAGATAGAACAATCGAAATTGTTGTTTGACTCCACTATGATTTTAATTTTGATCAATAATCGAAGCCTTGTAGTTCGATTAATGAAGATTGAAGTAGATTGATGAACGAATGGAGTCAAGAAATCGATGTTGGTTAACAGATGCTTGATAACGAATAGATGAAGCAATTTGATTATTGATTTCGAAGGTTTACAGTTGATTCGTTAGATGTCTACTAGTGTTTTGATTTCAATGTTTCGAGGGGAAGGAAGATTTTGGAGTCGATGCTTATTGACTGAATAACGAATGGTTGGAATGTGGAGTAATGTCAATTTTGGAGTCAAAAGTCGAACTTGAACTAACGAAATTCTGGAATCTATGACTTGTATTAATGAAACGAAGCTTTTATTGTATGGGTTCGTGAATGGAAAAGAGAAGATATTGGTGGATTCATTTTTGGAGTCGTAATCTGAAATTTCGAAGGCTTGATAGTTATATGTTGATAACGAATGTTTTAATAATGAAGATTCGTCAATAAACTAACGAAGATTTTTTTCTTCCGCGAAGGTTTTTGGCTGTTTGGCTAGCTATCTGCTACTTTCGTTAGAATGGGGAATAAGACATAAGTTTCGAACTTGTACCTTGAAATTTCGAAAATTTGGCTAACCATACCCATATTTGAAATTGGGCTAATTTTCTGAAAAATAGAAGCATGTTCATTTCTGGTCCCTGCAGTTTGTACGAATTAATATTTTCTACCCAGTTTCGCAAATGGGGGAGATTTTCGCATACTTGGTTGTTTTTGGCGCAATGGGTCCCTGCAGAATTTTGTTTTTGACGGTTGTTACCCAGATTTTGGAAAATCTTGCAACTTTCACCCAAAAAGTCAAAAAAATTCACAAATTGGAAATTTTTTTGAGGCTTTTTCGTGATTGTTTTTCCATGCAAGATTTTTGGTGATTCATTTTTGGTACACATCAAGGGGGAGTATTGTGAAGTTTATTCCTCGGGCGCTTCTCATCCTTAATGGGTTTTATAATCATTTTTTGATTATAAAAAGGGGGAGAATGATGGGTATTCGAAGCTTCTCGGGTTTGTCGAATATTCATTTGCAGATTTAAAGACCAGTGTTACTTCGAGTGGGAGTTTGGTCTTGATCGTGCTAACTCGTTGGAGACTGAAGTCGGGACATCCAATCCTAACATTGAGGGGGATAATGTTAGGGTGCAAAGTCACTCTTGAATGTAATGTTTTAGGCTTACCCTCTTGTATGTATAAATGGGTTGAGTCTTTCCTATAAATAGGAAGTGAATGACTCCCATATGTAAAAGGAACCGTTTGGAGTGTTAGACTAGAGAGAGAAACTTTGTACAAACCCATTTGTATACTCTTTCTAGATCTGATATGAGCTTACACAGATTTATTTACTCCTTGTGTTCTTGAATTTACATGATGAATCACTAGATCTTTTCTAATTCCGCACATGCCATCATAATCAACACCACTACAGTAGGTGAATGACGATTCACCAATTTCCATCATGAAAAACAAAATAAATTATTAAGTTTTAATTGGATTGAAACTCCTAGATCTTTTGAGATTAATTGAACTTTTCAATGGCATGTTTAAATCTCGATTGTGCCCTCTCAAGTTTGTGACTGGGATGTCGAGGATCACAAACAAGGTGTGAATAACTATGAAAATTAACTTGGTACCCTTAATATTTATCACCTAATCGATGTGTCGGTTACCCACACGCGCTCCACCGATCTATGATAAACATTAAGTCACCCTTTGACATGTTAGTGTGTCGGTTACCCACACACGCTCCACCAACGAATTGGTAAGGTACAAAGTGTAATTTCATGGTTAGCACCATTTCACATTTTCCTAAAGTAACTAAGATTGGGAATTATTAAAACATTTAGTTACTTTATAATAATCATTATACTTTTAATGAGAATTAAAGTCATTGTCCTACCTGTTCGGCTAACGAGCCTCCACCGATCAAGGAAGCGGTGGGTGAGATTGGATACCCATTAAGCTGCCATTTTATAGGCAACAACCTTATACCCCCCTTATAGACCGGCTTCGTGAATGAGGCCTACTAACGGTAAAACGACTTGATCTTATACATATATATATATATATATATATATATATATATATATATATATATATATATATTAACCATTAATCTTATAATAGTATAAGGGTTGAATTTGAACTTTTAAAATCCTAAGGGTTGGAATTTAAAGTGTGTGTGTTTACAAATTCCAAAACTTGAGGGCAAGTTTTGAAACTCTTCAAAACCTTTCATATTCAATAACTTATGAGTTTTTAATAACTTTAAAGAATAGACTTTTGGATTTCCATAACTTGAGGACAAGTTATGGAGTCTATTAATTGGCATTAAGATCAATAATTACACTAACAAACAATTTGCAAATAATTCCTATGATCTACTAAAACTCATAAGCATTAATATTCAAATCAACAATTTCAAGAATCATATAAAACATATATAAAACTTGAAAATTTGATAATAACCATTGTAAACGGATTAACATAATAATTACCACGTCAAAAACAGTTTTTATATGTCCAAAATAGTTTATGTAATGATTCTAGTCCATTTCCAGTAGCAAAACTCAAAAAACTACACACAGGGCCTCCTACTCGCCGAGTGCAAGAACCTACTCGAAGATTAGGATGCATTTTCACTTGGACTCGTCGAGTCCCCCCATGGACTCGGCGAGTTCACTGAACAGTGAACAATTTTTCGACTTTTTCAAGCATTTTGCATCAAGTATATAGAAAACAAGACTAGGCTCTGATACCACTGATGGGCTTTGATCATTCTAACACTCTTATAGTGTACATGCAACCCTAGAAACCATGGATCTATGTTTTCTCTAATATACATGCAAATATGATTTTTCCAAGGTTCTCATCCTAACTAGCATACCATGGGGTACTTGTAATATAAAATTTAGTAGAATGACATACCTTTGTTGTTTCTTGGATTCCTTAAGACCTTGTGAGCCTAGCACCCTAAATGTGATGCCTCAAATGTTTCACACAACACCACAACTTTTGGAATAACTTGAGAGAAGAACACTTTCACTCAAAATCGGCTAGCCCTCCTTGTTCTTCTCTTAGGTGCCGATTTTGCTCCATATGAGGTTCCTTTTATAGTGTGCCACATGTAGGGTTACACCATGTAAACCCTAATGTGCATGGCTTTTCATTTCCCCCATGATCCATGGGTTTTAACCTCCATGAAGCACCCAATGGGTCCTAGCCCAATCTAGTGAATCATGGACCATAAGCCCACTATATAAGAATGAAAGATTTACATAATCAATCCTCATATATTTAATTAGTATTTTTTTGTCACAAAATTAATTCCAAATTAATTCTTGATCAATACTAATTAAATAATATGATTTCATATTAATATATTAGAATATATTAACAAATCATAAGTGTCCTTATTCTCATTTTGTCTATCCAATCATTGAGATGCCATGCAACCCAAATGGACCATGCCAAGCTGGGTCAAGTACATACCAAATATAGATATGGACTTAGACACCTTATCCAATAGATAGTGGCGCCAAATCTTGAGGGCGAAAACCACCGCCCTTAACTCCAAATTACATGTGGGGTATTTTGCTTTGTGAGGCTTTAGTTGCCTCGAAGTGTATGCAATCACATGCTCCCTCTGCATCAACACAACACCAAACCCTGATATGGATGCATCATAGTAGACTACAAAATCCTCAACTCCCTCAGGAAGGGAAAGTATCGACGCCTCACACAGTCTCTGGCGGAGAGTCTCGAATGATGCCTACTGCTGAGGTCCCTAACTAAACACAACATCCCTCCTTGTTAACCTGGTGAGAGGAAAACAATCGTGGAGAAAACTGTAATGAATCTCTGATATTATCCCACCAAACAGAGGAAGCTCTTAATCTTAGATGGAGATCTTGGCACTTCCCAATGCATCACCGCCTCTATCTTGGTTGGGTCGACCAAGATAGCATTCTAGTTGAGAAAGTGTTCCAGAAACTAAACCTCGTGCAACTAGAAGTCGTACTTGGAGAACTTGGCATAGAGCCTCTCCATCCTCAATACCCCAAGAATCTCATGTAAATGCTCCTCGTGCCGCTCTCTGGTCTTCAAATAGACCAGAATGTTATCGATGAAAACAATCACCGATCGATCCAACATAGGCTTGCACACCCGGTTCATGAGATCCATAAGCATTGTTGATCATTGGTGAGCCAAAAAGGCATCACCACGAACTCGTAATGCCCATAGCAAGTTCGGAAGGCTGTCTTGTGAATATCCTCCTCTCGCACCCTAATATGATGGTATCCAGACCTCAAATCGAACATGGAAAACCAATATGTCCCCTGAATCTGGTCGAAAAGATCATCAATCCTCGGAAATAGGTAACGGTTTTTCACCGTCAGCTTGTTCACTCCCAGTAATCGATGCACATCCGGTGCGAACCATCCCTCTTTCTAACAAAAAGGATCGGTGCTCCCCAAGGAGAATTGCTTGGCCGAATAAACCCTATTCCTAATAGATCATGCAACTGAGAGTATAGCTCTTGCATCTCATGAGGTGCATGACGGTACGGTGCTTTAGCAATTGGTGCCACACCCAGAATCAGATCAATCTGAAACTCCACTTGCCTTGTAAGAGGCATACCTGGTAACTTCTTGGGAAATACATCGAGAAAATCACGTACAACAGGAACATCAGAAATAAAAGTTGATCCCTCTCCTCAACCTGAGTATCTAGTACATATGTCAGATAACCCATACACCTATGCTACCAACTCTGTTTGGCCCTAGCGGCAGAACAGAATGTTGATCTCGACCTAGTACCCTCACCATAGATAGTCAGAACTCCCCCAATGGTGTCTGGAATCATCATCATCTGACACTTACATTCGATCAGAGCCCTAAATAGGCTCAAACACTCCATACCCACGATCACACAGACATCTCCCATAGCAATAGGGATAAGATTTATCCGATAACCAATGCCGAATATCTCTAACATACAACCCCGGTAGACATCACTAGCAGAGACCGGACGCTTGTCAGGTATAGAGACTCTCAAGGGCCTACTCAAGGTCTATAGCGCAATACTAAACCTGCAACAAAAGGATGATGACACAAAAGATCGTCTTGCACCCAATTCAAACAACCGAAGCGTACGTACATAATTCACAAGAAAAGTACCTACACAATGAATTAATATAAGCAACATAAATAAATCATAAGAATAATAAAGAACACATACCATCCACAATGTTTGGAGATGCTCGGGCCTCCTATTGTCACACCCCGAAACCGATGGCGGAAACGTTCCGGGGCGGAGGACGTCATGTAGTATCGCAACCAATGTACATAGTAAGCGTAGTAAACACAACCATTACATTACATAGAAATATTTACATTGTTTGAAAACAAAGTGCTTCAAGTGTTATATATATATATATATATATATATATATATATATATATCATATGAACAAAAGTTAAGACTAGTCTTCTATACGCTCCGTCTTCTCCCAAAAGATCGTTGTGTACCTGTCTAATGTGAACCTGAGAATACAAGCAGTTTGAAAATCAGCATAAAGCTGGTGAGTTCATAAGCGGTTTATTTTCATAAAAGAACAAGTTTCCTTTGGTTTTTCTGAAAAAGTCGTTATCCAAGAAAATCCCATATTTTCTTATAAGCAAAGTTTAGTTATTCGTTTGTTTCACAGTCAAGTTAAATGTAGTTATGCGTTTATTACACAATCAAATTTGGAACAGTTCTTAATCCAAGAAAATCCCATATTTTCTTATATGTAAGTTTGGTTATTCGTTTATTCTACAGTTTGGTTATGAACAGGTTGTTATCCCAGGAAAAACCCTTATTTTCCTAAAACTCGTGGTTAGTTCTTGGTTCGGAATGCTATGTACTGGTATCTACCATACTTGTCGTATTAGTTAGGTATTCTGATATCCTGGTTATCCTACACTCGAATGTCGAACATCTACTTTACTTATCCGTATTTTCGAATCTTTGGAGACACTCAGAGACGTACATTAGCTGTATATTCGATGTTCTGGTGACTTCCAAAGGCGTACTTTAGACGTATTTCCGAATCTTTTTCGACATCCAAAGGTGTATGTTTTAGAAACTCTGTCGATATCCAAAGGCATACTTTCGAATTATTTCCAAAACTCTGGTGACACTCAAGGCGTACACTAGCTGTATTTCCGAAGTCTTGGTGCCATCCAAAGGCGTGCACTGGCTGTACTCTCGTCGTTCTGTTAATATCCGAGGGCGTATCTTATTAGTATTAATCCTAATTTATGATTAGTATGAATCCTTCGCAAATTATAAAATGTAACATAAATTATAACATTTTATAAAGAAATCTACAATTAGTCTGAAAGCTAACTCTGCAATTCGAACTATTGGTTAATACGGTTTTCGATATTAAGAACATACAGAATATGAACATTTGAACTGAAATAATAAGTTTGAGTACAATATTTTCTTGTACTTTTGCTTGTATCCCCCCTTGAAAACATTTGAAAAACACGGAAAAAGGAGTAGGGGTATGAACTCACTAGTCAAGGAATGTGTCGGTTTGGATGCTAAATGTCAGTTTGGGGCTTGATTACGTGCGAGGTTCCTATGTAATATGAAGAGATAGACATTTGTATCTAATTAGACTTTGAACTACTATTTAGAATAGAATATACACTCCGAGGTGCGAAAACAATTTATTTCAAGTGTTAGGAGTGACCCGGGTAGCGTCTAAGGGGGTGTATGGCTTGAATATGGAGTTTGCTCTTCAAGAGTAAACTCCTAAGGGAGTTTTCGGCCCTAAGACCATGTCCCCATGAGCTTACGGCTGTAAACTCATGGTGGGGGTATTCTTGGGTGCTTAATGGTCTTACAACTCTTGTGGGGTAATGCTAGGCTTGGTTTTAAGGCATTGGAATGGAATTTGAACAACATAAGGACCATTTGAGGAGTTTACGGTAGTAAACTAGGAGTTTAAGGCCATGAACTCTTATGTACCCAACCTTAATGTGTTTTGGTGGTCCTAGGTCAATTACAAGATTTTCTAGTCCAAAGTACAAGCCACGGAAGGAAGTTAGGGCACCTATTGACCAAGTTATAGGAGTTTACGGCCCAGGAACCTTTCCTTGGGGGTTTTACGGCCGTGAACTCCTAAGGGAGTGGTTTTTATCAAGTTTAAGGTCCCTAACACATTTGTGGTTGCTTCTAGACTTTATTCCAAGGCTTATGAGGTGGTTAAGGGGCATTTTAACACCTAAAAAGGGGTTTACGGCCTATGAAAGGGTGTTTACGATCCATGTATGATCTTGGGCCGTAAACTCATGTTTACCCCTTAAATTATGAGTTTTTGGTGTTCCAAGTCCGGTCTTGTAAGCCCCTAAGTCATATCTAAGCTCCAATGGTGGTTTGGAAGGGTTTTGGGGCTCAAAAACCCCATTTGTATGTGTTTGTGGCCTAAGGCTATTCCAGGGCCGTAAACAAATGATTATGGTCCTATTTCATAATCTAAACACGAATTTGAAGGCTAAAGATGTTAATCTATGAGCTAGGATAGTTATCTTACCGATTTGGAGCTTGAATTGGATGGTTTTTGGATCAAGAACTTGGATTAGAGGAGAGAGAGTAGAGAGAGTGAGTGAAAAAGCTTCAAATAAGGCTCACTCAACTTTAAATATGGTTTGATTTTGAGACACGGTGGAATTCTACCCGATACTGACGTTAGACGAGGCTTTTGGTCGTACCCGATTTAATTGTTTATAACCCGACAGAATAAAACTAAAATTTTTCCAAATAATAATTTGGGGCATTTTCATGTGTTTCTAACGGGTTTGGATACTTACAAGATCATAATAAAAGTCTTAAATTAAATGACCTAATCCAGAATGTTATCGGAAAAATTGAAAAACAAACGGGTTTTACTGTTGGGAACGGGTTACAGCGACAAAATAATTTACGAGTTGTCACACCTATGCTGTTAACTAAAATGCTCTCCCTTGAGCCCTTAACTCCTCGGCCTTCCCCTACCAGCCATCAGTGATACACAGGTTCACGGGGGTCGGATTCTAAACCGTCCCAGATACAATTGAGGACACTAAGTCCTCATGTGACTCATCTGGTTGCAATTGAAGCAAACCTGAAATTCCTTAGTCAATCCCTAGCCAAATGTCCCTCCTTGCCACATAGGTACTAAGCCGATCAGTAGTCTTGGGTTGTTTAGTCACTGGTTGCGACTGTACTGGCCTCCTATTTCTCACTTGGGTCTCCATATCCTCCTTAGCTTGGGTTTCCAACTCAATCTCTCTCCTCCTGACATTGATCTGCATCTCAGCAATGTCCAATATGTAGTGTTCACCACAACTCATGGATACCCCTCCTTAGAAAGCTCAAATATAGACTCACATGTTCCTGCTCTATGGACACGTGCTCAAGGAAAAACAAGGCCCTCTTCTTAAACATCATGGTGATCTCAGTCACCGTCTCTTTCTTCTGTTTGAGAGACATGAACACCTGGGCCAATCTTTCCCGCTCAACCACAGCTACAAACTCATCCTTGAACATCTCAGTAAACCTCTCCCAAGTCACCGTAGAATGATCTTCAATAGTATAATTGACTATAACAAACATCCACCAATCCTTCGCCCTCAAGCGAAGCAGGTTCAATGTGAAACGAACCCTCAAATTCTCCAGGTAGAAGAAAGTGTAAAAACATCTCTCGACAGCAGAGATCTATATCATAGCAGAAATCGGATCCTAGGGCCCATCAAACTCGGTTGGCTTCGTGTTGTTGAACTCTCGCTACCACTACGAATCACCCCCTGCGGTCTCATAGCAGCAACGACTGCAGTGGCTATAGCAGCAACAGCCTCAGTGATGGCAACATAGAGCTTATCAAAAGTCTCAATCAGTATGGTCTTGATAGAGCCAAACATCTATGGATTAGCCCTTTTGATTGCTACGGCCACCTCAACGGCAAAATCATGTTGATCTCATCATCACTGGCACTCAGCCTCTCGGTGTCGTTGGAGGCTAAACCTCGGGTAACCACCACATTGAAACACACAAGAAAACCATCATAAACCAGTCTAAAGTACATACACCGACACCCACACACTCCTACAAGATCCTTAGTTCCTTAAGGTTCCTTCTTGAGCCGCGTAATAAACTATATATATATATATATATATATATATATATATATATATATATATATCCAACCAAATAAGTAGGTTAAATACTTTCATTAGACTTACGATGTAATGGTTTATCCTTGTCTATAAGGTATCGAGTTATGGAGCTTATGTTAGACAATACGCTAATATCTACTAACTGGATTTATGTAGACTATGCTAAATGATTGTTTAAGATGAAGTCTCTACTAATCCCACTAATTGTCATTCCATAAAACATATACTTAGAAAATTATTTTTCTAACTGGGAGCTATATGGAACTTTAAGTGCTAAATAATCATAACTAACTGCATCATAGTTTGGAACTAGCAAGTTTTCAACTGTTGTTGTATCTACTCAATGGTTTATCATAAAATAATGAAACCCATAAAGATGCATTCATGTATGATTATCAAGTATGGGCTTGAGTAATCTTCGTCGATATATTGTGAAGATAAAGAGTATGTGAGTTCTTCTCATATTTAATCGGGCATCTCAAAGTAAAATCTTCTTTCTTATAAGATAATTACATAGTGTCATTTAATTATAAATCAAGACTCTTGTGTTTTCTATAAATGTTGGGTCAAAAATATGGTTTATACTTTGCTTTTCTAAGAATTTATCATTTTTAATCTTGGGCCGAAAATATTATTAGTATATTTGTAGTTTGGACCGAAAACGCATGTGTTTTCGGTCTTGGGCTTGAGTTTTGGTCCATAAGTATAAATAAGGTGCTAGAGGAGTGTTTTTTAGATCATTAGCAAGGGAGGGGCTTTGCGGTTGGGAGACTAGAGGAGGGAAGCCATTGTTGAGTGGAGCATATTCTAGAGAGAGAAAGTAAGAGAACTTGCATATGTGTGTGTGAATCTTGTGTTGGAACATCATTCTAATAATATAAACATTGAACATTCATCAAGTTCATTTTCTTCTTCTTCTTCTCCAATTGATCTTGCATCATCCAATTGATTGGGATTCCGCACAATCAATTGGATCTGATTGATATATCAAGCCAAAATTTGGGACTTACAGTTAGTATCAGAGCTTGGATTGTATCAATCTTTTTGGCAAGATCTAGAACGTTTTTGCACTTTTTCTTGAAGGATTTTTCGTTTTTGGATAGTTTTTTGAAAAATATTGGGGGTTTGTTCTTCGTGTTTTTCATAAAAACGACTTCTTGATAGAGTTTCGGTGCTAAAAAGTTGAAAAAACACGAGTTCCGGTGGCCATTTTCGCACAAACAACAAGCTTCTGCGAGGGGTGGCGGCGTGTTCGGTCAGCGGCTAGGGTTTGCGAGGAGTTTGTGGCCAAAATCTAGTTTGTGGTCCGAAGCTTGTTTACAACCGAGGAGAGTTTGCGGTCCGAAGTCGCACACATGTTCGGTTCAGTCCTCGCAGGTCAGCAGCCTCGTGTGCGTTCAGTAGTCCGTTTGCGGTCAGCAGCATTGGTGCATGAGTTCTCGATGGCAACGAGTATACAAAATAAATTAGGAGTTGCAAGATTCGAACTCGCACCTCTAGCATACCCAACCCACGCTCTTACCAATTGATCTAGCAAGGCACTTGTTATTTGTCTTCCGCATTTAACTCAAGTAGCTTCGCTGTTTCGACCTTAATTTCGGAATTTTGACAAATTTAGCCCAAAAATCAATTTTTTGAATTTTAAAAATTCCATTTTTTACCCAAAACTTGGACTTTTAATTTTTTACTTCCTAAATTGACTTTTGACCTTAACATTTGACTTTGACTTTCAAGTTTGACCTTTGACTTTAAACTTTGACTTTCTCGTTTAACTTTCAAATTTTCAAATTTAACTTTTCGGTTTGACTTTTAAGTTTGACTTTTAAAGTTTGACTTTTAAGTTTAACTTTTTAAGCTTGACTTTTAAGGTTGACTTTTGAGGTTTAAGTTAAAGGTCATTTTTTTTTAAAACAGTGAGTTCCTCAAACATCCCGGTCAATGAAGTTTCATGTTCTAAATCTTGGGAAGCTACAATTAAATTTCTTCGTGAACAAAATGATTTACTAAAAAGGGAAAATGAGGACCTTAAATATGAAGGATATACTCTTAGGAAGGCAAAAAAAACCCCTTAAAAACACAACTAGAGGCCAAAACTAAGAATTTTCGAAAACTTCAAGAGGAATATAGCAACAAAGGTGAAAACTATGACTATGTTAAGAGACAACTTGTCGAATTAACTGCCGAACTTGATGCACTGAAAGTTAATATATTGATGTTGAATTCACGTTTAAGAAATTTGATGTGTCAAGTGAGGTAGTTGCATTAATGATTGAAAAACAGCTAAAGTTCAAAGATAATCAAAGCAAGGGTCTAGGGTATATTAGCGTTCCACCTCCCTTTAATGACAACTATAACCTACCCCTTGAGACCAATGAGGAAGAAATTCTTGCTCAGTTCAGCCAAATCCATGTGTCAGCTTCAGTTAAGACTGAACAATCTGGGCCAACTGAGAATATTAAGGTGAACGTTTTTGATGATTCTACTTCTTGTGCAGGTAAAGTGATAGAAGATGAGAACAAGGAGAACACTATTGAAGAAACCAATGACTCTTTGAACTCTGAATATGTTGCTTCTAATTCAGTTACTTCTAAACCTGCTACTGGGAAATACAGGCCACCAAAATAAGCTAAACAAAGTGTCTGCAGCAAGTTTGCATGTGGGAACAATCAAAGACAAGGCAATGGCACACCACCAAGGGCAAGCAGAAACAACTCCTATGTGAAGAAACATACGTGTTTTCACTGTGGAACACTTGGACACATTGCCAGAAATTGTCCAAATTGTGCATACTTCCCTACTACGCACAAGGATGGCAGAACGCGCCAGGAGGGAGATTCTCCAAAGGAAATCATTCGAGGTCACAATCGCGAAATTGTGACTGGAACGCGAAAAAGGCCAAGAATCCAACTCCCAATGTCAAGAAGGGAATGTCGGTCAAGAACCCTAATCCAAGAGATGCTCCAGTGAAACCAAGATCGGTTAGATCAAAGTCATCTCGAAGATCGGCTTCAAGTTCAAAATCAAGTGCCGAGGCACCCATCCGCTCGAACAAGAAATGGATTAAACCCGACTACAAATGGGTACCAAAGGTTCATTCTCCCAAATCACCTAATGATTCTAACATTTCTTCATCTTCTGTTTGTGATAAGCAGGATATGTCATGTGAGAGAGTACCTTGCATAGATGAAAAAGGTCAACCCAACTTCAAAATGGATTGGGTTCCAAATACTAACTGATCCCGCTCTGTGCTGGAGCAGCTATGGAGGCATATCATCAAACTTCAGTTTATTTATAGTGGCTGATCCAAGCACATGATAGGGGACATCTCTCAACTATAAAACATTCAGAACTTCGTTTGAGAGTATGTGTCCTTTGTGGGAAGGGAAGAAAGGAAAGGATCACACATGGGGTTTTGTGCTTAATGATGTGAAGAATTTTCAGATTTGTTCTGAGATTACGCATGCTGTTCTCAGACCTTCTAGATGCAAATTCAATCGGTGACTTACGGTTTGAGTTTTCTTCTCGATACTCCTAAGTTATATTAAATTGATTCGTTTTGAAGACAATCTTTTATTTTCTTATAGTTTTTCATTTGAAAGTTTTGTAAATTGGGAAGTGACATGAAGTATAGTGCTAAAGGGCAATTTATGATGCGTGTAATGCACTAAAGCCGAATTGTCTAGACTTTGTGTTCAATGTGCTAGTAGGCACAAAGGATTTAAATGGACTAGACTAGGCATAAATGGACTGTGAAAAGACTTGACTAATATTGACTTAGATAGTTTTGTTTGGTCTGAAAATACGATGCTCGAATAGATTGAGCAGTGAGATAAACTAGGAACCTGTGAGATACACTAAAAATTAATTATCTAGAGTTGTGGTTTAACATTTCCCTGATGTATGGACTTATGTCCTTAATTCCAGTACTGTTAGGGCAACTCGAGGGTTCTGATAAAGTAGGTATGTAGGAAATTATTTTCTTGCTTTCTATCTGTCATTCATATGTTGCCTCTTTTGCGCAATTGAAACATATCCGACCTGGAATGCAACATATGCAACTATATTTCTATGCATCGTCTTATCTATGCAATTCTTTCTATATGTTAGCCATATGTTGTTCCCTTTGTGTGATCAGAAGATCCGACCTGAGACACAGCATATGCACCCTTCTACTTCTTTATCCCCTATCTATGTTAGTCATATGTTGTTCCCTCTGTGTGATTGGAAGACATCCGACCTGGGATACAACATATGCACTTCTATATCTGACTTCTTTCTGAATTGTAGTGGTGTTGATTGTAATGACATGTACGGAATTAGAAAAGATCTAGTGAATCATCATGTAAACTCAAGAACACAAGGAGTAAATAAATCTGTGTAAGCTCATATTAGATCTAGAAAGGATATACAAATGGGTTTGTACACAATTTCTATCTCCGGTCTAACACTCCAAATGATCATTCTTAAATATGAGTGTCACTCACTTCCTTATAAAGGAAAGACAACTCATTTACACATCAATAAAGGTAAGCCACATAAAAGCATGACTTTGCACCCTAACATTCTCCCCCTCAAAGTTAGGATTGGATGTCCCGGCTTCAGTCTCCAACGAGCTAGCGTGATCAAGACCAAACTCCCCATCGAAGTAACACCGGTCTTCAAATCCGCAAATTTATATGTGCATATTTGGCTATATATTTAGTATAGACTTTTGTTATTTATTGGCTAATTTATGGGCAAAAGGTACTTAATAGTGTTTAAATTGTATTTTTAGTCCAAAAGATATGCTCGGAAGCAAAAGGAAGCAGGAGAGGCGACCAAAAGCTCGGGAACTGAAGAGAGAAGAAAAAGAGCCAAATCCAGAAGCTACTCGGCGAGTAACAATGTCTACTCGACAAGTACCCACGAAGGTTCGCGAAGCAATACGTGAAGTCCTTGCCGTATACGGATTCCACAAAGGGGGCTCGACGACTCGGTTATTTAATCGACGAGTAGACCATGTTTTCTGAAAATTATAAATAGAAGTCACATTCCCGAATTGAGGCTCTCTAGAGAATCCTGGTGGAATTACTTTGCGACCAAGAACGAGTCTGGAGCTTAGAAATCGTGAGAGAACCCTAATCCTCAATTCTAAGAAGATTTAAGGTAACATAAGTTTACTTTTCCACTTTATTATTGAATAGAACTATGTTTGGATTATTAGAATTCATTTTTAGGTTGTTATCTGCTGCAATTATGAACTAATTCCTTTAGTTTCTGTTTAGGGTAGATAAGTTTGCTCCTATGGATTGATTTATATTTGGATTGATTGTTTATTGGTGAATCTTGTTAAATTAAGCTTGTTAAAGAACCTTATGCATTAACCATAGCTATTTTCTATTAATTGACAAGTAATTAAGCTGCATTAATATCTCTTAATTGCTTACCTCATATGATTTATGTGAAAACATTGTTATATTCCTAGGAATAGTGAATGTGAAACTAGGATTAACTAGAGAATGGGTAAATTAATGTGTGATCTAGTGTGATAAACCATCAACAAGAGGCTAATTGAATTATTAATTTGATTAACTAATTACAAGTCTTATTAACCCAAATAAATAAACTAGGGAATTTATTAGTTTAACCACTTGATCACTGCTCAAATTAATTTATTTTCTAAGGATTGGTAATAGCGAATGTGAATCTAATCACCTTAGTCGGTAACCAATAACAATTAATATATTGCATTACCATAAAATCAACCATAGGAGTAAATGAATTGAACCTAGATAGAAACCTTTTTATTACTAAATTTAGTTGGTTTTTACTTGTTTTTAACTGTTAGTTATTTAATTTGCGTGTTAGTTAGTATGTTTAAGTTTCTAGTTTTGCAAACTAGAGAAAAACTTTTTTACTTTTATTACTTGCTTAGTTAATTCTAGTTATTAGTTTAATTTCCATTCCTCGAGTTCGATACCCTACTTGCTCAAGTATACCACTAATAGACAGGTTCACTGCCTTTGTGTGTTTAAATTACATCTTAAAGTAGGACTAAAACCAGTGCATTTACATACACATCACAAATGAATATCCGAAAAAGTCACTTCGAATACCCATCATTCTCTCTTTTTATATAATAAAAAAAATTATTATAAAACCCATTAAGGGTGAGAAGCGCTCGAGGATTAATCTTCACAATACTCCCCCTTGATGTGTACCAAAAATCTTGCACGGAAAAAGAAATCACGAAAAAGCCTCAAAAAAATTTCAAATTCGTGAAAAATTTTGACTTTTTGGGTGAAAGTTGCAAGATTTTCCAAAATCCGGGTAAAAACTGTCAATAACAGAATTCTGCAGGGACCCGTTGCACCAAAAATAGCCAAATATGCGAAATTCTCCCCCATTTGTGAAACTGGATAGAAAATGTTAATTCGCACAAATTGCAGGGGTCTAATTCGAAAATTATTTAATTTCTCAACTTTATGACCCTGATTTCGAAATTGGGTAAGACCAGCCAACTTTTCGAAACTTCAGGGACCCTTTTCGAAACTTCTGCCGCCATTCTTCAAACTTTCGAAAATTAGTTCATCTTTCGAAAATGGGTATAAACTGTCAAAGTTTCGAAACTTTAAAGACCCATTTCGAAAAATCTGCATTCTCAACAAATTTTGTTACAATTTCGAAAGTGGACCTCTTTTGTCATATTTTCGAAAGTTCAGGTACCAACTTCGAAACTTCATGTTTTCTTCTTCCCCAATTTGTAAACTCGTGAACCACGTACCAATTTGTTACGAGTCGCATGTCGACACCAAAACCTTCGAAAGATTGAAAACAAAATTCGACTATCCCAATCAAAAATCTTCGACACTAACCCAAAATTTTCGTTAGCTGATACCCAATTCTCACAACCAAAACTTCCGAATCTTAGTAACCCAAATCCAAACTTTCGAAATTAACTCAAATACTTCTATTCGCTGCTTTGCATCAAAATCCAATTTGAATCCCAAATTATCAAATCATCGACATCAACTACTCCGAATCCATAGCCATTTGCTTTTTCCATCACAGCCTTCGAAATCAAAGTAAACTCAAGCCAAGTCGATTCTTCTTCGTTAGTGGATGTCGATTTCCAAATCTTCGACAATCAATGTTAACCATTAACCATCGAATAATCAACTCATTCCATTCAATTTCTTTGCTTTTTCAATCACTAACCTAAAATCAATATCATCGACATTCGAAATCAATATACCACCCAAAACCAATTTGGTTTTCAAGCAAAACATGTTCGTCATCAATCATCTACCATCACCCAAATCGATCTAAAAATTAACAATCGAAATTTGTTCAATCTTCCAGTCCAATCTTCGAAATCTGTTCAATCTTCCCAATCAACACTTAAAATTCGTTATCATGTTCTTCCCATCGAGCTTTAATATAACAAATACAACAACAGTCAAAATTGCTTTCTGCATCTAATAATCACAATCGACCTCAAAGCTTTCGATTCCTTTGTTCTCTTATACAGACCCATCGATCATACAATAAATCAAATCATCGACAATACAGGAACCATTCGCACATCAACCCAACAAGGCTTCGTTTTTAGATTTCAATCCAAATCAATTACCATCGCTTCGTTACCAATCGTTCCCAATAACGAATTCACAGCATTCGTTCTCCTCATACAAAATCAACTTCCCAGTCGACTCCAAATCACCAAACCAACATCGACTCTTCGTTATCAGAACAGTAACAGCAAATCAAACTCAATCTTTCGTTATTCATTCCAAAATCAATAGCAACCCATTCCCAGATCGTTCTTCAATCATTGACTTCAAAATCGAAATCTCCCAAGTCGATCTCAATATTCCAGTCTTCGCTTTTCAGAATCATTTCATCGACATCAATACATCAACTCCAAATATCGACTTCTCTTTTTAGCAGATCAACTTTCGAAATTAACAATCAAATTGCTTCATCTTGTTCGTTATCAAGCCATTGTTAACCAACATCGATTTCTTGACTCCATTCGTTCATCAATCAACTCCAACCTACTCCAAACCTTCCAAATTACTAAACAGCTCTTTGATTTCAGTTATCAGCCCAAAACACAGATATCAAACTATCAACTCTTCCAAATCTGATTTTGACTTTTTCAAGTTTGACTTCTCTTTTGAATCGATTCCAAGAGATTCCAAGAGAACAATCACAGATCAATCGTAACGTTAACGTGAACAAGTATTATTATTCAAAACTCAATAGTCTACTTGAACTCAATACCATTGATAACAACTTCAATTTTGACTTAGACACAAATTAATATTCAACGATAATCCAAGCAATACGAACTTTCAAAATCGAAATCGACATCAGTCAAATTAGTTCGACTCAAAAATGCCAATCAAACACGTGAGACTCAAATCAAACGATTGAGAAGAGACTAGAATCAACGATCTGTAAAAAAAATCGTGAACAGTAACAGATCATACCAATTGGACTGAATTAATTCAATGAACAATGATTTTATCACAATTGAATTTCGAATTATTGGGCTGAAACAATGATGAACAGTAAATGAATTTAGAAAAAGATTTTAAATTTTGATGTTTTGATTTTAAAAAAAATAATTTGATCGATCAACGTGCTTGAAACGGATTTGATCCAATGAGGCAACGTACGAATCGATCAAAAATGAAAAACGCAATCGAAATTAAGAACGTTTTGGAATTCATTTGAGAATTTGAGATACCTTTTTGACGAATCGATTTCCGTTTGCAACGAACGAATCAAATTTAGAAGATCTTGGTTCTTTAGTTGGAACAAGAAAATCTCCAATTTGAATATTGTACCATCCATTATGCAAGATGTACAACTCGTTCTTCATGTTCTTCATTAAACCAAGAACATCTTCAAAAGAATCACCAACAGTTTTGGGTTTTGACTCCAAATTCAATGCAACATTTGGAAATTGTTGCTTTGACACCAAAATTTGGTTCACGAATTTCAGATTCACAACAACATTTGACGATTTTTGTGAATAAACCCACTTGTTCTTCCTTTTAATCTTCTTCTTCTTTTTCTTTCTCATCTTTTTGCATCTTGAAGACTTGATTTCATGAACAAACCAACTTTCCACAACATCAACTTTGTGAATTTGAATCAAATCTTTTGGAGTTTGATACTTGTGAATTTATTGGATCACCGGATTTCGATAAGGAATCTTTCCTTCAAACGAATCACAAGAACACAAAATATCATCGTTTTGAACTCCAATCGAGCAAAAAAACTTTTTCATCATGAAAATCAACTTGATCTTCTTCTCATGAACTTCAAGAACATCACATTGAACTCCATTGTCTTGAACTTCAACAAACTTAAGAGCACAAAGATCATTTGGGTCTTCAATAAGAGAAACATATTTCTTATTGAACAAATATTTTTCTTCTTCATTCTTTTTATCAGAACTACGTGTTGATATGGACCAGTTAATTTCAGCCAACCATTTAATCTCACAAAGTGGGTGAAATATCAAGCTTCCATGATCATCATTCAATCCTCCGTAAGAAACCATAGTTCCCCATGTAATCAAATTGTTTAACACCAACCCATAATATTGATTTTTATTGACTTTGTATTTTACATCTTCAACGATCACAATCCAAGAATTATACGGCAAATTCACCATGATCACAAGAACTTGAAAATTTTCTAGAGAGAGTAAGTGAAAATCACTTGAATTCTAGTGAAGAAAATAGAATTGAATAGAATCAAATATGAATTCGATTTCTAGAATCAAAAAATCTCAAAAACACGAAGATCAATAAGAACATGAAGAATCACCAAATTAAGATTGCCACCATGGATCAATTCTGATCAAATCAAGAACACCCGCTTTGATACCAATTGTAGTGGTGGTGATTATGATGGCATGTGCGGAATTAGAAAAGATCTAGTGAATCATCATGTAAACTCAAGAACACAAGGAATAAATAAATATGTGTAAGCTCATATTAGATCTAGAAAGGATATACAAATGGGTTTGTACACAACTTCTCTCTCTAGTCTAACACTCCAAATGATCATTCTTAAATATGAGTGTCACTCACTTCCTTATAAAGGAAAGACAACTCATTTACACATCAATAAAGGTAAGCCACATACAAGCGTGACTTTGCACCCTAACATTCTCCCCCTCAAAGTTAGGATTGGATGTCCCAACTTCAGTCTCCAACGAGCTAGCGCGATCAAGACCGAACTCCCCATCGAAGTAACATTGGTCTTCAAATCCTTAAATGAATATCCGAAAAATTCACTTTGAATACCCATCATGAATGATTGTCTACTCACCTATAGTAAGGATTTCTTTGGAAGTTCTTGATTACCGGGGTATGTCAGGAAGTGGGGAACACATTCTAGAGCATTTAAAATTGAACCATTTAATAGGTTGTCTGTAGATCTCACTGCTGAATTTAAGTGGACAACAATATCCTTGGTCATCGTCAGCTAAATGTCTATTTAAGTATATAGGTACAACTATCTTGTCACTTATAACCTGTCCAATTTGTCAACATTCTTTATGTTTACATGGACCACAATACTAGTGATTAACCAGATCCAGACATGCAGGCGTGTGCTGATAATCAAGATTGAATTGCTTGACAACTTTGATCCCAAAAATTTGTTTTTATTAAATTTGTTCATAGTTTTCCTCTATACACAAATTTAGGGGGAGAATTAAAAATTAAAAAAAAAACAACAAACAATAATCCGAAAACCAAAAATTCAAAAAAAAAATAGTGTTCTTTCAGTTTTTTTTATTTTTTTTTCAGAAAAATATAAAAATGCAAAAATATTTTTTGTTTCTGTTTTACTTTTTTAAGAACATATGAAAAATCCAAAAATATCGTGTGCTAAGTTTTCTTTTTATCTCAAATTTTCTTTGTCATGAAAAGTGAATTCAGATGTAGATGAGACTCATGGAGACTGTATCGGAGATTTTCTGAGCAAGGCTTCATCTGTGATTTTCGAAGAATTCTCACTCGAAGGAACAAGAAATGAAGATTATTCTTTCAACAATCAATATTTTAACCCCAGAAGTAAGGTGAAACCAACTTGAAGATTATGTGACAAGTTGCATTGAAGCCTCCACAATCAATTTGCTACTATCTATGTACCTGCTGAAGTGATCCAGAATATTCGCTCTCTATTATTCTCTCTAAATATTCTCAAGATGAAAGTGTTGATTTTCAAGAATCCTTTCAAGAAGCCTCCTCACCCAACGTTTGTTCAAAACCAAATTCTGAAGAAATGCTCATCCATCCAAGATGAATTCATTCAGCTAGAAGATTCAGTTGTTCATCTTGAAGTTGTGAAGAAATAGAAGACAAAAAGTTGAAGCCAAGCTCCAAATGAAGATTGACAAGAAAAGCCAGCTACATTCTTAGGGGAGTTTGTTGGGTCAAAGAAAAGAACGCTATAAACCAAGGGGGAGATAGTTGGGTCAAAAATATGGTTTATACTTTGCTTTACTAAGCATTTATTATTTTTAGTCTTGGGCCGAAAAAATTATTAGTATATTTGTATTTTGGACCGAAAACGCATGTGTTTTTGGTCTTGGGCTTGAATTTTGGTCCATAATTATAAATAGGGTGCTAGAGGAGTGTTTTGAGATCATTAGCAAAGGAAGCCATTGTTGAGTGGAGCATATTCTAGAGAGAGAAAGTGAGAGAACTTGCATATGTGTGTGTGAATCTTGTGCTGGAACATCATTCTAATCATATAAACATTGAAGATTCATCAAGTTCATCTTCTTCTTCTTCTCCTTCTTCTCCAATTGATCTTGCATCATCCAATTGATTGGGATTCCGCACCATCAATTGGATCTAATTGATATATCAAGCCAAATTTTGGGACTTACAATTAAGTTGTTGGAGCGCAGTAACATTCCTAGTCTTATATGTGATTGACATACTAATTCTTGGAATAAGGATCTATATAGATAGATCATGGCAACTTAAATGATTAAGTAAAATTGCATTAATTGTTAAGGATCTTAAAGAGCTTAAGATAAAGGAATCTGAGAGACTCATCTTTTCAAATATCCCATGACATGATTTCGAGCACTCCTCAAAATTCTAGTACAATGTTCTGAACTAGATGATATGATTGTATTTCATATGTTGCGGCAATTGGATTGATTGTATATGTCATTATTACGCATAAAGGTCAGATAAGTCATATGCTTAGAGCATGTCGATTGATACGAGTATAATCCGAGAACAAGTCATGGTGTGACTTATAGGAACATTCTAAAGTACTTGCGAGAGCTAAAAAATATTCCGAATCTACGGAGAATTTGAAAGAAAGCTATGTTTAAGTTGTTAAACATATTTTGAACTTCGAAATAGATTAAGATGACTCTCAATCACAATTGGGTGTGTCCTCATGATGAATGAAGAAAAAGTTACATGGATAGTGTTTCCATGTAGATTTTAATTATAGTGACACATTAGAGTGAGAGTACATTGTGGTTTGGAGAACCACACACAAAGATGCTTAATGTATAGTTCATTATGACTATGAGTAATCCCATTACGCAAGTATTGGTATCTAAGTTATATTTAAACATCTAATACATTCTCGATAGTTTTCTTTATATATGAGTTATATATATATATATATATATATATATATATATATAACTGAAAATGTTTGTATCCGTAAAGTTTATACAAATCAAGTTTTTCAAAGCTACTTAACAAAGCTCCTTCATTAGCTAAAGCATGAAAGTCAAGTTGGTGCTATAGAGCATTGTTGATAAAGTAGATGTATAATGTATTTGATTAAAGTTTAGTACTTTGATATTGGAACTATACAAGCAACATATATTATAATGAGTTGATATATTGGATATGAGTCTTTCATTAAATAATTGTTGTGTTCTATATTACAATGTTTAAATCCTTGAATAACTAGGTTATTCTAAATGTACATAGTCGTTCATAGTTGTGGGAACATCTATGAGGTAAGACTAATATGAGTGGGTTGGTTGATTCTCATAAAGATGAGAATAGCAAAAGTTTCTACCAACTCCGTAGGTACTTGATTAGGAGAATAAATATTAGACCTGGCCCGCATCAAAATGATTTTATGGATCGTAGTCATGAGTGATTTTTTGATGAAGGTTGTATCTTTGTATTCCTAAACATGAGATACATATTTGGGACTTGAAGTGTAGGAATTGTTGTGCTTTGACATGGTTTAACGTTGTTCCATAAAAGGTAGTCATAAGGGCTATTGTTGGGTATGAAAGGAACTACATTGATGGGTGTATGCAGTCAAGATGGGATTTGTCCCTCTTATTCGTTGAGAGTTATACATCTAAGTCCTTACTAAAAGTTGAACACTAAATGAGATTGATCGTGATCCATATTTCATGTTCAACATGGTGTCTGAGACAAAGGAATAACTAATACCACACCTTTAGTAACAATTATAGCTTGGAGATCCTAGAAATTGTTGTTGATGAGATGGCACCCTTCATATGTTGTTAAGGGTAGTAGCTCGTTGCTAGACATCAGCTACTGTCTATGTCAGTCTGTAATGAATCTTGTGCAAGTGGGAGATTGTTGAATCTATATGCCCAATAATCATTATTAAGTGACATTTCTAATAATATATGATCCTATAGGGTCACACATTTATCAAGTTGTCACATTTGGTATAGTTATTATTAATATGATTATTAATAAATAATATCAATTCATGTATTTAATTAGGGAATAATTATTGTTTTGTGAAAATAATAATTATAAGAGAGTATAACTAGTTATTATTTCATATGGTATAAATTAATACGTCATGCATAACCTTTTCGACTAGTTGAATCCTTTTGTGTTTTACCTAAAGACAAAGTTTATATTTTATAATTTTTAGTTTATAAAATCCACACAATTTCTCTTGTTTATTAAGCATGGCCGAAAGTGTAGAAAGTTATGGGAAGTTGCTTGTCAACCTCCCTCCGTTGTCCCCCATGCCTCTAAAGTAAGGTCATTACTTTAGATTATAATATGGGGTTGATTTTACTTTTGCATGGTTATATAAGACAGTGTTTTGCATGAGTTTGAAGCTAGTTTTTTGGTCTTAATACCTCCCTTATTACTAGTGGCCGAAAGATCCATATCCCTCCTCCTCTCTCTCTTTTGAAGTTAGTATGGTGGTTTAAAAGCTTCCTTGAGTTGTCTCCTTTAGTGATTATATGATTTAAGCACTTAAAGTTTTAATACACTCAATACTAGCATTCCAAGTGCCTCACTCTTGATGGTGGATACACATAGAGAAATCATACTCTTTGATTTTTGCTATCTTCATTAACACCTCAAAACCAAGTCGGTTCAAAGGCTTCAAAGGTTGTCATTCTAAAACTCTCTTTCGTTGATTTTTTTTTCATTATAACCTCTATAAATAGATCATTGATGGTTTTGTTTTCTTATAAACTAAAAAATAAACTTGTTATTGTATAAGACAACCGTTGTGGTTTTTGTGAAAAACAAACTGATATTTTCTATTAAAACCCATCACTTAATTGTAATAGAATTTATTTACTGTTATAAATTAAATATTACCTATATACTAACAAAATAAGTAAAGAACATAAAATTTTGTCATATTCAGTTGTCTAAATATTTAAATTAGTGTATATAATAATTTTTAGACTAATTAAGGATCTTTTTAATCGTTTTAGTCATCAATCATCAGAATTTAGTCACCCAATATCATATATTTGTTGGGTTTTAGTTCAAAAATAGTTTCATAAACTAGAAAAATATGGCAACGGAATACTTTAATTTTTGAAATAACATAAACATTTTATACCCACCAAGGATCTTCTTGCAAGTTATAGAAAGATTAAACACCAACCAAAGAAAGGATGAAGAAATAACAACCTTTGTAGTTCTTTGGGTCCTCTTGCGAGGCTTGGAAGTTGATGAAGAATGTGGAACCTTTGAGACACCAACAATGACTCAACTTGATGTAGAATGCTAGTTCTTTATGTAAAACTCTTAAGTTTTGAACCAAACCCAAGTATGGTTCAAAAAGAGCAATATGCAAGCATCAAATCTTCAAAGTGCAAGACTAGAGAAGAGATGGAAGATGCTCTCGGCCAAGAAGAAGAAAGAATAGGGAAAAGCTTTCAAGAATGCAAGCCTCATTATATAGTGTCTTAAAGTGAAGTCTTTAACCATTAGGTCCTTCAACTTTAGACAAACATGTCCCCATGTCATAAGCATGTCCAATCATGCCTTCCCCCATGCTTGTACCTTTTTAATAAACAACTTGGAAAGCCATACTTCTCATTCTTTATGCAAATTACGAAATTATATATAAAAAGAAGAAAGTTAGTTTAAATTTTATAAACTCAAGGTTTATAAAATATAAGCTCTGTCTTTCGAGTAAAAGACAAAACGTTTCAACTAGTCTAAAAGGTGTGCATGACTTAATAATTCATACCATATGAAATAATGTAATGTTACTTGCTAATGAAAATTATTATTTCCATAAAATAAATAATTTCCAATTTAATTATAAGAGTTTTATTGAATATTTATTAAAATGAATTTCAAATAAATAATCAATTGTATCAAGTTGTTGTTAGTGTGACCCATTAGTATCATATGTTAGTTAGAAATATCATTTTAATATGACTCTTGAGCATACTAGATCTTTCAATCTTCCACTTGTGCAAGACTCATATTAGACTGATATAGATAGTGGTGAACGTCTAGCAACATTCCACTCTCCCTAAGACCATATGACTATTTGTTCCATGCTATCAACGCCCAATTTCCAAAAATCTCAAAGCTACAATTGGTGTATAAGGTAAGTGTAACGTCCCAAAATTCAAGACTGCAAATTTCATTTAATAAAACATTACGTTAAGCAAATTCATTGTTTTCAAACATAAGCAAGGTGTTAGTTTCCCAAATACATAATCATTATCAGAGTAAACATTCCCAGACTGTCTAAGCTATGGTGTGTGCCATGCGATCATCCCGAGCTCCATCATCCGCTACTGGAAGTACCTGAAACCAAAACTGAAAACCGTAAGCACGAAGCTTAGTGAGTTCCCCACCCTACCACATACCATGCATAACCACATACTGCACATACTGGGCCGCGCCCGCTATCCTGGGCCTCGCCCCCTACCTCGGGCCTCGCCCGCTACAACGGCCCCGCCGCTCTAGGCCCTGCCTGGCTTTGAGCCCTGCTCGGATACAGATCTGTTTCAGGTAGGCCTCGCCCACTAACATATAATAGCACATAAACATCTCACATAAGCTAAACACATACTAACGGATCTTGTCCTAAGGCCTCGCCTATCTCTGGGCCCCGCCCTTGACCTGCTACTGATGAGTCACGGAACCCCGTCCATGCTCCTACTAGTAGTGAGATACGGGCCCAACCCACACTCACTCCTTTCCTGACTTGGGCCTCGCCCCTGCTCTACTGCTACTGAGATGTGGAACACCATCCACACTCTGCTATTGGTGAGATACGGGACCTCGCCCACACTCACCTCCCTATCAGGCACATACAAGTATCACACAAACAACAAGTATAAACTATCACATAAACCATTCCTTGGGCACCCGCCCTCTATCATTGGACCTCGTCCCGAGTATCATACTAGCATACTGTGCCTAGGGCTAACCCCCGGGTCTTCTACTCATAACTACATGGGCCGGCATTGTGGCCGTAGACCCATTCATACAATGGGAAACTCACCTGATACTGTTGAACTGCTGCTGCTAATCCCTTTGACTGCTACCTGACCACTGACTCCGAACTGCTGCTCCACTAGCTCCCCGAGCTACCAATATCAATACAACACTAAGTCAAACTGACCCCTGACAGACAACCAAGTCAACTCTGGTCAAGTCAAAGTCCTGGTCAAAGTCAACCTTCTAGGTCAACCCTACTCGCCGAGTCCCTATGCTCAAAGTCCTTCCAATCACGACTTGACTCGCCGAGTCAGCCCTTGACTCGCCGAGTCTACTGATTCCCGAATCCTGTCATGTCCAACTCACTGAGTCCTTGCTCGACTCCCTGGCTCGAGTCTTAACTCGAAGGGTTTGGGACTACGCGACCTGACTCGTCGAGTCCAAGAGCAGACTCGCCGAGCACAAGGCAATCTTCATCCAACTCGCCGAGTTGTTCATCCAACTCGTCGAGTTCATGCCCATCTTCATTCGACTCGACGAGCTGTTCATCCCACTCGTCGAGTTCCTCCTCATCTTCAAGCTACTCGCCGAGTCCACTCGAAGGACTCGCCGAGTCCATTCAGATCTATATACATGCAGAGGACTTTCGAGTCATGTATGGACTCTAAACTGTGGATCTACCCTTCCCAAGCCTATCCCCCATGTAAAGTTGCAAACTTTACGTGTAGAGAGGGAGATCTAGGCAAAAAGCACCATAAACTAGGGTTTAAGGCCAAGGGGCTTCAAAATCGACTCAAGGGATGATACTTTATGCTTCTCCAGTCCATAACACACTTGGATCTGAAGTAGCAACTCCAGATCCGGCTCCTAACTCAAAATAATATCATTATTGCTAAAGAGCCCCAACAACCACACATAAATCTAGATGCAAAAAGGGTCCAGGAACTAGTTATACCTCCAAAAGCTCAGAAATGTCTTCCCAATCCCGGATCTACAGCCCCCTTCTTGCACTCTCAAGATTCTTCTTCTTTCTCCAAGCTTAATGCACTCTTGAAGACAATAAATGGCTCAAATAGAGGATATGGCGGCTAGGGTTTGATATCCAGGGTTTAAGAGGTAGTAAGGAACCCTAGGAAGGAGATTAAGATGTTTATATAGGCTCCAAGTCCCAAATTTAGGGTTTTCCACGCACAAACCAGACTCGCCGAGTCCACTTGGCCGACTCGCCGAGTTGGTCACTTACTCCTCGACCCGGATCCCGCTCCGACTCGCCGAGTCCGTCCTTGGACTCGCCGAGTCGACCCCTAAACTTAGGGTTTTCTTCCCTTTCTTGGTCTTCAAAACTTTGGGTGTTACACTAAGTTTATTAGTTATCCCTTTGCTACAGACATCATGTTGAACATTAGATTTGGATCGCGGTCAATCTAATTAGTTGTTCAACTTTTGGTTAGGCAATTTAGATGTCTAACTCTCAACAAATAAGAGGAACAAATCTCATCTTGACTACATAAGCCTCTTGCATACTTCACACCATACCTGAAAATGGCTTTTATAACTGCCCGATTAAGGAACAACATTTGATCATTATCAAAGCATATTACTTCCTACACTTAAGTCCCACTATGTATCTCAGGTGTTAAGGATACAAAGATAGTACCATTTAATCAAGTATCATTCATGATAGTGATCCATGAGATCATCTTGATGTGGGTCAGTTCAATACTAGTTCTCTGACAAGTACCTATGAAACTTGGTTCCAACCACTTGCCTACTTTCATCTAGTGAGAGTCAACTAATCCGATTCATATTAGTCTTACTTCATAATTGCTCCTACAGTTATAACCAACTATGAACTTTTAGAATAATAATATTATTCATGGATTAAATTTTAATATAGAACACAAGTATTAATGTGATGACTATATCCCAATATATCATAACATTATCTAATAGTTGATGTTATATTGTTCCAATATCCAAATACTAAATCCAAATCAAAAACCTATTTCTAGAATAATAAAGTCTTATAGCTGAAGTGTTACCAATCATACTTAGCCCAAAAGAATGACTTTATTAATGGATCTGTCAAATTTTAATTTGTGTGAATTATGTGAATACTATGATATCCACACTTAACTTTACTATAGGTATAGTTAAATATCTTGGAGAATATGATTGGTGTTCTTTCATTACATAGAGTCTCTTCGCTTGATTAAGTATACTCTCGAAGTCACAAAGATTTTTATGTGATCCTTGAATGGAAGAAATCAACATAGCTTTTCAATGATTCCATTCATCCAATCATATTTGAATTCAACTTCTAAATTAGTGTATTATTATTTTGTAGTAGATTGTGTCATTATGTTTTGCTTGGACCTTATTCCAAAAGAACTTACCCTTCATTCCATAATGAAGTCAAAATCCAATTATAATTCATAATTATTTGTATATGTTTAGAAATTAACGTCTTGTGTAGCTCTTTCCATAAAGATCTTTTCTAAACTGATTATCTCATATGTATTCTCTTAGTTCTTCTAAAGTACTCTTAGAATGCTCTCATATTCATCCAGTGACTTAACCATGTAGTCAATTAGTATCCTATGACATGCTTACAGCATGATCAAATATCATGTCCTACGCATAATATGGCGTAAATGATGAATTCATTTTCCAAGAAAATAGAATATAAATCATTTCATCTAGTTCAAACCTATGATCTATGTACTTTTGAGGCTAGCTCAAAATGGTGCCATATGGCAATGCCAAGAATTCTCCAAAAGAATCTTGTGTCTTGATCTTTTTCAAGATATTGCCAATATATGTATAAGGACATGAAACTTTTAACATTCATTTCATCTATCTCTTATAGATTTTTCATTCCAAGACTGTATCTTCTCCTTCCTAAGTCTTTCATTTCAGAACCACTTTCTGAGTCAAGGTGAAAACGAATTTGCTTAGTCAGAATGTGATTTCAAAAGATTAAGTATATCTTATTCATACAAGATTAGGAATTTCACTATGTTCCCACTAGTTCTTAGAAAACACACATGTTCTATTCATTTTAATATAAAAACACACATTGTGATTTTACATAAAATGATGATTATAGCATTTAGATGTTTGCTTTATATCCACAAGTGGATCCCAAGCTCTACACATTTTGTTAGGATAACATGGATTAAGAAAACCTCCACGCTAATCTATATAGATATCTTCCAGTAGATGTCTGTTAAGAAAATCGGTCTTTCTTGAAATCTAGTTGTTATATCTCATATTAAGAATATGAATTTATAGTAAATAATTTCCTTGTAGATCTAATCATTGCTACTTGTGAAAAAGGTTTGATCACAGTCAATTTCATGAGTATGATGAGGATCATAGTCAATGACATGAGTATGAGAATATCCTTTTACAACAAGCCTTGCTTTAAATGTGTATTGTTATCCATGTAATTTATTCTTTCCAGGAGAATCATTTTCTCCTTCTAGCCTTGCTATAGGGACAAATTTTAATCAAGCCTATACGTGATTCTCAAACATGGATTACATCTCATGTTCATGACTCTAACTCATTTATCAAATTCAAGATCTGACATAGCATCTTGGTATTTGATGGATTTTCCAGAAACCATCAATAAAAGCTCATCAATGAGAGATTCCACATTTCTCAAGTCATAGATGATTTTTACCACTAATGCGAACAATTTGTATTTATGAATAACTGTTATTCAATTTTAACAATCCTTGTTAAAACTAGTGCCAACTATTACAACATAAGGTTATGGTCCTTGAGCTGCTTCAAGTTCCATGTTCCTCCCACTTGTTTTTTCATTAGAAGCTTGCTTTCTACTAACTTAGCTTTCACAAGAATAAAAGAACTTATTCATGGTGGGTTTCCATATAATAATCTAAGCCACATTTAGATTATTATACAAATATGTACTTAGTAGATTTTGGATTTAGAAGCTTTAGTCCAACATCAGCTTCAAATCCATAAAACGTTAAGTAAGATGAGGATGGAGCATCTCCATACTTAATCTTATATAGATATTTAATCTACTTATTAGTTGGTATTTGTATTCAAGATACAATTAATAGTGATTGAAGTATTATCCCAAAAATATTAAAGGAGGATATTTCTACCAATTAGAAAGTAAATCATACCAAGTAAGATTTAATTCATCTTTTATTATCATTAAGGCCTTAGATGGATCTTACTGGTTTGTATCTCAACCTTTTTAAAACCTTCAACCAAGATTTCACAATTATGTTTTACCATGTAAAATATAATTAAAACTACTATAGTTGTTAATAAAGTTGATTTGGTATCTTGTGCTTGATCTCAGACATTCATTAGAAAGGATGTCATACATCAAAGTGTATAGTTCCTTAATTATTTTCTCTACACCTTAGTGAAAATATCATTAGGAATCCTTTACATATAAATAAGTTTCACATATGTCAAATAAAATGCATTATTTGTCTTCAAATATCAGTTTCTTGAAGTTGGAATATGTGAATGTCATTTATATAATAAAGATAACAAATGTCCAAGATGAGTTTGATTTAAAACAAGTTTAAGTCAAAAAGTGCTTGTATATAGAACTTGCTTTTATTTATGAAATGTTGATATTTACTTCAAATTCTATTAAGAGCTCGAATCTCATAAATAGAAGTTAATCATTTCAGAATATGAATATTATCGTTATGAAGTAAATTATCAAACATTTGAATAAAATAACTGAGACATAAATTTAGACATGCTAAATTAAAACATACTTTGTTCCAAAACAAACATTGTTTTACATTACAAGTAATTTATGTTTTAAGCATAAATAATAAACTAAACTCCGTGAGTGTAGTTCCAACTTGATTGTGCTCAGCTGGTACTCTTCAATAAATATCTGAAAGCCATTTACAAATATTTGGTTGACATTTAAGTACCAAGTATCTAAGTGTTATATGAAAAGTATGAGTTCTATCTAGTAGATACTAGAAGTACTAGTCTCTTCCAGACTTTCTTTCCAAATAAGAGGAGTAAATCCTCTTCCAGTGTCCAGTTTCTTCACAAAAGAAACAAGATCCATCTATGTGGGCTTTAGTAGATTTCTTGGACTTAAAGGTGTTCAGTCCATAAAACATGGGTCTCCTGGATCACACAAAGTGATTCTTTTAGCCTTATATTATTCCAATGTTTAAACTAGCTTTAAAAATATCACAGTATTTTTTGGAATATTGCTTGAATTGTCATATCATGAGATATATGTTTAATTTATCCAAGACTTCCTAGAAGTCATGAATAACTATTCCTAGTTTGATGTCAGAAGCATCTTAAGTATCACGGTGATGCTTTTACTAGGTATCATGTTCAGGTTCATTGCTCAAAGCAAATAGTTTAAGACTAGGACCTTTAAGTGTATACAATTTCATATCTATTACAAGATTGTCTCTTAAGACATGAACCCATTCATTGAAGTTGTATCTAGTGAATGTTACTGTTTCATTAAGTCATTAAGGAAAATGACAATTCATGATAATGAAAATGGATTATATAACTACAAAATTTCAACAAAATTCATTTAGTATTTTCAATATTTAATCTTTAATAATTAATACCCTTTTAGTTTCCAAAAACATTAATTATCAAAGACTAGGATCCAAGTTGCAAAACAAATAAATGGTTAGGTATCCTTTATCCCATACAATTGAATTCAACTCGATAGATATCGATTATCAATTATATCTTACTATATAATTCCTAAATTTATAGGATTTCTAATAATAAATTTAATTAGACATGTTTGATCTCATTTATGCCTCGGAACTCTCTTCTTTAGGTATCCTTTATCACAAAAGATTTCCGATCAAATCGCCCAATTTAAAAAAACATGTGTATTCGGCCTATAACTTGGTTATACAAATCGCGAAGACACCCCGGGCCATCAAAATACAACACTAAGCAGTTATGTATCTTTTATCCAACTAGTGCATACAAGAGATGTGCGAGTATTTTTCAAAAGGATTGCATAGATTTGAGGTTTGTAAAATAAGAGTCTTTATATGTTTTATAATTCTAGTTTAAAAACATATGATATCATGGTTATTACATGCATATAAAGCCATGGTATCAATTTTCAAAAGAAAATTACTTTTAAAGGTTCTATATAAAAAGCTAGTTTGTTATATAATTTGACGCAATTCAATTTTAATAACCGGTATTAACTTTGAGTGTATTTGAACCTTTTATATCTTTAATAAAACTTCATTTTATTACTTATATATGGATTTTGTATAAGTTACAAAAATCACCATTTTAAACTTAAAATGGAGTATTTCAAAATTTGACGTTATTAACGACTTTATAAAACTGGGTTTTATTTTTAAAATAATAACTTGTTACATTTTATGTCCAATTTTGAAAACTCAAACACCATGTGATGTTTATTTTGTCCAGAATTATTTTAGTATGTGAAAAAAACTAATTTTATCAACCACACAAAATAATGCATAAAATAAACAACACAAACATGCATAAAAAGATATGTGTATAAACATAACCATCTAATGACATTTTGTGAGCCCAAACAAAAAATGTCAAGTCCATTCCTAAAGGTACATTTAAAGGGACCAAAAACTTCTTGTAATGTTGTTGTAGAAGCTCTCACTTGAGTAAACACTTATTGCTTGCAAAAAAAAAGGAAAAACTTCTTGAAGGTTAAAATTCAGCAACTGTCGCTAAAAGTCCAACAGCCATTTTAGACTTGAAAATTGCTCTTTTTGTTTTCAAAAATGGTTCCAACTTGATCACTTGTTACATTTTGTACAAATAAATTGTTTCTAAAAACTAATCTATTACTTTACAAAAATAAACAAGAAAACTAATATATTCAATTTATTACATATCATATGAATATATAAATTATTACAACCATTTTTATAAAATAACCAACATAACAACATAACAACACATTGGTCATTGGCTAGTTTATACACATCATATACATCAATATACACATCAAACAACCTTTCTTTTTCTAAGACAACTTTAAATGAAAAAATGCATGGAGCTTTTGTCACATAACATAACAAAACTTCTTGAAGGCTAAAATTTAGCAACTGTCGCTAAAAGTCCAACAACCCTTTTAGACTTGAAAATTGCTCTTTTTTTCTTCAAAAATGGTTCCAACTTGATATATTGTTACATTTTGTACAAATAAATTGTTTCTAAAAACTAATCTATTACTTTACAAAAATAAACAAGAAAACTAATCTATTTAATTTATTACATACCAAATGAATAAATAAATTATTACAACCATTTTTATAAAACAACCAACATAACAACACATTGGTCATTGGCTAGTTTATGCACATCATATACATCAATATACACATCAAACAACCTTTGTTTTTGTAAGACAACTTTAAATGACAAAAGATGCATGAAACTTTGGTCACATAACATAACAAAAAAAAGTTGTCAAAGAAATTATGTATGAACTTATTTTATACAAAAACAAGTTATCCATATTCTCCAAAAACTAAGATTTCCAAAAATCAAAAAATCTAACCAAACTTGCAAGGTGGCTCTGATACCAATTGTTGGGTTTTAGTTCAAAAATAGTTTCATAAACTAAAAAAGTATGGCCACGGAAGACTTTAATTTTTGAAATAACATAAACATTTTATACCCACCAAGGATCTTCTTACATGTTATAGAAAGATTAAACACCAACCAAAGAAAGGATGAAGAAATAACAACCTTGGTAGTTCTTTGGGTCATCTTGCGAGGCTTGGAAGTTGATGAAAAATGTGGAACCTTTGAGACACCAACAATGACTCAACTTGATATAGATAGCTAATTCATTGTGTAAAAATATTAAGTTTTGAACCAAACCCAAGTATGGTTCAAAGAGAGCAAAATGCAAGCATCAAATCTTCAAAGTGCAAGACTGGAGAAGAGATGGAAGATGCTCTCAGCCAAGAAGAAGAAAGAATAGGGCCAAGCATTCAAGAATGCAAGCCTCATTATATAGTGTCTTAAATTGAATCCCTTAAACATTAGGTCCTTAAACTTTAGACAAACATGTCCCCATGTCATAAGCATGTCCAAGCATGCCTTCCCCCATGCTTGTACCTTTGTAACAAACAAATTGGAAAGCCATACTTCTCTTTCTTATATGCAAATTACGAAATTATATATAAAAAGAAGAAAATTAGTTTAAATTTTATAAACTCTAGGTTTATAAAATATAAACTTTGTCTTTTGAGTAAAAGACAAAAGGTTTCCAACTAGTCCAAAAAATTGTGCATGACTTAATAATTTATACCATATGAAATAATGTAATGTTACTTGCTAATGAAAATTATTATTTCCATAAAATAAATAATTTCCAATTTGATTATAAGAGTTTTATTGAATATTTATTAAAATCAATTTCTAATAAATAATCAAGTGTATCAAGTTGTTGTTAGTGTGACCCATTAGTATCATATGTTATTTAGCAATAACATTTTAATATGACTCTTGAGCATACTAGATCTTTCAATATTTGACTAATCAAAGATTTTTTTTGAAAATTTTGATTGTCTGGCTTTTTTATTAGCTTAGACCGCCTAGGACCGCCTATAATTGCCCATCAGTTACTCTGCCTAACTTGAACGACTAGCATTAATCATAGACAGTAAGAGCTCGCCTAGTGCCTAGGCAGTTGCCTAGGCTGATTTTTACAACATTGCCGCCAACATTACCTACATGCGAATTAGGAGTGGAGAGCACCAATGTGTAAGGATCCGTGAACCCGTGGGACACCCTGGTGGGTACTAGTTTTGTTTCTCAGTTTTCAAGTAATAGTTGGACGAATTATCGTCCCACAATAGATGAAGGAAAAGGAAGCTTGCAATATTTCAAAAGGCAATAAGAGCTCGCAAATCCAAATCCAGGCAACCATAGAAAAGAAAGGAAGATGAATTGCACCAAGTCGCAACTTATTGGGCTAACTAGATCAATAATTGCAAAACTGTCTATGACTTGGAAACAACTCGAGTTTGGGTAACAATAATGGAAAAGACGATGAAAAGAGCCCATGAAGGCACTGGAAATCAATTCAGAGGAGTGAATGTTGCTGAAAAACCATCTCTAAATGAAGACTCCAACGAGGAGGGCATTGAGGCTCCAATCATTGATGAACCAACATTTGGTTGTCGTTTAAGTGATGAAGAAGTTCAGAAACTTGCAAACAATGAAGACTTTCAGATATACATCTCAGAAGATGAACCGAGTGGTTCTAAACACTTCATTTTAAAGCCAAATCCCAGGAAGAATAAGCTTTCGGTTTCAAGGAAAGAGTTCCATGATCTCAAAGGAAAATTTGATCAAATCCTCACTGCAGTCTCAAGTACTCAACAAACCACAGACCCCTCAGTTGCCTCACTGCAACATTTAGAGCAAAGGATCATGGAGATTTAAGTAATGGAGAAGTTCACTGTTGATCTTATCTTTCTAAGAATTGAAATGGGAATCAGAAAGCTGGATGTTTAAAGGCAGCAAGATCATCAACAATTCCTCAAAAAGGAAGAAGAGTTCCTGAAAGAAGTTAATGCATTGAAAGAAAATCCAAAAAAAAGTGTTAGAGGAACAAGAGCTGAAGACGAAGTATCCTATCGATGAGACACACAAAGCTTATGAAGCTAGGTATACGGAACTACAACACACCATCAGAGGACTTAGGAGATCCGTCTCAGCGAGGGAAACTATTGATGAGATCTGTTACATCTTCAAGAAAGTCTATGAATACATCAAGAATCCTAACCTTATGACAACAAATGATGTGAGCGGACAAATAATGATCAATTTCTCCAAGACCTTTAAAAAGCTTGAAGAGTCGAAGGCAATGTTTGAGGAGAAATCTAATCCTTCTTTCTTAAAAGGGGAAAGGCCACTATTGAAGTAAGCTCCTCTAATAAAAGCTCCAAGTCACCCTCTCCTCGCCAAAAATCCCAAATGCCTCCTCAGAAAAAACCAACTCCTCCTACTAGGTCTCCATCTCCTCCTCCAAAACACAAAACTCCAACTCCACTGCAATCACCTAAGAAAACCTCGCCTCCAAAAGAGTCCACTCAAGAATACTACATGTCTGATGACAACTCCAACGACGCTACAGTCACCAGAAAAAGAAAAGCGGATTGGAGAACCACAAAGTTTTCTGAAGACATTTGTAAGGCTCAACGTTTTGATACCAAAATCATTGAAACTCTAATTCAAACGTGGTTGAATCCGTTCAGAACACTGGTTGACAAAGACTATGTCCCCCATTTGACTTATAGCGAGCCTCAAACTGACATTTATTGGGATATTCCTTTATCCCCCAATGCTCATTTCTTTCAAGTCTTTGAGGAATTTGATCCTTCAATCCCAAACCACCGCATAATGCCAATGGACTTAGAAAGATTGAATCAATTACACAACAAGCATGGGAAGAAAATTGAAGACATATGGTGAAATGATGCATCGGAAGTCGTCAAAACGTATAATCCTTGGTCTTTCAAAAATGCAACTTTCTTTTGATATACTCTTGTGCGATTTGGAAAAGGGTATTTTAGAACTCAAGCAGACTTCGTTTCAATGAATCTAAAGGAGATCTTCTTGATTTCCAGAGTCTTCAGCTTTAAGATCGAGAAGCATCACAAGATGAAGGTCGCATATGCTAAAACTTGTGACTTTCTCAAGTCTTTAGTGTGTGACTTCGCAACAATAGATATTGAAATTCATCCGGTACTTGTAAATCGAATGGGTCTTCCTCCATTTGATCCACAAACGATGATTACCGAAGACATTCAAGAAATGAGCTGCGGAGCCACCAATTCTTCTGATCTCGGCATAATCTTCAGGACATCCAAAGATACAGAAAAGCACTTCTTCCCTATAAGTATATTTCACGGTGCAACAAGAAAAATTTGGAAGATATTCTCAAGCTTACTGATAAATAAAAATTCACTGTCGATGAAGTGAAGTTTGAAACTGAAATGAGAATCAAATGGTTGTTCGTTGTAACGAAGTTTTGGTGGCTCCTTATCAGATTTCTCAAACTTGATAAGTACATATATATATATATATATATATATATATATATATATATATATACACATATATATATATATATATATATATATATTGTCACACCCCCGAACCAGACGACGGAAACGTCCGAGGGCTCGCGTGACTTAAATTGAGTATCATCACAATGAAATAAATGAAACATAACAAAAACATCATCATGCATTAATACATTACAACGGACCGTGTTCACATCAAGTACATTGTCTAAATATTACATGTACATAGCATAAATTTTTAGAGAGTTTTCAAAACATAACATCCTAACACACTTGGTATTATTCTTCCGCTTATCTGTTACCTAAGAATACAAGTTATTTTGAAAATGTCAACATATGGAATGTTGGTGAGTTCATAAGCAGGGTTGTTATGAAAATGTTTTGTGCAGTTTATAAAACCCAGAAAATCTGATATTTTCTGAAAAGACAATTGTTTATACTAAAGTGTGAAGATCCATAGGTTTGTGGATGAATGATTTCAAAGCGTGTATAAACAAGAAGTTTGGCATTATAGTTATTGAAAAATACAAGTGAATGGTGTTGATTTCCTCGAAAAACCTGGTTTTTTCCGATAATATAATATGATTGTTTCGAATTATTATACCGTCACAACGAATGATTATGAATTCCCTTGATTACTCAGATAGCATTGGATTTATTATGTGGGTCGTTATAACCATGCATGATAATGACTAGTTCGTCTGTTTTGGCATTCTAGTGAACGCCGAAATTGATCTTAAGATTTTGTCACCCTAGACTGGCCGAGTCTAACTGTAGCGAATAGCTGAGGTGTGGGGGAATCACCCCCGTATAGATCTATACACAAACTCTCACTCTCCCTCCAGGAGACTTTGATTATAACTACAGACTACGACCGACACTTAAAGGTGTCGTCCGTTATTACCCACTTAATCCAAACGAATTTGATTACTATTGATTAACGACATGTATTTGTTTACTTGAATTGAAGGTAAGCCTAACAAACGAGGAGAAGAGGATTACGAGATCCTACTAATTACATATGTTATTTAAGGTTGTTGGGTATACGAAGGACGCGTTGGCCCATTTCACGTATGATTTATTTGGACCTTACTAGCAATGCTAATGGGACACCGAGGCCCAATAGCACGTAAAAGCCATTGAGGGTCCCTTAAGCATATAATTGGGTCGCAGGAGGCCCAAAAGACATGTATTATTATTGTTAGGCCCAAAAGTCATGCTAATGGGTCACGAAGGCCCAATAGACATGATTAGAATCTTTCAAGCCCAACAACTTAAATATTTACTTGTTTTAGGTATATCATAATTGTCGGAAGGTCTGATTGTTCAATTGTTAAATCGCAAAGGCATAAAGTTTGTCGATTGTTTATAACGATATTTGAAAATATATATGTATTTTTCATTCTGTTTTCATAAGTTATAATTTGGTATTTTTGACCCAAATATCTTAATAATATAATAATTGACTCAAAAATATTGGTTTGACATATTCATCCCTTCTTTAATAAAAATGACAATCTTAGTCCCTTTTTATAAAAAAAATGACATTTTAGGCCCTTAAACTATTTTCTTGACATTTTTGGCCCATAGACTTATTTAAATCATGTTTTTAGCCCAAAATTTACATTTTGGCAGTTTCAGCCCCTTTAGTAAAGGATTTTCATTTAAAGTCCAAACTTTTCGCAACTTTTACAATTTTGACCCAAAATCCAAAAACTTTGCATTTTTTTATCCTTTTTGGAAAAAAGGTTCATTTTAACCCCTAAAATAGATTTATTTACCCTTTTACCCACTGTTTTGAGAAATTTACCATTTCAAGCCCTTAAAACACATTTTTTCGCAATTTTGGGCCTATGGGCCGAAAAGCCCAAAAATTTGGCCCATTAGGCTACAATTTACATTTCTAGTCCTTTGAAGAGAATAATATTCATAAAAACATCTATTTTAACTGTTTTGACCCTTTTGGTCCTTATGAAAACCGTGAATGACAATCTTTAACTCAACTTTTGTTTATTTGACAAATATAGCCCAAAAATGAGTTTTATGTTGTAATATGGTTATTATAACCTTAGAGGGTAATTTTTCTTGACTTGGTTAATGTAATATATCTTAGATCACATATATTTTCCTCCTTGAGCTATAGATCTCGATATTTCTTTCCTTTTTGGCACATATTTACCACATAAACACATGAAATCACACATAACATACACATACACATAGATCTACACATTTTACTTGTATTCTCCCCCATAAAACTTGTGAAAATCGAAAATAGAGGGGTATGAACTCACCTTTGCTTGTTTTCGGTTTGAAGAAAGAAATGGAAGAGTTTGATGTTGTTTTCGGCCCTAGAAAGCTTCTTGAGAAGACTTTGGCTTAGATAGGTTCTAATAAGCATGATCATGAACTTTCATGAGTTAGAAGGAGATTTATAAAAGATTCAAGAAGCTAAACCATGGATCTAAGCATCAACTTACCTAGGATGATGATTTTTGTGGAAGAACCTCCTTGAAATGTTCCAAGATCTCGAAAATTTTGATGGAGGAATAAGAGTGTTCTTGAGAGAGTTTGGGATGAGAGTTTGAAGATGTGCGTGTGTGTTTGGTGATCCTTGGCCGAGAGTAGAAGAAGGAGAAGATAGAGAGAGGGTGAGGTGACCATTATAGATGCATGTTGGTCCATGCATGGGTACATGGTGTGCAATAAGGAGGTGACACCTCCCAAAGTCAACCCTCCCCATTTTTACATCTTTCTTTTTTTTGTTTCCTACTTGGGCTGAGAGAGGGAGAGAAAGAGAGAGAGAGAGAGAGAGAGAGAGAGAGAGGAGAAAGAATTTGGGCCTTTAATGCTTGAGTCCATAATATGGGTCCAATTTGATGGTTTTTAGCCCATTGGGCCTTTTAGAGTAATTCACAACCCAATATACATCAAGGGGTGAGTTTTATGGCCCATTAGGGCTAATTAGATTTGTTATGGCCCAATAAGGCCCATTTAGATAAACTAGCCCATTTTAGGCTTATAAGGCCCAAAAAGATTAAGTTTTATGAAAGTGGGTCCAATTAGGGCCCATTTAAGATTTCTTAGCCCAACATAGTTAAATTGGAAGTTTATTGGTCCATTAGGCCCAATAAAAAAATCCTAGTCCAAAATGGACTTGAACCGGAATTTTTAGGGTTTCCAACCTTTTGTTGACTATTTGAATATTCGTATAGAGTATTTGATGGAATTTTGTTGTCATTGAATAAGTACCATTCATGTTTTCAAGTTTTAGTTACAATGTTATCCTTGTTAAGGGTTTTACAAAGCATCAAAATCTGGGCTTAATCAAAGGTCACTTAGGAGGAGATTAATAAGGATTCTTGAGAAGATGTGAATAGATGAAGCCTCACTGAACCGAAGAGTTGCTTGTTTTGATGTATTGAAGAATGTATGAAGACCGGAGAAAAAGACATAGTGAAGAGTTGCTGGCAGTTTGTTGTTTTGTATGACCGTAAAGTTACAACAATGGTAAGCTTTTGCTGGCATTGAGTGTTTGGTTGTAAGTGTCAGTTTAGGCGTGACAAGCATGGCCGCCTATCCTTATCCTACTTTTTGTATAGACCAATTCAAGACATGTACTCTTTGCTTCTATAAATAAATGATCTTGTTGATCGATAGAAGTGTCTCCGATTTTATCTTCCTTGTAATTTTCTCAATATTAAAATACAAGTCTCCTTATCTTCATTATCTTATACTTTGTTGTTCATTAATTACTAACTTGTGTTTGCATTCAAACCATGATTCAACAAGTATCTTTAAACTTGTTTACGTTTATTGTATTTTGTTGTTATATTTCCTTCTTAATTCCACAATCTTATTATTGTTAAGGTAACTAAAGATCTATGAAATTAACTTAATCTTACGCACCCTAATCTCTTATGCATAAGATCTTATCTCAACATCTTTCATAAATGGTCCATATGGTTAGGAAAAGACGATTTTATCGTCACATGTCACACATATATTCAGACTTCACATATAAAAATAAATGATGTTAGTCACAAGGATGATCCATTAAAAATTTTCAAACCATATTGACCATCTTTTATATTAAAAATTAGCACGGATTATACTTTATATTTTCAAAAACAATAGGAACATTTAGGAAGATTTGTTTTTTTTATTAATATTGATAAAATAGGTGTACACCATTATTCCATGTATATTAATTCCAATCCATGTCAGCCTAAAAAAAACCTATCAAACCGGCAATAACATGTAAGAGTGGTCCTAATGGAAATTTTGTTAAAAAATTGTTGGCTGCTAGAAAAAAATTTAAATATATTTGTTTAAAAAAAAAAGAAAAAACAATATATAACGAATTATATGTAAATTATCCACTAAATAAAGCTGGACCGAAAAGACACATCTTGACAAATACTTTTTTTCAGAAATCCAAACAACTAATACCAGAAACAGAAAATAATCTTTTTGCATCTATAGAAGACCATGCATACTTCAGAAGGGATAACATTTCGTACCATATAGTGCCCGTCATAATACTGCTTTATCTTCAGTGTTTTTGGAGCGTCATGCCAAGTTGTTATAAAACAATGCATGTTAAAAAATTCAATAGCTACAGCAAAATATTTAATGTGAAACTTTTAACTAAACCAACTGATACAACTTTCTATTGTGACCCAATAAAACGTCAAGTCAAAATGATCGGCATAAAAAAATTCACAACTTGGGTTGCTTTATTTGATAAATGAATAATATAGTGATAAAATACAAAACGATCAAAATATAATGGTTTTTATATAATTTACCAAATATTTAAACACACCGAAAAGAATAAAAATCAACATCTAGAAATCTAAAAAACAATCCCAAAAATTAAAGATACCATAAAACATTCTACCAAAATCACAAAAACAAGTCTAGGTATATCAAGAATCTATAAATTCAAAGTCTCATTATACGGTTCCAAAACCCAAAAAAAAAAAAAAAAAAAAAAAAAAAAAAAAAAAAAAGGTAAAAATCCAAGTTAAATCCAAATCCAAACACATCCCATCCAAATCTTCATCAAAAAAACACCAATCCAATTCCCATCCTCCCACAACCTCAAAATTTGGCTTCCAATATCTATACAATCAACGAACCCCATAAAACACTTGACTTGATCATCCATCCAACCACTCATCATCATATTATTTACTTCAAAATCTGGGCTTAATCAAAGGTCTTGATTTGAATTTGGCATCGAAGACTGATCGCCATTCGGTGAGGCTGCATGCGCAGGATCTGAACTGCTGGTGCTTGTTTCGCCAGGTGTCGATTCGGTTAAAGTGAGGTTCTGTAAAGAAGCTTCTAGAAGTGGGCCTTTTGCGTATTTTTGCCAATCTCTGCGACTTCTAATGTTTTCACCCTGAAATGTAATAAACCAATTGTCCGAGAGTTTTGTATAGAAATGTCCATTAGTATCATATACCCTGAATTATTCAATTGTTGTCCCAAAAAGTCTCCTTTTTTACATTTTTTGTTCTTATTTGGGGCTTTTGTAACATTTTTTAGCCCCTATTATAAGAGGGTATTACATTTTGGTCCCTGGATATTCTTGATTTTTTTAATTTTGGAAACAAAAAGCTTTTTTTTAATCTGGTTCTTATATGAGTTTGGGTCCCTGTTTTAATTAAAAAATAACATGTGGACAAGATTTGCGAAAATCAACAATGCCTTGAGGAGGACCAAAAACAGTTTTTGTAATTGGAACAGGGGCCAAAAATGTTAAAAGAATAAATTTGGGACCAAAATTGTAAAAATCAGCTATAATCAGAGACTAAAAATGTAGTAATAAACTAATAATAATATATCGGTATCTATTTAAAAATGGATATATTAGGGTATATACAAATACTGAAAAATCACTTGTACTTCCATTTAATCAAAATATGTAATTAAACCATTTTTCTCTCTTAAGTAAATTATAGTTTGCTACGTGAATATAACTGATTTTTGCAACATTGGTTTTAAAACATTTTCTTGCAAATTTGGTCCTTATTTGAGGTTTTTTTTTAACGTTTTTGGTCCCTATTCATAGTTAAATTACTATTTATGGTCTACAAGTATAACTGATTTTTGCAATTTTTGTTCCAAAAGTAGTCATTTTACCACTTAAAAAATCTCAAAAGAAAAGCCCAAAGTTTGACCTTTATATCAACTTAGCTAATGAAGTATTATTTTTTTAGCGATTTAGCCACTGAGTGAACTATTATATGATAATCATAATGAGTAATAGTCCATTTAACTAAAATGATAAAATGATGGAAGTACATTGAGCTTTTTTGTAATTTACTTTTTTCAGAACTTTGTAAACAAGAAAATTGGTTTTTTTGTGGTTAAAAAGTATAATGGTTTAATCAATAAAAAGATAGTCAAGTGGATAAATTGATAAAAAGGTGAAAATACAAGTACTGATCTGTATAATGCCCTAAATATCTAAATAATATAACAATAAGTATATGATTTATTTGTATAATTTTACTAATTAATCGATATAAGTATATGATTTAGACATGCATATAGAAAGTACCTGAACTTCAATAACAGTAGAGTCTCTCAAGGAATTTAAGATTAGTTGAATATCGCTTGTTAAACTTTGAACCTGAAAAATCACACACACACACACACACAAAAAAAAAAAAAAAAAAAAAAAAAAAAAAAAAAAAACTGTGGATTAAATTGAGAAAGTGATACATGAAGTTTTTTACAAGGTTAATTTTTAAACATAAAGTTATTGGAAGAAGCTCAGATCATATATTGACAATATATCAATTCAACATGAACAACTCCCTGTCATTACAGAAAAACACATCAAAAATATTTACCAATTAGAACAAAAGTATAAAACATTTACAAATAACAAGCAGAAATACACACACATAACAAGTGAAGTTTAAAAAAAAAATCAAAAGTTAATAGTTTATATGTTTTGTTAATTATAGTACATACAATATACATAATTTTTCAAATTATTTTACGATATAACATAAATAAAATAAATTTAATTTACTTCAAAAGCACATTTAAAAACAACAACATCAGTATTTAAACAGGAGGTTAAAACAGTCATTTAGTAGACAGTTCATCCAGTTAAAAAAACACTCGTTATGTATACACTAACAAACATATCATTTTCCATTCAATTACTTTTATGACTTACTCCATAATAAATAAATAATTAATTACTTACCCTTCGAAATCCAGCTATTAAACTGAGTGACACCCAACCTTCTTCATCCATGTTTGACTTCAAATAATCATCTTTCTTCAAATTTTCTTCACTGTGGTAAATAAAAATTGCATGAAAACCAAGTTACAAGTGAGTGAACAAAGTATGATGTTTAAAATAGAACAATTATAATATATTATATATAGTTTAATGAAGTTAAAATACCTGAAATAATATTCAATCTGTTGTAGGATCTTAACAGGTAAAGGTGTATCCACAAGAGGGATAAACATAGGAGGTGGAGGAGCACGAGGGAGAATAGGTGCATTCCTGTAAGCCTCTGTAGGTAGTGAGGACACATACACAAATGGTGCTGCCATTTCTGCAAAATTTATAAATATTTATTCATAAAAGAATTTTTCAAGATATATATATATATATATATATATATATATATATGTAAATACAGCATATAGCTTTAACATTATTTTATTACAATGAATGAGACTATATGTACATAAATCTGAAAGGGTTGTATTACAATGTTCATTCATTCCATGATAAAATTAAAGTGTTTGGATGTGCATTTTGAAAGTGATTAATTCATGATGAACAATTAAAAAGTATTAATTAAAACTGTAATAAAACATGGAGCAAAGAGAGATTCTATTTTGATGTAATTGTAAAACTTGAAGTTGTAAAAACCACTTTTGGCAATATTAGGGTTTGGATGCTAATTATTTATTAAAGTGATAAAAAAGGATTTACAAGTAAATTTATTTAATCTTTAATCACAAGTTCCATTGCATCTAGCATTAAAATTAATTATTCAAAGAGTTATATGCAAAACGGGGATGTCATGTTACAAAATGACCACTTTATGGAAAACTATAACACGCTGAAATCAGTTTACATGGTCCCCACTGTGTGATCATTTTTTCATTTGTCATTTCATGAAACTATTTCTCAGCATAAGATCAATTTTGTGAAATAAGAACAATGTGGAAAAAGAGAAACAAATTTGCAAATTATTAGAAAAAAAAAAAAGTGGTCAAGATTCATTGAAATGGTCAGCAAAGAAATTTGACAAATGAAAGTAATTTCTCAAAGCCCAATTTGGAAAACAAGTGGTTATTTTTTGAAACTTTTTTTCAAAAGGGGGTTATTTTGTGACAAGTTACCTCTCATTTTGGTGATTACAGTTGTTAATCCTTATTTTACATATAACCAGAAGTAGAGCATGCAACTTGAAGTTGTAATAATCACACTTATAAAATGTGCATAACAATATGAACTCACCATAACCCATGGGGGTTCCATATGGTCTTATAGGCTGGGGAGCAATAAAAGGAGCAGGACCCAGGTGAGCTTGTTGCATATAACCCCTAGGAGGAGGTGGAGGTGGTGGAGCCATTGGAGGTTGTATAGCAGCATGATTTTGAGGACCCCTCCAATCACGATCATGGTGATCTCGCCTACCTCCATGGCCATTGTTAAGAAAAGGTCCTCCATCACCACGAGGACGAGGGCCAAAGTTATTCCTCCTCCTATTTGATGAATGATGATCATTCATGGCATTTGAGTGACCCATAGGTCTTGGAGCAAAACTGTTGCCATTATAGGGTGATTGATCCCTTACTGAAGTATCCAACACAGCTGGTACATAACCACGATATGACATGTCATAAAGAGGAAAACGTGGCATTGGTGGTGGTGTTGGTGGTTGTGGTGGAGGAGGTGGTGGTGGTCGATTGTAGCCACCCCCTGAACTTCCACCTCGTTTCATTGACCTTTGCCGGACAGGGTTGACATGGTTTTGATTAGCATGATGGCTTGCATTAGGTCTAACAGGTCTCTGCGGCTGTTGTGAAATTACAGGTGCCTGTAGAAAAGCAATAACGATAAACAATCATGAACTCGAACAAAATGTGAGCAACTATTTTTTTTCCCTGAATTTGGAATTATTAGTATTGATTGCGACGAAAATAGCAGTTTCACACCGAATATGTATGTGATTTTATAAGTAAAAAATCAAGCAACATAATCGAACCTGAGAGACAGTGACGGATCCATCAGATGTATGTTTAGATGTCTCCGACGTGAAAGACGTCGATTTCGGTAACGCTCGAGTCAATTCCGAGAGCGCTGGCCAGGAAGCAGCGCCCATCACAGGCGTACTACTCCCCTCAACGACGCCGTTTGGCGAGGGTTTGTTCCAAGCCGACTTCTTTAAACCACTCGCATTGCCGTTACTACTACCCTCAGACGCCTCCAGAAGCGTTTCCACAGCCGCCGCCTGCTGCGGCTCCGTTACCGTCAACTGATCAGAAACCACAAGGTTTTGCTCCGGCAAAACAGACGATTGCGATGCAGACGGCGAACGCGGAGCAACCGGGTCCGGCTCACCACCTCCACGAACGACTTGAGCCCACGGCGATGGTAAACAGTTCCGCTGTGAATAACTGTTAGCACCGCTGCCGCTAGTTCCTTCCGCGGAAGGGGACGAATCGGACGTCATTCTGTTTGTAGATTTTTGATCAAATTGCAACAATGAGGGTCGGTTGGATTGAAGAGAAGATGGAATTTGAAGAAACTTTACATTAATCTAATTAGGGTTTGCAAAAGTGAGTGATCGAGCCGTCGTCGACTGCTACAGCCACCACAAGGGAATGATCGGAAAGTGAACGCGAAAGGGAGGGGTTTGCCCAGGGCTTTGGGAATCTATAAACTATAAGGCCCATTCATTCTTCTTACTGGGCTTTTTACAAATCTCATTTGCCTCTATAACAATACCACTATATTGTATGGAAACATTTTTCGGAAACAAAGTGGTATTTTGGGAATGAGAAAATCAAATAAATTAATTTCATTCTTAATTGTTCACTAGACTTTAATATCTAAGAAACTATCAACATCATTCATAAGTCATAATGAATGAATTTTGCTTGATGATGTTGTATTTGTAGACTAGTACGTTGATTTTTTTAAAGATAATGTGTAAATAGTAAGAGTGGACCCTTAAATATATATTTTGATATGTAAGCAAAAATTATTTAATATTATGATAAGATTTGACGTTGAATAGGCAAGTCATAGCTAATTATATTAGTGACTAGGATTTAAACCGGAAAAATTGTTTATTTGTAAATAACCAACAATGGTAAACAGTGACTGACCTGTGACAAAATTCATTAATTCCAATGTGTTTTACGACAAGCTAATTCGTTCGTTAAGTTCCTCCCGAATTTCGTTGATGATATGTCATTGTTGGCCTTTAATGGCGAATTTCCAAGGGCATGTCCATTGTTGATTCTTATGTTTTTAGTAGCGTAAACAAAATTTTTGGCTCCCTTTATGATACATGTCATATGCGGTTGTATACCTTGCACCTCTTCAAATTCAACCTTGTGTATATGTATAAATTGGCTTGCTAGTCCATATATTAAAGATTTTAGAAAAATAGATTGTACTTTTATAAATAATATGTGCAAAAGGTTCTATTTTTATAATACTGTTGAGGTCTGAAAAAAAATATATATATCATCCCTGAAGTCATTAACCATGTGAATGCATTTATAATATCTCCATTTTTTTATGATATTATGGAATTAGATAAAAATATTCTTTGGATTTAAGTTTAACATCCGACATTATTGGATTTATATTGATCATTCAATGTTTAGTTAGCAAAAAAGAAAAAATGAACTGGTTTAAATAAAGGAAACATCGTCACATAACTAAATTAGCTTAAGCTAAATACAAGGTGCCATCAAAACTATTGTGAGAACGTAAAAGTAATCAACTAAACACATGATGTAATCTAAATTATTATAAGAACGTCAAAAATGATTATTTAGGGTTGATCAATTTGAACCTAACTATCAAAGACATTCTCTTAATCTTGTATATGTAGTAATATTTATCCATGATTTGTCTATTATAATTTAGGAATTTTCTAAATAAAGCAATATTATATTAGGTAGATTGTTATATTGATTAATGAGTAGGATATCGATTCATGGAAAAACATCTCAAGATCAGATTGCATGTTTCAACCATGATATGTGTTGGAATTTTGTAGTATAATAGTTATTTTAGGTATTCGGTTTTGTTATTTATTTAATATCTGCAATATATATATATATATATATATATATATATATATATATATATATTAAAAACGATGTTGTTTATGTAATTTTTTTTAAAAAGTTTACTATAAATGACTAATAATATATTGTTTTATATGTATTTGGAGTTGTTTTTTTGTTAAAATGGCAAAATAATAATTTGCTCATTTATTAGATTTGTTCATCATTCTTATGAGACAACATTTAGACTTCTTAAATGGTTCTTCTCTTAATAACATTGTACTAAATTATTCAGTTTTATCCAACCAACCACTTACTTTGTTGTACCACTAATACCTTACAAAATGTTGTCAAATCGGTTTGAAAAAGAGGTACAATATAGAAAACATGTTTTACATCAATAACAAGATGAATGATTACATATGAATACTTTTTTCCGATCTTTTTTCTAGTTATAATCATTTCTTCCTTGAAGAATACAAGTAACATCTTGTACAATATAAGCTTTAAATTTTTGGCATTGCCACACACATTTGAGTGTACATGAGTTTCCTTGTTTTGGTAGGAAAACTCGTTATTCTCCTATATTTAAATATTTTCAAAACATAATTGTCTAGAGCAAAAAGGAATGGAGTGCTTCCTTATAGAGAACATGCATACCGCTCCTTGAAATCCTAAAACTTAAACCTTTGAATAAAAATATTTAGAATTGTACTCGACTTGAGTAAGTTTGACCGAGTCTCCAATTTGAAGAAACGATGTTTGAAAACGTTTTTGTCACACCATCTGTTGTTGTAACGATGAACGAAAGAGACTGGTCGTTCAAATACGAATGTGATTACCAATTAGACCCCCAAATGCTTGACATGGACGTCCAACCGGTTCTCGACCCCTTCACCTGCACGGATTGAAGTGACCCGGCCCCACCAAGAATTGTAATCAAAACAAGCTCAAAATAGTCTCTCCCGTTCATGGTAAACCGAACTCCACCATGTCTCTTACATGGTACCCTAATGTTAATGCATTTATAATATTTTCATTTTTTTTACGATATTATCGTTAGATAAAAATATTTTTTTGGATTTAAGTTAAAAATACCAACTTTATTGGATTTATGTTGATCATTCAATGTTTAGTTTGCGAAAAGGAAAAAATGAAAGGGTTGAAATAAAGGAAACATCTTAAATAACTAATTGAGCTTAAGCTAAATACAAGGTGCCATCAAAATTATTATGAAAACGTAAAAATAATCAACTAAACACATGATGTCATCGAAATTATTGTAATAACGTAAAAAATGATTATGTAGCGTTGATCAATTTGAACCTAATTATCAAAGGCATTCTCTTAATCTTGTACATTTACTAATATTTATCCATGATTAGTCTACTATCATTTTGGAATTTTTTAAATAAAGCAATATCATATTCAGAAGATCGTTATATTGATTAATAAGCAGGATATCGGTTCATGGGGAAATATCTCAATATCATATTGCATGTATTCAACCATGATATGTGTTGGAATTTTGTAGTATGATAGTTATTTGAGGTATTCAGTTTTGTTATTTATTTAATATCTGTAAGATTATATATATATAATTAAAAGCGATGTTATTTATTTAATTTATTGTCAAAAAGTTTACAATATGTTTTATATGTATTTGGAGTTGTTTATTGTTAAAAGGGCAAAATAATAATTTGCTCATTTAGTAGATTTGTTACGAAACAACATTTAGACCTCTTAAATGGTTCTTCTCTTAATAACTCAACACTAAATTATTCGGTTTTATCCAAACAATCTCTTACTTTGTTGTACCACTAATACCTTACAAAATGTTATCAAAGCGGTTTAAAAAAGAAGGTACAATATAGAAAACAACATGTTTTACATCGATGACAAGATGAATGATTACATATGAATACTTTTTCCGATCTTTTTTTCTAGTGATAATCATTTTTTCCTTGAAGAATACGTGTAACATCTCGTACAATATAAGTTTTAAATTTTTGGCATTGCCACACACATTTGAGTGTACATGAGTTTCCTTGTTTTTGTAGGAAAACTCATTATTCTCCTATATTTAAATATCTTCGTAACATAATTTTCTAGAGAAAAAATGAATGGATTGCTTCCTTATAGAGAACATGCATACCGCTCCTTGAAATCCTAAAACTTAAACCTTCAGATAAATATATTTAAAACTGTATTCGACTTGAGTAAGTTTGACCGAATCTCCAGTTTGCAGGAACGATATTTGAAAAAGTTTTTGTCACACCATCTGTTGTTGTGACCATGAACGAAAGAGATTGGCCGTTCAAATACGAATTTGATTGCCAATTAGACCCCCAATTGCTTGACATGGATGTCCAACCGGTTCTCGACCCCTTCACCCGCACCGATTGAATCGACCCGGCCCCACCAAGATTTGTAATCAAAACAAGCTCAAAATAATCTCTCCCGTTCAAGGTAAACCGAACTCCACCATGTCTCTTACATGGTACCCTAAAAACCACAACACAAAACACAAATAAAAACATAAATTTTCTCATGCCCATGTTCATAGACAATTTTACTATATTTTTGAAAAAGAAACATATTAGTTTATATTATATTTTGTTTATAATCGCAGACCTCACGAGAGTATACTATTTACAATCTTCAATTTTGATTTATTAAAAGAATTGTATAATTGCAAGTTGCATGCAAATGCAACATGTTTCTTTTACTATTCTATGTAACGCATTCAATAAATCTTAGCAATTAAATCTTGTGATGATAATAATTTTTTGCAATCTTAACTACTTACAAAATTTAAGAAAACAACAAAAAAAAAAAGTGTAACAAATGTCAAAAATTATATGTTAAACCTATTTGACCTATTACTCGATATGTTTTGTTTGACAGTATAATCAATCACCGATTCATACAATAAAAAACACGAGAAAAAAATACCTTTGAAAGATAACAGGAATGATTCCACCTTTGTAGATTCCAATTTTCTCCCAAGCAGGCTGAGCCATATCGAAATGCTGGAGGGGTGGGTTACACCACCCTCCAGCATTATTCGGTAGCGCATAATTCGGTGGGCAAAAGTTCGTTGCAGTAATAGTAACCGAGCCCTTCTTGCACCACCTTGAGTCAGCCTTTCGGTCGCATACAATCTTGTAGCATTGGCCACACGCTTTGCCCTTGTTGAAAAGAGATGTACTCAATGCAGCAGTTCTTGTACCATATCCGGCTAAGTGCAAGTCACCATAGCCACATGCTCCACCTGCAACCAAGGGAATACAATCAACATTTGTGCTTCATGGATTCTACAATATGCATTAGTGACGAAAAAACTCTACACAATGGGTGTAAATTCAGGATTTTTAACTAGGGTTTGTACTATTAAGAGTAGAAGAAATGCATTATCGTACGATTATGAACTTGAACTTAATGATATTCATTTATAGTTGCTTCATGTGAAAAGTGAGACGCATTTTACAATGTAGTACTACTTTTTACAAAGGTGTAAATGCTTATATATATGCAATAATATTTCAAGTTTTTACTATTTCTTGAAACACATTTTTGTTAATATATGCAAGAGAAAATTGGTGACTAACAGAAAGACAAATGATAAGAACACATTACCCATTGTTCCTGAAGCATCGCTGCCTCCATAAAATGTGGCATGACCTTTACTCCACCCTGAAGCAGTCAAGGCATCAATGTCAACAAGAAGGTAACAGAAAATATATAACAACAAAATGTTGGTTTTTGCCATTTTTAGTTTGCAAACAAAGTGAAGAAAAATGTGAGGAATGAAGAAGTTTGAGAGAAAATGTATGACATTTAAGGATTTACAAGATCGCGATTGGGAAGATGGTAAATTAATGACAAGTGTATCATCTATGGAACATCTTCACATGTAACCATAGTGTAGAATAATTTATTTTTAGATTATAAATATCATTAAAATTATTTTGATGAAATGTTGGGATCCTGTCATAGATTTGAATCTTGAAACAAAATCAATAAACTTCTAAGAAAATAAAGGGATCATTGCATAATAATTTTTTTTGTCATATACAACAATTTATGTCTTAGAAGATTATACAATCTGGATATTGTAAAACCATCAAGAGTATAAATTGTTGTATATAAGGAAAAGTTATTATGGATCACCTCGGCTAAGAAAATCATGCTAAAAATACCTATTGAAGTTGATAACAAATTAGGCGTTGTAGAATTTGAAAAAGATAATTTAAAATAATAGTTTTTAAATTTGAAATATAAAATAAGTAAAAGAGCTCGGTGAAAGTTAGTACATATTTATATTGAGAATGGCGGAGCTAGGATGAAAGTTAATTGTTGTCCATATGAAACTAAAAATTAGTTAATATAACAAAACACCAATTGAATTTTCTCTTGTAAATAAATCAAATCCATGGAAAAAAAAAAATCAAACCTACTTAAAAGATTACTATTCAAATGCAAGAGAGAAGAGAAACCAATTGAAAATATCAACTATAGAAACACACTTGATGCAATAAAAACTAAACAAAAAACGCAATGTAAATTTGTTTACAGTCTATGGAAACAATTTATACATTAAGTCATTGCTAAATTGCTAATAGCCTTTTATTGCTATTTCAGTTGATTTGAAATTAATTAAACCTTTAAGGCTGAAACGTGCAAAAATCCTCAAAATCTTTGGTTGAATTTATTAATATTAATGCATATGCTTTTTGAGGTGCCATAACTTCCCTGTCTAAGTTCTATTATTTGATACATGTACTAATTTAAGATTTAATAAATTATAAAATATAAAGTACATATTTTAGTCTTATGTATGGTGAAACGAGTTTAGTAACAAGTCAAAAATGTTAAAAACAAATTTTGGTACGGATTAGAACATTAGGCCGCGGTTTGATTGATACATAGTACATTATTGTCTCCTACTTATAAATACACAATACGATAAACTTGATAAGGAAAAGTATATTATTACAATATTTTAACTCTATTGGAAAGTGATTTAAAAATGTTATATTTTATTAAATATTGAAGAATTTGCATCTATTTTAAACTTTCGATGACATCATACAAAAAGCCATGATAGATGTCTTTGTGTAAAAAAAAATAGATTTACGAATAGAATATAGGTTTTTTAATTAGTTTGAGTTACTCGTTATAAAAAAAATGATATAAATACATATAGATGTTTGTTGTCGATTAATAGAAGGCAAAATATAGGTTTTTTAATTAGTTTGAGTTACTCGTTATAAAAAAAAATGATATAAATACATATAGATGTTTGTTGTCGATTAATGGAAAGCAAACTTAGATGTTTGGTGTCGATTAATAGAAGGTAAACTTAAATTATGTATTTACTATGGCTAAGGGTGCCGACTATCATCTCATTTTACTATTTTCCAGTCAATTCATCATCAAGTCATTTCCTCCTATTTTTCCTCACCCCTCCTTGATAAAAAAACGACCACTTATTATTTTTTAAATTAATAAAAATACATATTGCTTGGCTTCCTTATACTTCTTGCATTAAAAAAATATACTGCTTAACTTGGGAAGATGTAAGAGAGGAGACGCTTGAGTTTTGTATAATTGTATCCTACGGTAATAGGCACCATACAAGGACATGTGGGTGTGGCGGTGTGGCCCCACCCACCACAGTCCCAGGTGGGCATACCGCAAGGTGCAATTGTGGTACATCCACCAACCTAATATCTTATCCGGGTTGCTTATGAGATACAAGAGAGAGATATGAGTTGTTGCTCAAAGTGAAAGCAAAAATGATGTATATATGTTGTAGTAGATTAAAGTGTGCAATGCTTTTAATGTTTGTACGATTTTTCCTATACTTGACTTACTTTTAGATAACTTATCTTTTATGTTATCAATTTGTCTTGATAGTGATAGTGATCAATTTGTTGATGGTGATGAAATAATTCAAATCAATTAATTCATAAGCAAATAAGTTAAACTTATCTTCTTTTTACTCTAATATACCATAAATATTTTGGGGTTTAATTTGACTTGGAAGATCTAAAATTTGTTAAATTTAATTATATAAAGATGACATTTTAATTTGACTATGCATATGAGAAATAAAAATTATATGTACCAATAATATCTTAATTTAATATTATTGAGGAATCTCTTCATATTCATAGCATCCACCTTAAGCATGGATTTTCATAGATATGCAAAGATATGGACATTATAAATTTATATCCTTTTTGGATTATATTTATAATTAGATTTTCTACTACAAAGATAAAACTTTAATATTGATTATAATAATTATTTTTTTTCTTAAACGACTTAGTTCACAAATTCACTAAGTTCATAAATTACATATTTCGTCCTAAATAAATTTTGAACCTATTGGGTTTGATAATAGAAAAAGGCTAAGATAATTAGGATTTTTTATCTATTTCAATAATAAACCAAAAAATAACCTCTCCCTATATATATAAGGATGGCAACGGGGCGGGTTTGGGACAGGTTTTGGTAATCCCGCCCCCGTCCCTGAATATGAAAATCGATCCCATCACCGACTCGATTCCCAACGGGTACCCATTTACCAAACACTATCGGGTCTGCAGGTATCCCAACGGGGTAATGGGGATCCTCATTTAACATTCAAATTAAGAATAATTTTAATGCAATGAGAATACAAAACCATTAGACTTATTGATACAAGAATTAATTCATATCCAAAATAATTTTGATAATTTACAAAACCATTAAGAGTAGACATATTTATTCTGATACATAAGTGGTTACTAGTGGCAAAAAAAAACAGTAAATACACTAGCATTCATAAACCTTAATATCACTATTACTCTAAATACTATGAATAAAGAAAATGTAAAAACACTAGCACTACAGATAAACAGAAAGCTATCTAAGATATTATTTTTAAATCGTTCACGACAAAGAAGATAACTCAAAGAAATATATATATATATATATATATATATATATATATATATATATATATATATATATATATATATATATATATGAACGGTTTCAGGTAATGGGTTTCGGTTTCGGTTTTGGTTTCGGGTAATCGGGACGGGTATTTTGTTTACCATCCCCATAACCAAACCCGCGAAAATTTTCTAAAAGCATACCAAACCCAATCCCGACCCCGATTAACCGACCCCAGACCCGACCCTAATATGTTGGTTTTCGGTTTTTACCATCGGGTTTGGTTTCTTTTGCCATCCCTATATATATATATATATATATATATATATATATATATATATATATATATATATATATATATATATATATATATAAGGTACATACAAGAAAGGCCTAGGAAAAATAGGAGAAAATAAGGAAAAGATAAGGACCCATATATGGTCAATATACGGTCTTCAATACTCTCTCTCAAGCTAGAGTATGGATGTTAATGTTCAACTTACCAAGAAGAAGATTAAGTTGATGAGCTCTCAATCCTTTCGTAAATAAATCTGCTATCTGCATCTTCGAAAAGATGGGAAGAACACTCACTTCCTCACTTTCAACTCTTTCATGAACGAAGTAGCAATCCATCTCTACGTGTTTGGTTCTTTGTGGAAAATCGGGTTGTTGGCGATGTGTATAAGTGTCTGGTTATCACAAAACAAAGGAGTTGGTCCATCAATGGTAACATCGAGTTCGCTTAGAAGCCAACACATCCATAAGAGCTCACTGACAATGGATGCCATTAAGCAATTGTAACATCCCGAAACTCAGGTAAGCTTTATAACCCTTCTACTTTTGCAAGTTGTCAAGATAAGTCCCTTAAGTTGAACATTGGACTTATGAGTACGTTGGGCGTAATTAGGTGTACGCCGCGCGTACTCGCGTGCTTATTTTGGACGCAGACTCACTTAGGTACGTTGGGCGTACTCAGGGTTACGCTGGGCGTAATGTGCCCAGATGCAAACCCTAATTATGGCTTGTGCACTATAAAAGGAATGTTAAGTCCTTTACCCCCAGCCACCATACTTCATTGAGTGAGGCCTAAGAGAGCAAAAAACCTGTTTTGAGCTTGTGTGTGTGTTCTTAAGCTTGAAGGTGCCTTCTTAAGGTGAAGAAGGAGAAGAGGAAGCCATTGTTGGAGCTAGAAGTTTGAGAGCAAAAGTAGATCCGAGTTCTATAGAGGTTGGAGCTCCTTTTTGAGGTAAAAAGCTCAAAGCTTTCCTTGTATTTCATGATTTTTGTTTATGGACCCATTTTTAGGGTTTTTGGTTCAAAGGTGGAGACTTTTTGTGCAAAGGATCTCCATAAGCTTAGATCTGGCCTTTCCCAATGTATTATGTGATGAAAGTTCATAAAAATCCAATCTTGGTCGTGGATGTTGAGTCATGCATGAGATATGGACTTAATATGGAAAGAGGAAAGGTGTTTTGAGGGTATAAGGGCCTTTACAGCCATGCAAAGGCTTAAAGGTTCCGAATTTATGGAATAAGAGGTTTTGAGGGAGTCAGATTTGGAAGTTGGAGAAGTGGCCTAACCGTTTAAGACCAAAATCCATAAAGAAGCTGAAATGGGACTTACGTTGGGCGTAATCCCAGTACGCGCAGCGTAAGGGGTCGCACACCCCGATTCTGTAAAGGCACCGGGTACGCCCAGTGTATATGTTTGGTACGCGCAGCGTAACCCGGAGGATTGACTTTTGTTGACTTTTAGGGTTTGGTCAACTTTAGTGTATTTAAGCCATGAGAGGGGTAAAATGGTCTTTTAGTCTCCTGAGAATGATAGGAAAGGAAGGAGTCTAGCCTTGGGGAAATGTATTAATGTGAAGTGTTTGTTATGATTAGGCGGAGGCTAGACCCGATTCATAGAGTTCGAGATTATTCGAGATACCGAGGTGAGTCTTCTCACTATACTGTACCTGGAAGGGTACCTATGTGTGACCAAAAGGTCTTGTATGATATGATGTATGTGCTATATGCAGTTATGTGATATGTATGTGCTATGTATGTTATGTATGATAAGGACTGAAAGGTTAAGATGACATTTATGTGTTATGTATGTTATGTATGCTAAGGACCGGAAGGTCAAGACGATATGGACCAGAAGGTCAAGAGGATACGGACCGGAAGGTCGATACGGGTAGGGCTGGAAGGTCTACTGGAGTGCGGGACGGAAGTCCCCTGAGACACCTGGATCGGAAGATCCCATAGAGTGTGGCATGGAAAGGCGTATGTGTGGTATGTGGTATTTTGGGGAACTCACTAAGCATTTATGCTTACAGTTTTGTGTTATGTGTTTCAGGTACTAGTGACGATCGCGGGAAGGCGCCGACTTGACTCGTACACACACTAATGGATTTGGATATGTTTTGATATTGGGATGTAATGTTATGGATTTATATGCGATACAAATGATATTTTTATAACTATTATGAATAAAAGTGTGTTTTAAATGTGAAAAATTGTTTTGAAAATTTACGTCATTACAGCAATATTCCGCCTCGGCAGACGAGCACAAAACGACAGACTATTTTTTCTTTTTCCACAAATTAGGAGCCCTCCCCTAAGAGAAGGACGTAACTGGTCCTAGACCGTTTAGAAAATGGGTAGCCAAGCCAGTTGGAATCACTATATGTTGTAAGATTGTATCCTCCACCATGAGGAAGAAGAATCCCTTGTCCAGGAGTGGCTTTAAGGTACTGTAAGACATGATGAGTTGCATCAAGGCAGGTTTGTCTGGAATCTGCAACAAATTGACTTAAAACATTCACAACATATGTGATCTCTGGGCGGGTAGCTTGTACATAGAGAAGCCGGCCAACCACTCTTCAATATTGACGACCATCAACCTTTGGTTCTGTATCTCCTTTATTGAGTTTTATGTTAGGATCGATGAGAAACGAGCTACGACAACACCCTTGAAAGCCACAATCTTTAAGGATATCAAGAATATACTTTCTTTTACTCAAAACCATGCCCTTTGAAGTACGTGTTACCTCTATACCAAGAAAGTAGTTGAGAGTCCCTAAATCTTTTATGTTGAATTGTCTATGCAAATCTGCCTTTACAGAGTCAATCTATTCTTTGCAATTTCCAATAATTATGATATCGTCTACATATATTAAAGTTGTAACGAAATTGTTGTTTTGATTGTAGATGAAAAGTGAGTAATCGACCTTGCACTGTTTAAAACCGAGATCAATGAGGGAGGCAGTGAATTTTTGCCACCAATTGTGGGATGCCTGTTTAAGCCAATAAAGAGACTTTCTTAATCAACAAACTATCGTTTCATTTTCTCTAGAATAACCTTCTGGAATCTTCATATAGACCTTTTCATTAAGGCCTCTGTGTAGGAAAGCATTACTAACATCGAGTTGATTAATGATCCAGTTTTTCTTGGTAGCTACAGCTAAAAGGATCCTAACCGTGACCAGATTTGCCACTGGAGCAAAAGTATCATGCTAATCAACTCCTTCTTGTTGCGTAAATCCCTTGCAACAAGTCAAGATTTGTATCGTTCAACTCCACCTTCGGGTTTGTATTTAACCTTGTACACCCATCTTGAGTCATGGCGCAGACCGAGTCTCCTTTTGCATAGCATCTTTCCATTTTTCATCCTGTATGGCTTGATTAAAATTCTTTGGTTCATCGCGGGATTCGATGGCCACTAAGAAGCTTTTGTGAGAACTAGAAAAATTATAATATGAGACAAAGTTAGAAATAAGATGTACCGTGGATGGGGTCTTGATTGGAAACATACTACAAATGGTCAATCGATGAGGGAAGGTCTACATGAAAGTCTTTCAGGTGAGTCGGCTGTGTTTTGATTCTTTTAACACGTTCCTGGGAAAAAATGGTTTCCTTATTGTTTTCGAAATGAGGTGTTGGGCTATTGGAGTCATGATCCAAGTCTTCTTGTATTTCATGTGATTCATTATATTCTTGCGATGGCCTATCTGTTTCTATAGGCCCATCATTTGTTTATTCATTGTTTTTATAGTCGGTATTTTTAGTGCTAATAGGATCTTCAATCTTTTTAAATAAATCCTCATGCAAAGGATTGGGAGCAACCTCCTTACAAGAGAAGACATCTTCACAACATTTGGTGGCTCTAGATATGATAATTTTCTTATATTCTAGGTCATAAATCTTGTAACCCTTTGTCCCGATTGGATAACCTAAGAAAATTTCAGGTCTACCTCTTGTCTCGAACTTGTCTCCACCGTTGTTAGTGTTCTGGTAGTACACAAGACATCTGCAAACTCTCATGAAGTCATAGTTCGGCTTTTCCTTATGAAGTAGCTCGAAAGGAGTTTTATCATTGATTACCTTGGATGGTAACCGGTTAATGATATGTGTTGTGGTCAAGACACATTCTCCCCATAATTGTTTTGGGAGCTTAGCCTCAAAGCGTACGGCCCTAGCTGTCTCAAGAAGGTGTTAATGCTTTCTTTCAACGACTCCGTTCTGTTGAGGCGTATGGATGCAAGTAGTTTCAAGTAAAATATTGTTTTCTTGGTAGAAAGACAACATTTATTTCGATGTAAATTCTCTCCCAATGTCACATCTAATTCTTTTAATATTTTTGCCAAATTGCGTTTGAACCATTTTGTGAAACGACCTTAAATGACTACTTGCTTCATGCTTAAACTTTAAAAGAAACAACCAGACAGATCTACTATAACCATCTATGATGGTCAAAAATATCATGCCCCGGTGGAGGAAGGTGTACAATATGCACCCCAAATATCACAATGCATTAAATCGAAACAATCCTTGGTTTTAGTAACACTACTCGAAAAAGTAGACTTGGTATGTTTAGCCCTTGAACAGGAATCACACATGTTATTTAGAACAATATTTTTAAGAAAACTAATCTTGTTGAGTTTCGTAGCAGAAACATGTCCTAATATTCTGTGTCACGTCTTATGTGTAACAGCCATAACCTTTCTCTCACTTCTGACCATGCCATCCAATAAAGACCCTTCTCGCGTAATCAAACCTCTCGTGGAAAGGTTCTGCATGACACAAAAATCTGGGAAGAATGAGATAATACATTGTAAACCGTTGGATAATTGTCCAACAGATAACATATTGCAATTAAATTTTGGGACATAAAGCACGTCTTTGATTTTAGTACCCCCTGTGAGGGTACATTCACATTTTCCTTTGACAGGAACTTTGATGCCATTAGCGATAGTAACAGGTGCTTCAAACTTGGCTTCAGTTCTGTTATGAAGACAATTCGGATTGTAAGTTATGTGTTATGTGGCTCCTGAGTCCACCACCCACTCATCATCATCTTCCTATTTACCTACGAAGTTCACAACACATGGTTTCTCACTTCTTTGGTTGTCATTATCTTGTTTGAAAGTCTTTAGGAACAACTCGTATTGCTCCTTTGAAAGTCCAGGGATAGGACGCGATTCGTTCTCTGTGTAAGCGACTTTGGTTCCATCACGTTTCGCCTGGTTTCTTGACTACCATTCGGGATAGCCAATCACTTTGAAGCATCCTTCTTTGTTGTGATCGTCCCTTCTACAAATAGTGCGGTTTTGCACGTCATTGCGTTTCCCGTCTCTTAAACTGCTTTTGTCTCGTTTCACAACATCTCGTCTTCTATTGTTTTACTTTCGGTTCTGGAAGGAGTCCTTGAAAGCGATGGCTTCACTCGCTGGTTTCCTGTCTAAGCAAATGGTTCTTTGTCTCTCATCCTCGGCCACCATATGAAAAGCATTGCTCAAAGTAGGAATTGGTTTGGTAGCCAAGATCTGTGTTTTGATTACTGTGAAGTCGTTATCTAGTCCCACGAGGAATTTGCAGAGCCTCTCCTTCTCCTTTGCTTCACTTAGTTGTTTCCCGATGTCACAATTGCACTTATCACAGATGCATTGGGGCGTAGGCATTACAGAACCAACTGCATCCCAGAGGTTGCGAAGTTTAGTGTAGTAAGCCGACATAGAGGTTCCAGATTGTTGTGTTGTGGTTAGGGAAAATTTTAACTCATAGGCTCTAGGAGCACTTTCTTTTCCAAATCTTTCAAGTAGGTCGGACCAGATGTCATAAGTCATTCCAACGTACTTCACGTTGCTTCTTATCTCCTTTTCCATGGCTGTTGTGAGCTACCCTTTGATCATAGCATCACAACGCATCCAAGGCATATAGTTGGGTGTTTCTTTGTCGGGTTTTTTGATTGTTCCATCAACAAATCCTACCTTGTTTTTGGCGAACAGGAAATTCATCGTCTCTTTAGACAAATCGTTGAGGAGATCATTTACGTGTAGTTGTTTTGGGTAGTCTAAGGCATGAACGTAATAGGGTGAGTTCATGTTGGGATCGTCTTCATCCTTGTTTCCACTGGCACTGCCCTTTTCTCCCATCATGATGCGGATAGAATTGATCGAGATTTAGGTTTGGTGAGTTTAGAATATGATCGATGAAAACCGTTCTAATACCATATTGAGTTTGATAATAAAAAGCGGCTAAGATAATTAGGATTTTTATCTATTTCAATAATAAACCAAAAAACAATCTCTCTCTCTCTCTATCTCTCTCTCTCTCTCTCTCTCTCTCTATATATATATATATATATATATATATATATATATATATAGAGAGAGAGAGAGAGAGTACGTACAAGAAAGAGCTAGGAAAAATAGGAGAAAATGAGGAAAATATAAGGACCCATATACGGTCAAAATACGATCTTCAATAGAACCATTCATCTTAGGCTTTGGCTGAGGAAAATACTTTTGTAAAATCCTAATATCACTAGGTCAAACGTCATTTGTTAATAGTTGTATCTAAAATCATATTTTTAAAGTTCGTCAATAGAAAAACTTTGGGTACAAAATACAAGTCACACCTCCAACTTGAAACCACATCACCCCATCGTCGTCATCACTATGGACCTGAGACAAGACCATAACATGGACCAAAGCAGGTCTCCATGAGATTTTGAAACATCTTATTACGACCCAAATTAAACATGATCTCCCAAACAACTCCTTATGAGATGGAGACAAACAATTCATCCCTATTACATTTATGATACAGAGCTTGTTCTTGGTGGTAAGTATGCTATGGTAGTAACCTTGATCGAAATTAAAAACATATGTTAGAAAATACGACAAACTAGAATATGGTTAGTAACTATAATTTTAAATTTTAGCGATTGATTCTTGATTTTGGAAGAATAAGTTTCTATAGCGTACTTCATTTTCACATACTAAAGGAAACTACATTATTGTTGGAAATTATGTAAAAACAAAACTATAGACATTCTACAAAGTTAGTAATGTCAGATTTGGGGTATAGTAAGGCTTGGAATTCTGAGAATTGTGTAAAACACTTTCAGATTAAAGCATTTGGGTGGTACTCCTAATATTCTTTAATCGGATAAGACTCAGAGAGACAAGAATTTGGAATGCTTTGATGATTATTTCATTTGTACCAGAAAATGAGACCAAAACCGAATTTATGATCTTTGTCTGAAAACTGTCATATGACAGTTTCAAACTGTCATAAACTGTAAAAACTGACATAAAACGGAAGTTTGGATAAGGGTCAAACAATGGTCAATTCTCTGAAAATACGTTTTTCTGATGCATTTTTTATATAGCAACATACCCTATATGACCCCAGCCAAGGACTCTGCCCCTTGGACCCCGCTCCTAGGGGCACTGCACCTGGACCCCCGTTCGTTTAGGGGCTTCGCCCCTAAATGATAGTGTACTTTGAAAAGTTGATCAAACTTAAACAAGTGTGTACTCCACACCTTCCTTACTTGTTTAATATTTATCAAGATCACCTTTGGTCAACAAAGTAATCCCATTACACTTAAATAATATTGATGACAACAAATCACCAACAAACCTCCCCCATTTAAGTGTAATCTTGATTAATTTAAAATGAAAAATAACACCAACAAACTGATGCATAAATGAAATATCGTGACGATTGAATTTCACCTTAGTATATTACACAATCCAAATATTCGAATATCAGGGTGTCATTAAGGATTGAACCATTTCTATCCATAGTGAATACATGAAGATAATACACACAACAGTTTACATTCTAATAAGTTCTAACTTGACACTATATTTTACTAGCTTGTGTCCCATCCTTCAATAAGCATATCAAAGCCAAGTGCTAACTTCTTGAAGCAGCTAAACTTCATGCTTATATAGGTAGACCTTTTATTCTTGCACCTGCAAATGCAATTTTTCAAAAGAACTATTAAGAATATAAATTCAACCTCCTTTACTTGCAGTACTGAACACATACCTTGGGATGATGATAATAATGTGTTCCAATCTTCAAATATCAAGATTTCCACATTGAATTCAACATCTAATATCACATTAGATGGGAATTGCGTATCTCAATATAAAAGATTTTAAGTGGACTTTAAACCCATCCCTACAGCTGCCTTGTGCACAAGATCTCTTGCTAACCCTTTGGTTAGATGATCGGCTAAATTCAACTGAGTTCTTACAAACTCCACAGATATCACACCAGTCATGATGAGCTCACGAATCATGCTATGTCTAACACCTAAATGTCTAGACTTTCCATTGTATACTTGACTATAAGCCTTAGCCAAGGTTGCAGCACTATCACATCTGATAGAAATGGTAGATATCGGTTTGGGCCATAATGTAATTTCATAAATCAAATTCCTTAGCCACTCAACTTCTTTACCAGCAGCAGACATAGCAACAAATTCAGACTCCATGGTTGAGTTAGTAATACAAGTCTGTTTCTTAGATGCCTAAGAAATGGCACCCCCTACAAGAAGAAACACCCAACCACTAGTAGAGGAGTGATCCTCTAAGTTGTTAATCTAGCTGGAATCTGAATAACCTTCTAAAACAGAAGGATATCCACTATAAGTTAAACCATAATTCATGGTCCCTTTTAAGTACTTGAATACTCTACTCACGGCTTGCCAATGATGTGAAATAGGATTACTAGTATATCTACTAAGCCTTCCCACAACATATGCTATATCAGGCCTAGTACTAATCATGGCATACATTAGACAACCAATAGCCCTTGAGTATTCTAGTTGAGACACTGGAGATCCTTTATTAGGTAGAAGCTTAAGACTAGGATCTATAGGAGTGCTAACAGGAGAACAATTCTCAAAGTTAAACTTTTTCAATATCTTCTCAATATAATGAGATTGAGAAATTGAAATCCCATTGTTTCCTTTTCTAATTCTTATACCAAGAATTACTTCAGCCTCCCCCATGTCTTTTATATCAAAACTAGATGATAAGAATTTCTTGGTTTTATCAACTTCTTCTAAATCAGTACCAAAAATCAACATATCATCTACATATAAGCAAATCATGACTCCTTTACCAGAAGTATCAAATTTGCTATATACACACTTGTCAGCTTGGTTTAATGCAAAACCATTAGACAAGACAACTTCATCAAACTTTTGATGCCATTGTTTTGGTGCTTGTTTCAAACCATATAATGATTTCTTCAACTTGCACACTTTGAGTTCATTTCCATGCATCACAAACCCTTCAGGTTGTTTCATGTATATTTCCTCATCCAAGTCACCATTCAAGAATGCAGTTTTCACATCCATTTGGTGAATCACAAGATTATGTATAGCTGCAAGAGCTAATAATAATCTAATAGTAGAAATTCTGGCAACAGGAGCATAAGTATCAAAGAAATCAATGCCTTCCTTTTGTCTAAAGCCTTGGATAACCAATCTGGCTTTATACTTATCTATTGTGCCATCCACCTTCATTTTTCTTTTGAGGATCCATTTACATCCTAATTCCTTGCAACCAGGAGGTAAATCAACCAATACCCAAGTATTGTAATGCATGATAGAATCAATCTCATCATGAATTGTCTCTTTCCAGAAATATACATCCCTAGAAGCCATAGCTTCACTGAAAGTCTTTGGATCCTCTTCAATATTAAAACAATATTGATGTTGAGAAATAGTCTCATTCCTTGTTCCTTCAACTAAATATAGTTGAAAACCAGATCCAAAAGACTTAGCTTTTCTAGCTCTGGTGCTTTTCCTAGGTTCGGGTACAGAACTTGCACCACCAGAAACATCTTCAGCTTGAGTAGCACTCTTGCTGGAAGATTGATGAATCATGTCCCTTGGTCTAGGTATAGATGTAAATCTTTCTTCATCAAAAATAGCATCTCTTGACTATATCACTGTGTTTACAGACACAAAGTCATTAGATTCTAAAACATAGAATCTATATGCTTTGGAATGCTCAGCATATCCAATAAAGATACAATCTATACCTCTCTCACCCAACGTTTTCCTTTTGGGTTCGGTGAGCCTTACAACCGCTCTACAACCCCAAACTTTGAGATAACTCAAATTTGTGTACCTTTTTACACCAAAGTTCCTAAGGAGTATTCTTACTCCTTTTATTTGGAGTTCTATTCAACATGTAACATGCAGTTAACATTGCCTCACCCCAAAACCCTTCACTTAAACCAGAATACGACAACATGGAATTAACCATTTCTTTCAAAGTCCTATTCTTCCTTTCAGCTACACCATTTTGTTGTGGTGTATATGGAGCTGTGGTTTGATGTATTATTCCAGTTGATTCAAAATAAAGTGGATCATAATACTCACCACCTCTATCAGTACGTAATACTTTTATTAATTCATTTTTATGAAGCTCAACTTGTTGTTTATAAATTTTAAATTTATCAAGTTCTTCATCCTTAGAATGTAGCAAATAGATATAACAATATCTAGATGCATCATCAATAAAAGTAACAACATACTTCTTGTTTCCAAGGGAAGGTGTTGCATGGAAATCACATAAATCACTATGTATAAGATCCAACACCTTGCTTTCCCTAACAACATCTTTGAAAGGTTGTCTAGTGATTTTAGTTAGCATGCATGTTTTACATTTTTCATTATTTTGCATATCAAAAGCAGGAATTAAACTCATTTTTGACATGTCTTTTAATCTCTTGTAATGAATGTGTCCTAGTCTAGCATGCCATAATTCAGATTTATGAAAATTATTGCTAGTACTACTAGAAACCATGCAAACAGAATTATCACTAGAAGGATAATTAATATTAAGCCTAATCATTCCATTACATATATATAGCCAAATCCCATAAAAGAACCATGTCTTGACAAGATTTACTTGTCACTTTCTAACACTTGTTTGTAACCACAATTATTTAATACAATTTCAGACACGAGATTCTTACGAATCCCTGGAACATATAAAACATTGTTCAAACACAAACATTTCCCAGAAGTAAAAGTAAGTAAAATAGATCCTATGCCCTTGATTGGTTCAGTTGCAACATTTCCCATTTTCACAACAGATCCATCATCAATTGGTTGAAAGTCCTTGAACCAATATAGATCTTTGCAAACATGACTTGTTGCTCCCGAATCAACCCACCATGCAACATTATCATCCTGCACATAAAATGCTTCAGAAATCACAGAAATATAATTCTGAATATAGTTAAAATTTTGCATGAAAACAGATGAAACAACTGAAAAATACAACCAATTTTAAATTTTCAAAAACAACTCGATTCCATTAAATCATTACAAAAAGGTTTTCAATACAAAACATTTAGCGTATTCCCAGAATTACATTACTACAAAATCATGAGGAGCGGTACGATCACGCCTTCGCCTTGCCACGGTCTCCTGAAGAACCTGAAAAACATAAAACCACAACTGTAAGCCCGAAAGCTTAGTGAGATATCCCCAAAATACCAACCACATACACCATACACGCATAACATGTTGGATAAGGTGTCTAAGTCCATAACTTATTTGGTATATACTTGACCCGACCCGGCATGATCCATTTGGGTTGCACTTCACCCGAACAATTTATGGATAATTTTATGAGAGTTATACACATATGTTTATTAATATATTATAAGTTATAATATATTAATATGAAGTTATGTTATTTAATTAGTCTTAGTCTTAAATTAATTATGAATTAATTTAGAGATTAAAAGGAAGACTAATTAGATTATGGGCTATTGGTTTTATATGGTGTGGGCTAACACTCATTTGTTAATGGGCTAGGCTTGGATGGAAGTCCATGGATGATCCATGGAGCTTTTAACCCATGGATCCTTGGAGAAGGAAAGGTCATGGGTTATTAGGGTTTCACCCTAACCATGTACACTATATAAGCATGCTTATGTTGCATGAAATAGCCACTAGTGTGTGTGCTTGTGTGTGGCCAAAAATATAAGTGTTTGTACACTCTCTCAAAGTTTTCCAAGTGTTTGTGGTGATTTGTGATTCCATTTGAGGCATTCACATTATTGGTGCTTGGCTCTCAAACTCCAAAGAATCAATCTCATCAAAAAGGTATGTAATCTCATCTAACTCTTTTATGTTTAAATGTTCCCCATGCCATGTTAGATAGGTTATGAACCTTGGAAAATTATTATTTTGCATGTATTTAGACAAACATAGATCCAAGGTTTATTAGGGTTGCATGCACACTTAGGAAGTGTTAGATTGCTCAAAACCCAACAGTGGTATCAGAGCCTAGGCTTGCTTGTTTGATACTTGATGCAAAATAGTGAAAAAGGTTGAAATTGTTGTTGTCTGGCTGATGGACTCGCCGAGTCCATGGGGGGACTCGCCGAGTACAAGGCAAAATTCATCCTACTCGCCGAGTAGAATGATCAGAATGTAGAATTTCGACTTTTGCTGCTGGAAATGGACTAGAAACATTACCCTAAACTGTTTTGGTGTTTTAAAACTTGTTTTAGTTGGTGTAATGGTTGTTCTAATCCATTTACAATAGCATATATCAAAATTCCATGATTTTATGTGTTCATATAATTCTTGAAATTTTGATGATCATGTTCATGTTCTTATGAATTTAGAAGATGATAGGAATTATTTGCTGAATTGTTTAGAATTAATTCTTAATCATTTATGTGTTTTAATGGAGTCCATAATTTGTCCTCAAGTTATGGATATCCAAAGGTCACTTTTCTTTAACACACACATTTAAACACATAAGTTACATGAAAATGAAGAGTCTTCATTTTATGAACCTTTAATTCATAAGTTATGAAATGAAAAGTTTTGGATAGTTACAAAACTTGCCCTCAAGTTTTGGAATTTGTAAAGTTTCACACACTTTAATAAACTTTAATTCCAACCCTTAGAGTTTTAATAGTTAAAATTCAACCCTTATACTATTTATAACATTAATGGTTAATTATTATATATATGTATGTATAAGAATAAGTCGTTCTATCGTTAGTAGGCCTCATTCACGAAGCCGGTCTATAAGGTGGGTATAAGGTTGTTGCCTATAAAATGGCAACTTAATGGGTGTCCAGTCTCACCCACCGCTTGCTTGACTGGTGGAGGGTCGTTAGCCGAACGGGTAGGACAATGACTTTAAATCCTCATTAAAAGTATAATGATTATTATAAAGTAACTAAACCTTTTTAATTCCCAATCTTAGTTATTTTAGGAAAAATGTGAACATGGTGCTAGTCCATGGAATTCACACTTTGTACCTTACCAAGTCGTTGGTGGAGCGTGTGTGGTTAACCGACACACTAACTTGGACTAGTAAGGATCACGAAGGGTGACTTAATGTTTGTCATAGATCAATGGAGCGTGTGTGGTTAACCGGCACATTGATTAGGTGATAATATTAAGGGTACCAAGTGAATTAGCATGGTTATTCACACCTTGTTTTGTGATCCTCGGCATCCCAGTCACAAAACTTGAAGGGCACAATCGAGATTGAAACATGCCATTGAAAAGTTCAATGAATCTCAAAAGAATCTAGGAATTTCAAATCCAATTAAAACCTAATAATTCATTTTGTTTTTCATGGTGGAAATTGGTGAATCGTCATTCACCTACCTTTCAAATATATTATTACTTAGATTACGGCATCCCTCTTCTAAGTATAATATATTGTGATTGGATCCTAGCCTTAATATTACATTTGGGTGTCTTATTAAGGATTCTATATATCTAATCTAAACTTGCTTTCTTCTTTTAAATGTCTTCCAACACTAATGCTTCAGGCTCTAACCCAACTGGTTCTTTCTCTCTCATGAATCTTTGTGGGAGGGTCATCTTTGATGGTTCCAACTTCATGGATTGGATTAGGAACATCAGGATGGTTACTCGTTATGAGGACAAGGAATATGTCCTCGATAAAGAGTTAAAAGAGCTTGATGAGTCTACTACTACTCCTGAGGAGATCACTGAATTCAGGACACATGAGAGAGATGCTACTAAGGTGGCATGCATCATGATGGCCACGATGACAGCCGAGCTCCAAAAGTCCTATGAGGACTTCTACCCTTTTGAGATGCACCAAGACCTGATGGAAAGGTACCATCAGAGTGCTCTTCAGGAGTGGCATGAAATAATCTCCTCCATAATAACAGCCCGCATGAAGGACAGTGATTCCGTCACGGCTCACATGCAAAAGATGCAAAGGTATGTGGACCGTTTGCTGAAGCTGAATGTGAACATCCCTGAGGAGTTGGCAATTGACATCATTTTGCACTCCTTACCTTCTTGTTATGACCAATTTCATATGACATATCATATGAACAAGGAGGAAGTTACCCTCAGCAAGCTTCAAGGACTCTTGAAGACCACTGAAACCGGTCTTAAGGGCAAGGCGGTTGTTACCTCTACTACTCCTACTCCAACATCTACCCCTGTTTTGGCTATCGGGCAAGGCAAAGGGAAAAAGAGGAAGCACCCTTCGAAGGGTACCAAGGGAAAGTCTCTTGAAGGCTCCTCATCGAAGACCAAGAGCGGTTCTGTCACTCCTTCTGCCATTCCCAAGGATGCTGATTGCTACTATTGCCTGGACAAGGGGCACTGGAAGCGAAACTGCCCTAAGTACCTGCAGGATCTGAAGGATGGGAAAGTGAAACCCACCCATGCAGGTATTTACACTATATTGTCTAATTACTCAACATATTCTAACTCTTGGGTGCTTGATACAGGATGTGGTATTCACATATGTTCTGATTTGCAGGGCCTAAGAAGAAGTGAGGATGTGGAGCACGGGAAGATAAACTTGATCATGGGGAATAGGAAGGCTTCACCTGTTTCCAAGATTGGAGTTTATACTTTGTTGCTTAATAATGGGTTAAAATTAGATTTGAATAAATATGTGTACTCGTCTGAAATGGCGAGGAATATTATTTCTTTTCATGCTTTGTACAAACAAGGTTTTACCTTTTCGTTTGATAATGAATGTGGTGGTATTAATTCTTTCTTTAAAAATGTGTTTTATTTTAAAGTGTTACCTTGTGATGGTGTGTATGAAACTGTGTCGATTGTAGACAACTTAGGAAATAATGTGTTGTATATTGATTCTTCTACTAGCCTAGATAAAGCATCATTGTGGCATTGTCGTCTTGGACATGTAAACAAGAAACGCATAGGCCAACTCCAAAAGAGTGGAGTCTTGGAGTCATTCAACCTTAAATCGGATGATAGTTGTGAATCTTGTCTACTTAGAAAGATGACAAAATCACCCTTCACTGGAACTTGTGAAAGGGGTGAGGGTTTGTTGGACCTAATACATACTGATGCATGTGGGCCATTCAAAACCGCCACAAGGGATGCTAATCGGTATTATGTGACTTTTATTGATGATTTTAGTAGATATGGGTATGTATACTTAATCAAACATAAGTCAGAAACCTTTGAAAGGTTTAAGGAATTCAAACAGGAAGTAGAAAATCAATTGGGCAGGAACATTAAGATGCTTCGATCCGATCGAGGTGGTGAGTATCTTAGTACCGAGTTCCTTGACTATCTTAAGGAGTGTGGGATTGTCTCACAATTGACTCCTCCCAGGACACCACAACTAAATGGTGTAGCTGAGAGGCGTAATCGAACCTTGTTGGACATGGTTCGCTCTATGATGAGTCGAGCTTCGCTACCAATCTCTTTTTGGGGGTATGCCTTAGAGACTACCGCCCATATCCTTAATCTAGTCCCTACAAAGAAGGTTACCAAAACACCTCATGAGATGTGGACTGGGAAGGTTCCTAATTTAGACCACATCAAGATTTGGGGCTGCGAGGCTTTCATGAGGCGTGAAACTCACGATAAGATCGAACCCCGAAGTGAAAGGTGTATTTTCATCGGCTACCCACAGAAATCTTTTGGTTACCTCTTCTACAGACCCGGTGAGAATGTGGTCTTTGTAGCGAGAAGAGGGGTCTTTCGTGAGAGAGAATTTATAAGCCAAGGAGACAGTGGGAGGCAAATTGATCTTGAAGAAATTCAAGAAGCAATTGGTGAAGGAACCTCAGACACTAGTAATCAACCTGAGGAGGAAACTCCTGTTGAGCAAGCTGACATGTCTGTACCTCCGAGGCGTTCCACACGGGTTAGGAACACACCTTCATTTTATTATGGCTTTCATATTACTACGGAAGGTGATAAGTTTATCAATGATAGTAAACTGGTAAATTTGGATGAACCTAGCAGTGTTAAGGAAGCCATGGCAGGCCCGGAGTCTGCTAAATGGAAGGAGGCTATGGACAGCGAGATACAGTCCATTTATGACAATCAAGTTTGGAACTTGGTTGACAATGTACCAGGCCGTAAAACAGTCGGGTGCAAATGGATCTTCAAGAAGAAGACCGACATGGAAGGAAAAGTGCATACTTATAAGGCTCGACTGGTTGCGAAGGGTTTTACTCAGACTCAAGGTATTGATTATGATGAAACATTCTTGCCGGTAGCAAAGATTAAGTCTATTAGGGTTATGCTGGCCATTGCTGCATTTCATGATTATGAAATATGGCAAATGGATGTCAAAACCACTTTCCTTAATGGAAAGTTGGCTGAGGATGTGTACATGAATCAGCCAGAGGGTTTTGTCAGTGCAGAGTACCCTAATAGAGTATGCAAGCTTGAGAAATCCATTTATGGATTAAAACAAGCATCTCGTAGCTGGAATCTTTGTTTTGATGAGAAGGTCAAAGAGTTTGTCTTCTCGAGAAGTGAAGATGAGTCTTGCGTGTATGTCAGAGCTAGTGGGAGTATAGTTAACTTCTTGGTACTGTATGTGGATGACATACTACTTATAGGAAATGACATCCCAACCTTGCATGAGGTTAAGTCCTGGCTTGGGAACTGCTTTGCTATGAAGGACCTAGGGGAGGCTGCCTATATCCTAGGGATAAGGATATTAAGAGAAAGGAGTAAAAGACTAATTGGACTTAATCAGAGTACCTACTTGGATAAGGTGTTGAAAAGGTTCAACATGCAGAATTCCAAGAAAGGAGATTTACCGATCCAAAGCAATGCCAAACTGAGTAAGACTCAGAGTCCGAGTACAGAGGCAGAGATAGCTGAGATGAGCCAATTACCGTATGCTTCCGCTGTTGGCTCGATCATGTATGCTATGACTTGTACCCGCCCTGATGTGGCCTTTGCTTTAAGCATGGTCAGCAGGTATCAGGGGAACCTTGGCAAGGCTCATTGGACCGCAGTAAAGAACATTCTCAAGTACCTGCAGAGGACTAAGGATTGGATCCTTACCCTTGGTGGGAGTGATGACTTGAGAGTATTAGGGTATAGTGATGCTAGTTTTCAGACTGATAGGGATAACTTCCGCTCTCAGTCGGGCTGGGTCTTTACCTTAAATGGAGGGGCAATTTCTTGGAAGAGTTCCAAGCAGGAGACGGTGGCTGATTCGACTTGTGAATCAGAGTATATAGCAGCGAGTGAAGCAGCGAAGGAGGCGATATGGCTGAAGAACTTCATCGGAGACCTTAGAGTTGTACCAGCTATTAAAGAACCTATGGAGATTTTCTGTGATAGCAATAGTGCGGTTGCCTTAGCCAAGGAACCAAGAGATCATGGCAGATCCCGACACATTGACAGAAAATATCACTTCATAAGACACAAGATTGAAGAAGGACTCCTCGTGGCAAAGAGGGTATCGTCAGATGAGAATCCTGCAGATCCCCTTACGAAGGGACTGACGAGGGTGAAGCATTTTCAGCATGCGAGGCGCATCGGGCTGAGGGACGATATTAGTTTTACAGATTAGATAGTTTTCCTGAAACTTGTAAAATGTAATCGACATTTGATGATGAATAAAATTTGTGATTTATTTATGAGTAAAGTGTTACTGCCATTGTCAATTATTTACTATTGTTTCAGTTTTGCATGTTTTGACTTCCAGAATAATTAATTTATTCAAACCTCCACAATCGGTCATACGTCGGAAGTAGGTATGAATCAAGATTGTCTAGAATTGGGTTTGTAGATGGCTAAAGGTGTTTAGACATGGCAATGGTTGCTGCAACGTTCATGAGTACTCATAAGTTATGAGTATTGGTATAAACCCACGCTCACTTGTATCACTTCATGGAATTTATCTCGAGTGATCGTGAGACGATAATATCATATAAATCTTCAAACCTAGATATATGAGTTGTTACCTATGAGTTGGTTGTGCATTGATTGCACGTAAACGCATCAGTAACTTAATGTTATAAAACGTGCCTTTGTGTACAATTCAACAAGTAGTAGAACAAGCATATGAGTCGAAGTTTATATGTTCCTTCTAGAAATAGAAGCGATATCTGGGCCCCTCGATGATTTTGTGTTGACCCATGTACCGGGCCCGGTCAAAACTAAACTGATGTGTTCAGTAAAGTTCTTTGTCAAACAAATCGGAAATCGAGAAACAACTGCCAGACAATAAGCAAGACATAGTTCCATGTGTTTGTCCGGCTGATATCATGAGAACAGAGGATTATATGATCACTTGTCTTAAAATGGCGCTTCATAGTTCAACAGAGTTTTCGAGAGCTACGATTGCTGGTTGGTTCCTGAAGTTATAAAGGCAAATACAGTTATTAGACTTATCCAAGTGGGAGTCTATTGGATAAGGTGTCTAAGTCCATAACTTATTTGGTATATACTTGACCCGACCCGGCATGGTCCATTTGGGTTGCACTTCACCCGAACAATTTATGGATAATTTTATGAGAGTTATACACATATGTTTATTAATATATTATAAGTTATACTATATTAATATGAAGTTATGTTATTTAATTAGTCTTATTCTTAAATTAATTATGAATTAATTTAGAGATTAAAAGGAAGACTAATTAGATTATGGGCTATTGGTTTTATATGGTGTGGGCTAACACTCATTTGTTAATGGGCTAGGCTTGGATGGAAGTCCATGGATGATCCATGGAGCTTTTAACCCATGGATCCTTGGAAAAGGAAAGGTCATGGGTTATTAGGGTTTCACCCTAACCATGTACACTATATAAGCATGCTTATGTTGCATGAAATAGCCACTAGTGTGTGTGCTTGTGTGTGGCCGAAAATATAAGTGTGTGTACACTCTCTCAAAGTTTTCCAAGTGTTTGTGGTGATTTGTGATTCCATTTGAGGCATTCACATTATTGGCGCTTGGCTCTCAAACTCCAAAGAATAAATCTCATCAAAAAGGTATGTAATCTCATCTAACTCTTTTATGTTTAAATGTTCCCCATGCCATGTTAGATAGGTTATGAACCTTGGAAAATTATTATTTTGCATGTATTTAGACAAACATAGATCCAAGGTTTATTAGGGTTGCATGCACACTTAGGAAGTGTTAGATTGCTCAAAACCCAACATAACATGCCACAACATATCTGATCACAGAACAGCCATGCACTTCGGGTCTACTGTGTGACTGGTCCGCCGCACCGACCTACAGTCCACCTAGTCCACCCTCTGAGTCTAACCACATACATCGAGTTTGCAGTGTGATTGGTCCGCCCGCACCCGGCCTTCAATCCACCCGGTCCACTCTCTGAGTCTACAGTATGACTGGTCCGCCCACATCGGGCCTTCAGTCTGCTTGGTCCACTCTCCGAGCCTCGGCACGTCTGGTCCGCCCTCTTGGGGCCTACAGCCTATCCGGACCGCTCGCTGGGCCTTCGGAACAACCGGTCCGCCCTGGGTATCTTGGCCTACAACACAAAGAAGGACCCGCCTCAACCCAACTCCAGTCCAAACAACCATGTGCACATATACATACAATCATATAGCAGTTCACAGTCAACAAGAAGATCAAACAGATCACATAACATATCATCATCCTAACCCGGAGACCGACCTAACAGATTACTAGCATAGCATCTCCCTATCTCTCAGGATACCGATCTTAATCAGGTCTCTAACATATATCATCCTAGCTCTCAGGATGCAAACATATCACAGTAACAACATAACAACAACTACCCGGATCTCAATCCGATAAGGGCCGGCCTTGGTGCCTTAGACCCTGTGGATATAGTGAGGATAACTCACCTCAAAACTGACGGCTGGAAGGATAAGATCCCGCTGCTCCAAGCTCCGACACGAACTCCTCCACTGAACACCAACACACTCAACTCAATAAATACCCTTAATTACCAAAATACCCCTGAAAGACAACTGGTCAACCTTTGGACAAGGTCAAAGTCAACCCCTGACTGACTCTACTCGCCGAGTCAACCCGATGACTCGCCGAGTCCCCATACTCAGAACTTCCCTCCATCTGCAACCTAACTCGCCGAGTCACCCCGAGACTCGTCGAGTCCAACAACTCTGAGTCCACTCGCCCACAACTCACCGAGTCATCCCTTGACTCGCCAATTCTCAACTCAACCAGAAAATATTGGGACTCTTCGACATGACTCGCCGAGTCCAAGAACAGACTCGCCGAGTCTAAGGCTATCTTTAACCTACTCGCCGAGTTGTTCATACAACTCGCCGAGTTCCAGGTCATCTTCATCCAACTCGCCGAGTTGTTCTTCCAACTTGTCGAGTTCGAGCTCATCGTCAAGAAACTCGTCGAGTCCACCCATGTGACTCGCCGAGTACCACCGGTCTGAATCCATACAGAAGCATTCCAGGCCATGCAATTGATCCAAAACATAGATCTAGCCTCCTACAACCCATCCATCACGTAAAGTGGCAAACTTTACATGAATCCCAAGAGATCTATGCATTTTGCACATTAGGGCTAAGGTTTGGGACATGATAGCTTCACCCAACACTCAACACAGGGACTTTATGCACATTAGGACCATCACCACTCCAGATCTGAGGTAGCAACCTCAGATCTAACTTCCAAACTCCAAAACATACCAAGATAAGCTCCCCACAAACCCCAAAATGATGAATCCAAAAGAGTAACAGCCCAAGGACGAGATATTACCTCCAAAAGAACGCCCCAACTGCAATGGAACTCGAATCCAAGCAAAGCCCCTTGCTCCAAGACTCTTCTTCTTCAAGATCTCTTCAACAACCACCTCTCCAAGCTCCAATTCACTCAACAATGGGGTTTCTCCACGAAATTAGGGTTTCTGGGACTCAAGGGGTGATAAGGAGGCTGGGGAGGAAACATAATGTTCCTTATATAGGGCTCAACTTCCGGATTTAGGGTTTTCTCCATTCAGTGCCTGCTCGCCGAGTCCAATACACTGACTCGCCGAGTCGGCCACTTAACACGCGACCAAGTCGCGACTCTACTCGCCGAGTCCACCCATGGACTTGCCGAGTCTATCTTTCCCATATTACTCTTTTAGCCCTTCAACTTTACTCTTGCTATTCCGGGATGTTACAATTCTCCCCCACTTATATTAGGCTTCGTCCTCGAAGCCTGCAACAACTCAAATCCTAGAAATACTCCTGCCATGCACCTCCTGGCATTAACCCAACCAGGTTCCTCAAAATACAACCATAGAAACCAGAAGCACACTTTCTCCTTTCTTACGGTGTCCTGACCACCGTCTCGAGCCGGGCACCGGCTGTACCCTCTGATAATCACACTCAACAACCAAGAATTACCCATGATGCATCACTGCTCCAAATCTCAACAATCACTCGACCCATATGGGCTAGAAAACCATGAACCATCGGATCCCCGATCCCAATCCCACTCTATCCATTCCATGATGACGGCAAGAACCATTCTCCAATCTCATAGCAACTCCCACGAGTTCTCCTCTTGCAATCACATACACATGCTGAACAAGCTCTAGCACCCTAAGGTTGGGAAAACCCAATACACTGATGATATCCTCAAACATCCCCCAGGATGAGCCATTAATACATACCCAACCCTTGATCAGAATCACACTGAGAGCCCAAGACTCTCTCCCTGCATCCCTTCCGAGCCTCTTGGCTCTACATTCGCGGAATTCCCTCCGCGACCTCAGCAGACATCCCAAACCGGATGTGACTCCATTCCACTGCCGCAAACATGCTGCTCAATAACCATACTCGGATCACTCTAATCATATCTCTACTCTGCTGCTTTCACTTCCGTGAAACTGCACTCCCTCTCGGAGTTACACACCTCTCTCTTTTCCTTTACCAAGGAATCCACTTGGTCGCCTTGTCACTCCGACAAGTGCCATGGTGCTCGCCCAACGCCACACCACTCCTCTATAGCGTAACCGCTATCCATCCAACACACATACTCTGACTCTAATCGCAGGGACTCTCAAGCCCATGCACTATCTCAACTAATCGAGATCACTACCCGGGGCCAGACCTTCTAATGCAATCACACTGCAACATACACAATCCATATCCTCGAACCGATCCAACAATACCTGCAGAGTCTTCAGCATGACTGGACCGCCTCACCAGGCCTTCAGCCAATCTGGACCACTCCCAGAACCTTCAGCCAATCTGGACCGCTCTCAGTGCCTTCAGTTTGGCTGGACCGTTCTCCGAGCCTTTGGCCTGACTGGTACGCCTACCGACCTTCAGTCTATCCGGACCGCTCAACTAGCATTCATCATTTCGAGCTATCACTCCCGGAAATCCTCCTATGCGTAATGTTCTAGCCCTTTAAGGGTTCCGAACTCTGTCTCAATCGCACATGATCGATCCCGGCCTGTTCCCAGGCCCTCCATAATCAAATGCCCTAGGTCTGTATCCCGCCCCGCATGCCCGACACTTGCTCCTATCAGCCTATACTCTGGGCTGACAGAACACTGTTGAATCCCAACAACTAATCACCCTCAAATACTCATCGATCTCCCAGAGAATTCTCCAATTCTCCCCCACTTGTAGCACTAATTAACAACCACCGGTCGCCATCCATCACCGACCTCCCAGAACAATTCTGCACAAAGAAAACACTTACACACGGACTGCTTCCCACAAGCATAAACAACCTTAACGAGATCTCACATCAACACCGATTAACCCGCTCGAAAGAAACTCAATCTGCATCTAACCACTCCTCAGAAAGCAGATGCTACCCGACCTTCAAACCAATGCCAGGTTCCCACTAATAACTCTCATGGATGATAACCAACAAAATTCCCAAAACAATAACCCATAACCAAACCACAACCCTCAAAACGACGAATACCGCATCGAAAACCACACAAAGATACCAACACATAAACAATACACCACAAAAATCACAAGATAACAAGATATCAAGAAAGAAACATACCCGCAGCTGCATTCGGCACTGCTCTGACCTCCTCTGCCGCAAGCTGATAAGCACGACCCTGAGCCCTTGGGGGCTCCGCTCCACCCTGACCTCCACCTGTAATCCTCAAAGTGGCTGGTGCTGGAGCCTGCACCGGTCCTACACCAAGCTGTGGACAGTTGACCCTCAAATGTCCAATCTGATGACAATGATAACAAATCCTCAAATCCCGAACCGGCGCTAACTGCCGACAATCCCTCGCATAGTGCCCCTCCTTTCCGCACTTGTGGCATGCACCACCGGACCTACAAACTCCGGTGTGACCCCTCCCACACTTCCCACAAGTGTGGCTGCTCAGATCCTCCACTCTAACATCAACGGTCTTGGACCGTTTCGGCGCCGGCTGCGACTGCACCGGAGCCTGCCTCAGCTCACGCAACTGCAACTCAATCTCTAACTCACGCCGCCTAGCGGCCTCCTGCAACTCCAACAAGGTCTCACACCTCTGCACAGACACAAACTGTCTGATGTCCCTCTTGAGCATGCTCAGATATCGAGACATCTGATCCTGCTCCGAAGTGAACTCTGGGCAAAAGATCGCCCTCTTAGTGAACATCCTGGTGATCTCAGTCACCGACTCCGAACCCTGCTTCAGCTCAAGGAACTCCTGAGCCAATCTCTCCCTCTCAACTTGCGGAACATAACGAGTACTGAACATCTCCCTGAACTGATCCATGAAACCGCAGCCCTCTGCGCATCCGAATATGACCCCGTGGTCAATCTCCACCAATCCTTCGCCCCGAGCCTCAACAGGTTCAGAGCACACCTCACCCTCTGATCAGCAGGGCATGAACACGTGAAGAAACACCCCTCCACGTCCGATAACCATCTCATAGCGACGATCGGGTCCTGAACTCCATCGAAGGTGGGAGGCTTCGTATTATCGAAGTCCTGATACTGAAAGCCCCGACCAGCTCCTCCCCCTGCCGCCGCTAGAGCCGCTGTAGCCGCCGCGACAGCCGTCTCTGCGAGAGCCGCATAGCGCTCATCAAAATACTCAACCATGGCGGTCTTGATCGACCCAAACAGCTCTGGCAACTCAGCCCGGAACAACTATGCAATCTCATCACGCAGGATCTCACGAATCCTCGCATCCAACTCGCACGTGCTCATCTGACTGATAACCTCGGGCGGTACCGATCCGCCCGTAACTCTCTCTCCTGCTCCCAATCCTGATCCGGATCCACTCTCATCATGCCTCGGAATCTCCATACTGAAAAACACCACACAAAATCTCAGACTCTTCCCACTATCCTAGGATCCAACTCTCTCAACCCAACCCTAGAGATCATGGTTTCCCTGATACGCGTATGGGTCCTGTGCTTTCAGTAGTACGGGCCCATACTACCTTCCACACCTACCCATGTTTGTATGAAGTACTACCACAACACCCTAGAGAAACATGCATAACAACGCTCAACCCTCACCACTAGAGGAACACTGAAAATCTCCCATAAGGAACCCTAGGCTACAGGCATCACAAATCAGGCAACATTATCATGAAATCCTGAAGATCCCTAGCCTATCACTAGCATGCTGTTCTATCAAAGCTCAAGAACAAATAACATGCATGGTATTTTGGGGTTACTTACTGGCTCCGGCTGATCGTACCTCCGCGTCCTCCCTTACTCATTTTGAAAACCATTTTAAATACCCTTTTGAAGACTCTCCTCGATTTGAGACTGGAGTCACACGAATGTTCCTCCAATTCACTCAAACCAAGGCTCTGATACCAACTTGAAACAACTGAAAAATACAACCAATTTTAAATTTTTCAAAAACAACTCGATTCCATTAAATCATTACAAAAAGGTTTTCAATACAAAACATTTAGCGTATTCCCAGAATCACATTACTACAAAATCATGAGGAGCGGTACGATCACGCCTTCGCCTTGCCACAGTCTCCTGAAGAACCTGAAAAACATAAAACCACAACTGTAAGCCTGAAAGCTTAGTGAGATATCCCCAAAATACCAACCACATACACCATACACGTATAACATGCTACAACATATCTGATCACAGAACAGCCATGCACTTCGGGTCTACTGTGTGACTGGTTCGCTGCACCAGCCTACAGTCCACCTGGTCCACCCTCTGAGTCTAACCACATACATCGAGTCTGCAGTGTGATTGGTCCGCCCGCACCGGGCCTTCAATCCACCTGGTCCACTCTCTGAGTCTACAGTATGACTGGTCCGCCCACACCGGGCCTTCAGTCTGCTTGGTCCACTCTCCGAGCCTCGACACGTCTGGTCCGCCCTCTTGGGGCCTACAGCCTATCCGGACCACTCGCTGGGCCTTCGGAACAACCGGTCCGCCCTGGGTATCTTGGCCTACAACACAAAGAAGGACCCGCCTCAACCTAACTCCAGTCCAAACAACCATGTGCACATATACATACAATCATATAGCAGTTCACAGTCAACAAGAAGATCAAACAGATCACATAACATATCATCATCCTAACCCGGAGACCGACCTAACAGATCACTAGCATAGCATCTCCCTATCTCTCAGGATACCGATCTTAATCAGGTCTCTAACATATATCATCCTAGCTCTCAGGATGCAAACATATCACAGTAACAACATAACAACAACTACCCGGATCTCAATCCGATAAGGGCCGGCCTTGGTGCCTTAGACCCTGTGGATATAGTGAGGATAACTCACCTCAAAACTGACGGCTGGAAGGATAAGATCCCGCTGCTCCAAGCTCCGACACGAACTCCTCCACTGAACACCAACACACTCAACTCAATAAATACCCTTAATTACCAAAATACCCCTGAAAGACAACTGGTCAACCTTTGGACAAGGTCAAAGTCAACCCCTGACTGACTCTACTCGCCGAGTCAACCCGATGACTCGCCGAGTCCCCATACTCAGAACTTCCCTCCATCTGCAACCTAACTCGCCGAGTCACCCCGAGACTCGTCGAGTCCAACAACTCTGAGTCCACTCGCCCACAACTCACCGAGTCATCCCTTGACTCGCCAATTCTCAACTCAACCAGAAAATATTGGGACTCTTCGACACGACTCGCCGAGTCCAAGAACAGACTCGCCGAGTCTAAGGCTATCTTTAACCTACTCGCCGAGTTGTTCATACAACTCGCCGAGTTCCAGGTCATCTTCATCCAACTCGCCGAGTTGTTCTTCCAACTCGTCGAGTTCGAGCTCATCGTCAAGAAACTCGTCGAGTCCACCCATGTGACTCGCCGAGTACCACCGGTCTGAATCCATACAGAAGCATTCCAGGCCATGCAATTGATCCAAAACATAGATCTAGCCTCCTACAACCCATCCATCACGTAAAGTGGCAAACTTTACATGAATCCCAAGAGATCTATGCATTTTGCACATTAGGGCTAAGGTTTGGGACATGATAGCTTCACCCAACACTCAACACAGGGACTTTATGCACATTAGGACCATCACCACTCCAGATCTGAGGTAGCAACCTCAGATCTAACTTCCAAACTCCAAAACATACCAAGATAAGCTCCCCACAAACCCCAAAATGATGAATCCAAAAGAGTAACAGCCCAAGGACGAGATATTACCTCCAAAAGAACGCCCCAAATGCAATGGAACTCGAATCCAAGCAAAGCCCCTTGCTCCAAGACTCTTCTTCTTCAAGATCTCTTCAACAACCACCTCTCCAAGCTCCAATTCACTCAACAATGGGGTTTCTCCACGAAATTAGGGTTTCTGGGACTCAAGGGGTGATAAGGAGGCTGGGGAGGAAACATAATGTTCCTTATATAGGGCTCAACTTCCGGATTTAGGGTTTTCTCCATTCAGTGCCTGCTCGCCGAGTCCAATACACTGACTCGCCGAGTCGGCCACTTAACACGCGACCAAGTCGCGACTCTACTCGCCGAGTCCACCCATGGACTCGCCGAGTCTATCTTTCCCATATTACTCTTTTAGCCCTTCAACTTTACTCTTGCTATTCCGGGATGTTACAACAGAATTCTGACCTTGTTGCTTTTCTGGATCCTTGGATCCACTTGGTCTTGCACCATCCTTGTTCACTTTACGCAAACGACAATCTTTCTTGAAGTGACCCGGTTTGTTACAATTCCAACACACCACTTTAGCCTTCTTGTTGGAAGACTTGTCATCCTTTCCTTTAAACTTCCTTTTTCCATTAGAATTCTTTTGATTCTTTGATCCTTCTCCATCCACCATGTTCACAGAAGAGGAACCAACTTGGTTCTTGCCTTTGGGATTGTTATCAAGTTCTTGAGTCTTTAAGGACTCTTCAATCTGTAAATGGCTTCCAAGTTGAGTCAAAGTTAATTCCTTTTTGTTATGTTTCAGATTGTGTTTAAAATCCTTCCAGGAAGGGGGCGTTTATCAATGATCACAGCCACAACAATGGCTTCATCCATTTTCAGATTGTGTTGAGCAAACTGTCCTAGGATCCTTAACATTTCATGGTATTGTTCCATAACAGACCTGGAGTCAATCATCTTGTAACCCATAAAGTTACCGATAAGAAACTTCTTGTTAGAAGCATCTTCAGCCATATACTTGGATTCAAGAGAATCCCATAGTTCTTTTGCAGATTCAAAATTTTGATAGATATAAAAAAGAGAGTCAGGCATACCGTTGAGAATATGACCACAACATATGTAATCATCATTTTCCCACTTTGATCTTCTTCTTGTTGCCTCCAAAGGTTCATCTTCAACAGATTTTGGTAAGACTGGCATGGGTGTACTCAGAACATACACCACTTTCAGAATGGTAAGGAGAAACTTCATCTTCTTCTGCCGTCTACGAAAATTTTGTCCATCAAACTTGTTTAGTTTTTCAAACTTACTAGTCATTTCCTTCACAAAATCACCACTTGTCATGATCACAGAAATGATTTAATCTTTGTTAGATTTGGGGTATAGTAAGGCTTGGAATTCTGAGAATTGTGTAAACCACTTTCAGATTAAAGCATTTGGGTGGTACTCCCAATATTCTTTAATCGGATAAGACTCAGAGAGACAAAAATTTGGAATGCTTTGATGATTATTTCGTTTGTACCAGAAAATGAGACCAAAACCAAATTTATGATCTTTGTCTGAAAACTGTCATATGACAGTTTCAAATTGTCATAAACTGTAAAAACTGACATAAAACGGAAGTTTGGATAAGGGTCAAACAATGGTCAATTCTCTGAAAATACGTTTTTCTGATGCATTTTTTATATAGTAACATACCCTATATGACCCCAGCCAGGGGCTCTGCCCCTTGGACCCCGCCAGGGGCTGCCGCCCCTTGGACCTCGCTCCCAGGGGTGCTGCCCCCGGACCCCTGTTTGTTTAGGGGCTTCGCCCCTAAATGACAGTGTACTTTGAAAACTTGATCATACTTAAACAAGTGTGTACTCCACAACTTCCTTACTTGTTTAATATTTATCAAGATCACCTTTGGTCAACAAAGTAATCCTATTGATGACAACAAATCACCAACAAGTAAGGATTCAAGAAGTGCGTATCGAAATGCCAATGGAATTTATATATACACGACTTGGAAAGATTATGGATTGCTTAACTACAATGCAACCATTTATTCGTATGAATTGGCCACAAAAAGCTTTGACGAATGTTAATCGAGATAGAGATGTTTATAACGAACTTCATGGAACAGTGCGAGAAAGAGGTGGAATTTGACTTTATATATATAGGGGACCATTTGTCGCCTCTTCACGAATCACAAAGTGAAACTCACACATCGGGTAGTCATTATGTGATATAGGCTGAAACATTATTCATGATACATGTTTTCCATATATAACCATTATAATGAGGGTTTTTTTTTGCCACATGTCACACTCTCATTCAGTTTATCAAATATAATTTTATGGTTATTTTAAATTAATTTTTTTCCACATGTCATTTTATGGGTTTTTCTATTTTAATAAATTACACATAATAATACTTTAATGTAATAATTACAATAAATATAATAATAAATAAATATCAATTTTATTAATGAACTTACCTTCTTATTTCAAAATTCTCAAATTAAAGCTCATTGGTTTATTTTGTTTATTTATTTAAATTTAAAATGAAAATTAAGAATTCATTATTTTTCTTATTTTCTTGTAAATCTAAAGTTTTTAAATATTTAGACTTTTATATTTAATTTTTTTTAATTAACTCATATAATACATGAGTCTTACATCTAATAGCTATTATAAAAAACAATCACTAGTCAAATTAAGTAACAAATACTTTTATTTGATTATAAACTCACATGTACCCATTAAATATTTATTTCAAAGTTATATCATTTAATACAAAGACTGAAACAATTAAGTTATTTCCATATTAAAAAAGTGAAAAAGGATACTATAATAATGATTACATAAACTTGATTAAGAAATAGGGTAGAATGCAAAATAATAATAATAATAATAATAATAATAATAATAATAATAAAGAAATAAAATAAAATAAAATAAAAAGGGTACTCCGCAAATGCATGAACTGCAAAGGATGGCTTACCTGATGGAATTTAATATCGTCGGAGGCACATGCTGCATCCGTACAATCGATTATATTATTAGGGCATGCTCGTTAGTGGCCTTATATAAAATTAAAATAGATGAAACAGATATGAAGTCTGTAGTGATCATATCTTTTGGTTTCAATTAGTTGATTAAGTTATTGGATCCAAATTTGAAATTACATATATTCTAATTAAGCAAAACATTTTCTTATTAACAGTAACGAAGTCATAAGATAGAAACATATTTATTTGATTTGTATCGTTTAGGTTCATGTTATTTTTTTTACATACCTAATTAATTACTGTAGATTATATAGTACGAGTCCAAATTCAATTCACTCAATCACAATATATATATATATATATATATATATATATATATATATATATATATATATATATATATATATATATATATATATATATATATATATATATATATATATATATATATATATATATATGTAATGTTGTGTTTTTTCTTGTCATCCAATAAAAAAACTGAATGGAAGCGGACTACTTCCTAGCTAGTTCCTACCAACATGCTCATCATTTTACAAGAGAACAACTTATCTTTTATAATTAGAAAAAAGTTGCAATCTATAGTGACTGTATGCTAAAGAATCAGCGTTATTTTCTTTTCCTTAAAGGAAAATTGAAATATAGAAAATAACCTTACTTTGTTAGTATTGAGACTTAAACCCATAACTTGATGTTAGATTTAATGATTGAGCGACATGCTACTTGAGTCGAGGGTTACTCGTGGAATAACCCAAGTTCCAATTAAATATTGTTACGACTAACATGACGCTGCAGGTAACAGAATACTATGACAACTAACAAGTGCTTGTATAAACAAAACACGAAAAATTATTGATTTATAAAGTATAAGTGAAGTACACATATAAGGCATCATCTTATAAGTGTCATTAGGGGAGAAGATGGGAGGACCTTAGAAGCAACAAGGATCTCAAGGCTATTTGCAAACATGTATTGTTGGTCTGCCACATGTGTTCGATCCCAAGTTGAGAGGCTTTATGGGTTTAACATGTTATTACGGAAATTTTGAAAGGGGTATGGGGTTATTAGCAAGCCACTGACCAATTTAATGAATTGAATAAAGATAGATTCACCTGGAAGAAGCAACAAGGGCTTTCAGTCGTGTTCTGATGCACACTAAATCTTTGTCACGAGTTCTAAGTGAAGTGCTCGTTCTTGTGCACTTGTGAACCTCTGTTTGGATATGATCTACCATGTGACATATGTTACTTTTGTCTTGCTTCAATGGAGTGATTGCTGCTCACGTGCGCGGGCATCTACTGATTCACTTGATGACTGATGCTCGGCTACTACTACTGCTACTACAAAGTATTCTTCTCCTTGATTCCAGGATGTAGTTACATGCTCAGTCGACTTAATAGTGATGTACTCTTAATAGACTTTTGGCTACCTTGCTCCCCCAAAGGAGCTTTCTAGCTACTGATCTCCTCGACCATCTTCCTTTTACTATAAAGGAAAGAGCTTCTCGAGAACCCCTATGCGACCTTCCACTTGCAGAGAGTCCTGCCGATGTAGCTCTTGTTCTTCTTCATTATCGACGTCTTCCCTTTCCTCTGATCAACATTTAAAGTGTCATTCAAGTCGTCACCTTAGCGAAAGCACTAAGTAAGCAAACTACCTTAATGAAATATGAAAGCGACTGAAAAGAAAGCCATTTTTCGATAGTTATTCAATGTGAAGTAAATCTCCTATAACATTTTAGAATGAAGCAAAAAAAAAAAAAAATCTCGATTATATTTTACTTAACCGAAGAAAAGATCATGATTGATGACACATCATGACAACTATCAATATTATCTTCATAAAAGATAACCATGGCGGTCAATCAGTTGCGTAACATGCTTTCCCCTCAAAATTGTTGCCTAACGAGGCTCTCCAACATCACAACTCCAACATTTGACCCTTTGGGGAAATGACTTGCCAGCTAAGCGGAGCCTTCCAATGCTGCACCCAAACCTCAATATGACCATGGAGGCCTCCAATCTAAACTTTGGGTTTGCCTAATGACATAAGAAACTACAAAATATACTTAATTGATGCATTGGGTTTACATCCCCATGTGGGTTTGAGGTTGGGGTTTCAAACCCGGTAAAGCACAATTGGTGCGCCTCTTGCAAATATGCCCCATATGTGGGGGAATTTACCCTGGAAATCCCCATGGGGGCTGGGTTTGCCCGCTTTGCGGAGCTCGAACTCGGGGTCTACTCTGAAATATTGGGTAGAGGCTTCCGTTAATTCATTTGCCGTTTCCAAAAAAAATGATTCTTAATCCTTTCAATTTCCATTATAATGAAAACGATAAGTATATGTAAACCCCACAATGAAAGTTATTACACAAATATCAAATTGAGTATCTTTTTTTAGAGTATGTTTCCTATACCTATAAATATATGAAATTTGTTGGAATAAAAAAGGGACCGGGTGGGTACTGATCGGGCCAGGCCTAAAAGGCATTTCGAACAAAATAAAAGCAAGAAGTTCTTCTTTATTTACCTTTCTATTTGGATATTTCGAGCATCTAAATGAAATTGCTAATTATATAATAACAATAAAGATAGTGAAAGACATATCTCCCTACATAGTAACTCCATGGTAGAGCCACACGACGACCACTCGTATAGAGTAATATCACTTGCAATTGCAAACATGATAGTTAGTTAGAATTCCTTCTAATCCCTTCGCACACATAATTGAATATCCCTTTAGCTAACAAAAGCGCAACAACACAAGCTTATCTGGAGCATACCATGTTCAAAGAAATAAAATATCAAAAAATGAAAGAGACTATTGTAACATCTGGCCAATATTATACAAATGTAGATATACTACCAACAACAACAATGGGTCAGTCATTCCCACTCATCAACTCCGGAAAACAAGTAGTTGAGGAATTGTTCCCCTCTCTCCATTAAAGAGATAAACGCATACCAAGTTCCTAGTACGACATGATTGTTGAGCCTCAAAACTTTTAAGGCTTAAGAATTCATCGAACGATAGACGATTTCACAGAGTAATAAATGAAAACAAAAATAATAACACAGTATGTATGAGGTTCACATAATCATGATGATCGGCTACGTCTACGGGTAAACACGAGAGAGAGTTTTATTGATTTATATCAAATGTCTTTTTGATGATACAAGTTACACAAATTCAGGAATATAAATACTAGTTGTTTGACCTAAAACTATAAATAAGACCAAGCCCAAAAAGCTCTGACAAATTTGGCCCATGACGAAATCTGGATGTGAAACTAATATAGGAACTAGCCCATGAAAAATTTCTTCCTAGGGCGTTGTCCCCTTCGCTCGCAAGGCTAAATCAGTCTCTACAACGTAACAAAAATCTATTATGGAACCTCTGATCCAGATGGCCACATTGATACATAGGAATAACATATGCACTCACTCAAATTGGAATAGAGGTCCTTGGACCAACAACTTAGGAATGAAGATCTTTATATTATCCTGGGCCAACAACTTAGGAATGAAGATCTTTATATCATCCTGGACCAGCAGAAGCATACTTCGTAATTAATATCTCCAGATTAGCAGATCCTTTTCAGCAAGTTCGCATCAACAACTTAAGAGTTTTTTAGCAAATTTGGATTGGTTTAGCAACATTCGATTTTAAGGAGAATTTCATATATGCACTTCTTAAACATCAAAATATCATATTTACCCAATTTAAATTTTAAATATCATATTTACCCTTCATAAAATTTCTAATTATCATATTTATCCTTCATAAAATTTTAAAATATCGTATATGTCATTTTTTAACATCAAAATATCATATATGACCTTCTTAAATATCAAAATATCGTATATGTATTTTTTAAACATAAAAATATCAATGGTAATATGTAAAATATCCTCCACTACAACATGATAAAAATCAACAACAACAAAAACTAAACAATCAAAATATACATTCCATAGAAAGAGTTGAAGATGAATCTTTTTGTTTGTCAAGATGGCGATATTCCAACAATTTAGAAATTCACATTCCATTATCGTAGATGCAAGGATAACATGGTTACATTTTTTAATAATTATAATAATTCTAAGTTATAAAAATGATTATAAAATATTAAAAACATTATAAAAAGGATTTGGACAAATATGATATTTTGAAGGCTTGTGAAGAGTAAATATGATATTGAGAAATTAAGCTGAACAAATATGATGTTTTGAATTTTAAGAGGGCATATATGAAATTCTCCCTAGATTTTATTAGCATGTCTAAACTGCTTCATCAACTTTGCCCGGCAAATGTTGCTTCACTTGCCTCGGGTCAACATGCTAGTATTTTAGCCTCTTTTTTTCTTTCTTTCTTTATTTCAATACATTAGATATTCTTTCATCAAGTTATTAATAATATTTTTATTAGTATTTAGTTGAACAACACAACACAATCATCTAACTACTAATGGCAAGAAAGTATACAGGGGCAATGCAAAGCTCCTATTATCTAACATTCTCTAGCTGATTTATTTGTTTTTATCTTATTACACCGTTGATAAAAAATAGGGAGAAAATATTATATGACATCTATATCCAAATTTATGATTGTTTGACTTCGAATTTTCGAGACTCTTGAAGACGAAGATTTATTTAGTGATGCGATATTGCATGACTTTTTGGTCATCATTCATAAAATTGATGGCTTTAGTAATTTTATCTTAGAACCAGATTATTTATTATTCATATTTTATTTTAGGATGCTTCATATTTTTAGCATGCTATTACTTTCAAAGATTTTTGGTGTATCATGATTTGCAAATAAAAAATGTTTAAATCTTTTTTTTTTTTTTTTATAAAGTTTGATTTGATTTAGGATTTCACTTCAGTAGTTATATGATGACTTTGAACTTGATAAGTATTTTGGGACCTATTAACTTGTATATTTGGATCTCATTTTTCTGCCTTAGAGTTGGTTCTTATGAAGTAGAATACCCTTGATGTTATAGATTGCATTGCATATATTCAGATATCACACACTTCAGATTTTTAAAGACATTTCAACCTTTGTTTTTCATTATGTATCATTTTTAGTATCGCACATGCTAGCTGGAAATTATGTAATTTAGCCTTATATCACTATTTGTACTCCATCACATTTCTAAGCATTTAAGAGGAGATTGTTTGAGTATGAAATGCTCTACAATGATAAGTGATAACTAGGTTAGAATATTCCCTTTGTGTAAAGTATTATTCCTTTCTCTCTTAAAAATAGAAAGGGAAACTAGTCATTTTATAGCTAAGCATTATCAACTTTAGATAACTTCCAAAATAGTCTTTAAATAGGAGTATGTGACTATGAATTCCATTCCATAACCACTTGTTTTTTCATGTAATATCTTTCTCTTTCTATATATGAAACTATCATTAGAGTCAACATTGTATATCAGTTTATTTTTCCGCACCTAGTCAGCAAAATTGGTTCCAACAATGACTAACTAATACTATGATTTTTTACTAACATTATGTGATTCCCATGAGGTATAACGTGGATCGTGTCTATTAGAAAGTATCGAGAAGAAAGTTCTACACCTGAAAGAGAGTCTTACGTATTTATGGTCTATGATCGATATGGGAGGATGTATTAAGGTAGACACTACTTAATGCACAACGATATAGGTTGGTTAAAGTGGAATACATTCACATGAGTCATATGACAAAAAGGTTTGTTGCAATCGGAATGGAATATTTCACATGGTGAATGTTAGGCCATCTATGATGCATAAATCTGAAAGTTACCAAGTAAAAAAAAAAAGGAATGAGAGTAGGATGAAAGTAGTATAAATAATGATGTTGCAGTCATAAAATGTCGATTGTGGCAATCATAAATACACTGTGACTAGCGTTGATCAATGAAAAAACGAGGGAGGGATGATGCAAGGAAAGGAGACCCAAGAAGGAAATGAGAAGATAACGTGATGTTAGACACGAAGGATTTGATGCTTAACGAAAGCATGAACTCCAATAGGAGGTTATATACGCTTAAAATTAGGGTGGTAGAGTAGCACTGGTTCATTTTTTTGCATGTCTTAGTAGTTAGTACAAATTCATTCTCCTTTTTACTTGCTTATCTTTTCCTTATTTCTCCATTTGTCTCCACCTCCATTTACCCTCATGCACTACATGTATTTGTTTTTCAAACTTTATTAGTAGTATATGCTTTATATGGTTGTGTGATTCTACTTGATTCATGTATTTGTTCTAATTCTCACATATGATTGCTCACTGCCTTGTCTGTATGGATACAAGTTTGAGGTTCACATACATATGTCACAGGTTATCTTTTGAATTTGCCGCTCTACCCAATGATGGAGGCATGACCTGTTATTGTTTGACATCCACCCCCCCCCCCCCCCCACACACACACACACACACACACACACACATTTTTAAAATTGATTGATGGATCGTTCAAAATACTGCAGTATATTTCTATTTTAGACAACATAACCTATCTTTTTGAAATGGCGAAGCTTATAATATATTGCTATGTTAGCATAAAATAACAAAAGTCCATTTCTTAAATGGACAAATTTAGAATACGATGCTATTTTGCGTAAAGGGAAATACTTTGCCCAAAGCGAGAACTTACCTAAAGTAAATTACTATTGCTTAATGGAGAAAATACTTTCCTTAAGCTGCCTACTTTACTTTTATCTTCAAATAAGAATAGGAAAGTGATGCAAGAATATCAAAGATATTTCATATAACTTGATCCTTACATCTTTTACCAGCCATGAGTGTAATGCTACATTTGTTTCAATGGATATGACACGAAAAACTTTTTTCGGCTATTTTCGTTGACGAGGATAACGAGGACATTCATGTCTTTTGCACAGATAAGAGATCAAGACCGAGTCCATGTCCACTTTGTTCCATCTTTTTGGACCTGTTCTTCCATTGACATCAGTCACAGTCCAATTCATGACAAAGACAGTACAATGCATGTTTCACCAATAATCTCCACATGAACACAATCCATCTTTAAAATGATGAAACCTATTCGTGTCCCTAACAAATATCTCCCGCTCTTCAAACCTCGATATAAATTTAATAAAAACATGACAATCCCCACAAATCCTAAGGTTTTTAATCACTTGAAGACTAGAACCTCGTGAAGTATTCAAAATCCCAAGAACCACAGCCAATTTTTCACTATGTCCACACAAAATATGCTCCTTTTCTTGATCTTCAACATCTTGCAATACAAACGAAGTAACAGGAAAACACCCTGATTTCTTCATTTCCATACCCAAATTCTCCATTTTTTCTAAAATTTGAATCATTTGAGGATGTGATTGATCCCCTGCTAAAAGCATATGAACCTTGTTCTTTATCTCAATCCAACTACACCCCGGATTCTTTCTCATTCCCTTTGATTTCATCAAATCCCTAACTTTATCAACCTCTTTCCATAACCCTTTACACGCGTAAATATTCGATAACAAAACATAATTCCCGGGATTATTCGGTTCCAATTCGAATAATTTTTCAGCAGCCAATTTACCAATTTCCATATCATGATGAACTCTACAAGAACTAAGTAAAGCTCCCCATACACAACCATCGGGCTCAAATGGCATTTTTGTAATTATCGAATACGCGTCTTGTATTTTCCCCGCACGCCCTAAAAGCGTGACCAAACATGCGTAATGCTCGATTCTCGGTTTAATTTCATAATCTTTTGTCATTCGGTCAAAGTAATGTAGACCTTGTGAAGTGAAACCGCTATGACTACACGCCGATAGTAAAGAAGTGAAAGTAATAGAGTCGGGTTTTTGATCACTTTTTTCCATTAATTTGAATACTTCAAGAACTTGGGTAGCGTTCCCGTGCATCGCATACCCACCCATTATCGCGTTCCAACACGCGATATTGCGAACAGACATTCGATCGAAAAAAACACGCGCTAATTTGATTCTTCCACAGTTAGCATACATGTCAATTAAAGCAGTTCCTACATAAACATTATTTGAAATCCCGGTTTTAAGTGAGAACCCATGTGCGGATTTCCCGTGACTTAATGCTGCAATGTTTCCACATGCGGGAAGTAAACAAGGGATTGTGACATAATTCGGTTTTACTCCGGAATCTTGCATTTGTCTGAATAGATTAAGGGCTTCAATGTCTTTTCCATGTTGTGAGCAACAAGATATGATTGAAGTCCATGACACCACGTTTAATTCCAATTCTTGATCATGTAATTTGTTGAACGCTTTGAGTGCTTCATCGGTTAACCCGTTTCTAGCAAACCCTGAAATTAAAGCGTTACAAGCACCAACATCTCTCTCAGGCATTTCATCGAACACCTGTGACATCTCCATGGTGGAGTGACATTTCCCATACATGTCGATCAAAGCACTCACAATGCAATTATCGGATTCGAAACCGTGTTTGATTGCATACCCGTGGATTTGAACTCCTACTAAAGAGTATTCCAGGTCGCTAACAGCAGGAAGAACACTAGATATGGTTGTTCCATCTGGTTTGAAACCAAACGAGTGCATCTTCTGAAACATAATCACCGCTTCTAAATAATGTCCACTCTGATTAAACCCTGCCACCATTCCATTCCATGAAACTGGATTCGGCTCAATTCCTAGCTCCTCCATCTTACCAAACACGATCTTGGCTTCATTCACGTATCCTTGTCGAGCATAACCGGAAACCAAAGCACTACACGAGACAACATCAGGTTGAGTCATTACGTCAAACAGTTTGTGTGCATATTTCAGTTGAGAACATCTTACGTAGAAATGAATCAGAGAAGACTGAACAAACGGATCTTGACAAAGCCCAGAAGTTATACAAAACCCATGAACCTGTTTCCCACCTGTCAAATTGTTTGACCCGCTACAAGCTTTAACGACAGAAGGAATGACACGGGTATCAGGCAATACCCCATGAGATAGCATGCGAGAGAATAACATAATGGTATCACTGAAACGACCGAGCTTGGAGTAAGTGTGAATGAGGGTGGAGAATGAGAAGACATCTGGGTTTTCGATGGAGTTAATGAGGAGGTTGGCGTCTGAGAAGCGGAGATGATTGGCGTAGAGAGAGAGGAGCTTTGTGGTGAAATGGGTGTCGAGAAAAAGACCAGTTCGGAGGAGCTGGGCATGAGCTTGGCGTGTTTGTGAAAGAGAAGTTGTAGTTGTATGAAGGGAGTTGAGAATGGTGGTGGGGTGATGAGTATCGAAGACTCGAAGAGCTTGCCTTGACATTGTTGTTGCTGTATTTGCTTTTCACCCTCCAAGCTCCTTGAAGCATCTTTAACCGGCTTTTATTGGTCAAGTCCCCTAGTTAACCCGTGTTCGAATCACTCCAGCACCAATGTGACAAAATTACTTTTTTATTTTTTTATTTTTTTATTTTTTTTATTTTTTTTCCATGTATAGCTTTATCCCGTTACATGTAAATTTAGTCTTTGATATGAACCGGACTCGGTGAGGTTTGGTGCGGTTTAGAACCAAAACCGCAACCGGCACCGCATATGAGGTTTGAGTTATTTAGAAACCGTAAACCGCATCGCGAACCTGCAAAACAACATTATGCGGTGCGGTTTCTTGCGGACGGTTTATACGATTTATATGCGGTTTGACTAATTGTTTACTTTAAATTTAATGACAATACTAACATTATCATCACTAACGGCTCACAAAATGGTAATTAAAAAGTTTGGTGGTCATAAAATTATGGTCTTTAACTACTATCAATATATATAAGTTAAGAAAACCTAATGAACATAAAACAATGGTTACTGAAAGTTAGTTGAAATGGATTTGTGACAAAAAAAATATGATTATTGCATTAAATTTTGGATTAATTAAATTTAAAGAAATATTGATTCATTTCAAAAACTTAAGATAATGCCCACTAATTTAGGATGAACTGAATTAATAAACGTTATATCTGTAAAAATGTTTTTGTGTGTGTCTATATATATATATATATATATATATATATATATATATATATATATATATATATATATATATATATATATATATAGTGCGTTTTAAACCGTAATTTTGTAATCATAAACCATAAACCACACCAAATATTGCGGTTTAACAAGAATACAAACCGCACCACTATTGTTTTAAAACGTGTTATGCGGTGCGGTTTATTACACACCCCTAGATATGATAATTGAAATCTCATTTAGAATTATTGGTTGGATTTTTTGATTTCCCAAAAGGGATACAATGTTCGATTCCAAACATGCCGGTCCTAAGGAATTGAATATATTCAAAGACCCAAAATGAATCAAAGAAAAATGACATTTATCGTTATTATAAGTTTTGATTTTTAAATAAAAATATATAATAAAAAAAATTGGGCCTTGTGCGGCTGCCCACTTTACTCCCCTCAACGCTCTCATGATTCCAAGCTTTGTATTGTTTTCTATTTTATCAAAAATTTAAAAGTTAAATTACTTAGAAATTCATTTTCTCTATAAATCTTTTGTTATATAAATAAAATCAGTTGTGAAACCCGTATATTACACGGGTTGATTAAAACAAAATGTTAAGTATGAACGATTAAAAAGTTTATTTGAATTTGAAATTTGAAATAAATGAAAATTATGAGAAAAAAATGCAAAAATTAAAATTATATATTTAGTTATCAGAGCTGTGTACTAAACGAATTAATTATAACAAAATGTTAAACACAAATATTTAAACTGTAAATTTAATTTAATTTTAATATCTAAAATTTGAAATTAATAGTTATTATGGTAGGTTTAATTTATGAAAACTAAATTAATGATATATTTTGTAAATGAAAATTGAAGTAATTGACAAGTGAAAAATAAATATATTTCAAAATTATAATAAAATGATATGTGGCTAATTGCATGAGAGAATGACATTTGGCAAAATCATTCTCATTTATTAGAATAAATAAATAATTAGGGTAGATTGATATTTTGTCTTCTTGTTAACTAAATCCTATCGATAGAAATTTTAATTTTAAACTAAAAACAAATCAGTTTGATCAAAATTTGGTTCAAGCATTACTATTTATTTTGTTTTTATAAAATATCATCAAGCAAAATATGTTAAACTTTGGTGAGTTTATTTATTTATTTATTTTTGTTGACGTAAACAAGAGTGATTTTTTATAACAAAATAAGCGTGTTGCTTAAAACCGATTTTGGCCAAACTTTAGAGCATTTTATGTGTTTAGCCCTAAATTAAACTCAAATTAAGAGGCTTGTATTGCGTTTACACCCCAGGCCCCAAATATACTTGAGACGGCCCTATAGCGACGCCACTTTAGGTTTTACGGTATGGTTATAGAGTAATAACTTGGTGGTAATTCCACCTTAAGTAAACAACATCCCTTCGTAGTTCGTAAGAATAAAAACCTTATGACGGAGACTTTGTAGTTGAGTTATGATGGAGATTTAAGTGACTTGAGTCATGGACCACCGTAATTTCTTTCTCCTTTTTTTTTTTTTTTTTTTTTTTTTTTTCTACTTAAATTTTATTTATATAAAAGTGGTTATATGGAGCGGTGAATATTTCTTAAAGTGCTCTAAATATATACTAGAGCTAATGTGGTGTACTTTTTGAGTAAGGATATAATTGACCACTCCTTATAGCGTTAGCGGCAACATCATACCGGATACACCTGGTATTGTCGCTAAAGCTAGCATCGCCATTAAAGGCGTCGTTGTTGAAGTCGAATATAGTTGTGAGGTATCGAAGTCTATCTGAGTCAGTGTCGAAGCTAGTTTGTATGTTTTGTATAATGGCATTGTTAGTTTCGAAGCTGTAATGTTTAAGTTCATCATATTTTTTGTACGCTTTTGTTATCCCTATAAATATGGGATGGATACTAGAGTTAGAGTAGTTCTTGGAGTCTTTGACTTGTACTCACTATTTTTCTCTGTATCTTGTAAAAGTATAATTGAGCCAATCAGATCATATTTATATCGCATGTTCATAATTCCTCCTAAACTCTGATCTCGTTTCATATATTCGATTAATAACAACTACATTTGGTATCAGAGCAGGATTCATTCAGCTTTGATCTGATTTTCTTAAGTTTCAAAAGTTTTTGAGTCTCGTTCTAGATTTAGAATATTCCACTCTTTTGATTCTGAAAATCATCATAGATCATCTATTTTGATTCGATTCTGCATTTTGTTTGTTAAATCGAGTATTCGGTCTTTGATTTTTGGAAGTTTCAACCATCAGATCTCAACCTTTGAAGCTTTTCTTAAATTTCTTCCATATAACAATGGCGAATTTTAACATGAACACCATGACTTCATACTTTCATCTTTTAGGTTCATCCACAAAAATTCTTATGTTGATTCTAGAATTCTATGATCAATGGGTTGATCGAATGGAAGACTATCTGAATGGAATTGATGAAGATCTCTGGAAATGCAGTGGTGATGATGTTTGTTCTCCAACTACGTTATAAACTGTTGGAACTTCTACTACCAATCCAGATGTTGCTCAACAAACAGAAATTGCAGAAAAATGAGAAACGATGCTTGTGTGAACTACGTGGTGCTCTTCCACCAGTAGCTTAGATATATGTGCGTAGTTGCAAGACATCAAAGGAAATTTGGGACACGTTGAAGGAGAAGTACCAAGCAGTGAGAAGACAAAGATAAGCTTAGTTAAGCAATGTCTATTAGAGTTTGGAGAATTCAAGTAGAAAGAATGAGAATCTATTGAGTTGTATTATGATCGTCTGAATGAACTAATCTACAAATGCTGCAAATATGGAGTCATAAGGTCAACAATGGAGTTCAATTTTACTTTCATCAAGGGGCTTCACAAGGAATGGTGCAATGTCCGGTTAATGATAAAAAGTCAACAAAGCTTCGACTGCTATTCTCTCAATGATCTCTATAATGTGTTGAAGACACATTAAAATGAAGTGAATGAGATTGTTGAGGAAAGAAGAAGTGGTTTGGGTGGTCCTTTGACACTATTGTTGAAGGTTGATAGCAAAGAAGCTGAGAAAGAGACTGTTGAGAACGAAGGCTCGGAAGATAAAGGTTTGATCATCAATTCTGTTAACGAAGCTGCGAATTTTTATTCGAACAATTGAGTGAAGAAATTCTTCAAAAATCCATTTAATCCAAAATAAAAAATGAATGAGATGAAAGGAAGTTTTTCTGGGAAGAATGTGAATGATGAGAAGAGAGTAGAGAAGAAGGAAGTGAAGACTGAGGAAGCAAAGATAGAAAAGAAGATCAAAGGAGATTCTAGATTTGATTGCCATTATTGCAATAGAGCGAATCACATGGAAAGTGATTTCATGTTGAGAAAGCAAGATGAGAAGAAGAGTAGAGTAAAGGACGGAGCCTACTATGTGGAAAGGCTTGAGGAAGTGAGAGCAAATACTAAGGGAATGTTTTGTTGGGTTTTAAGCATTCTAACACTCCTAAGTGTACATGCAACCCTAAATACCTTGGATCTATGTTTTCTCTATTATACATGCAAATAAGAACTTCCAAGGTATTATCCTAATCTAGCATACAAAACAATGACTATAGCAAGATAGAATACATACCTCTTTGATGTAGAAAGTCTTCAAGCTTTAAGAGCTTAGCCCCAATAGTGTGGAAGCCTCAAATGGAATCACACAACACCAAATAAACTTGGAATAACTTGAGAGAATTCTACACTCATGAAAATCGGCTAGCCCTTTTTCTTCACACACTAGTGGCCGATTTTGGTCAAGAATAAGATGCTTATATAGTTAGGGTTACACCATGTAAACCCTAATTGACATGGCCTTTCATTTCCATGATCCATGGGTACAAATACACCATGGAGCATCCATGGACCATCCTATGGGTTTTAGCCCAACTTGATTATCCATGGAGCATTAGCCCACTATACAAGTATGGATGATTTACACAATCAACCCATATATTTAATTAGTCTTCTTTTGATCACTTAATTAATCCTAGATTAATTCTTGATCAATACTAATTAAATAATCTTATTATTCTTATTATTAATATACTAGAACTTATAATATATTAATAACCATAAGTGTCTTATTTCTCTCATTAAAGTCTATCCAAGTGCATGATGCCATGCAACCCAAATGGACCATGCCGGGTCGGGTCAAGTCTTACCAATTATAGTTATGGACTTAGACATTAATCCAACAGTCTCCTACTTGGATAAGTCTAAAACTATTATTGTGTATGACTTCAGGAACCAACTGGCAATCGTAGCTCTCAAAAGCTTCTGTCGAACTCTGACCTTGTAGATGAACTCTGACCTTTGTCAATGACTTTTCCATTAGATAAGGGATCATATATTCCTCCATTCTAGATATCGTATGGACTGAGACATGGATTATAATCATTCTCTCTGTCCATTTGTTGTTTCCCAATTTCCGATTTATGACGACTGACTAATTGAACAAATCAAATCAGTCCTGGCCCGACCGAGCACTTCCATTTGTCATCATCAAATCATCGAGGGGCCCACATATATCGCTTTTATCCCGAAGGTAAAAGGAATGGATAAACTTCGACTCATATGGCTTGTTCTACTACTTGTTGAATCATACACAAAGGCACGTTTTATAGCATCGAGTTACCAAATGCGTTTTCGTGCAATCAATGTACAACCAACTCATAGTAACAACTCATATATCTAGGTTTGAAGAATATAAGATATTATCGTCTCATGATCACTCGTGATAAAATCCATGAAGTGATTCCAATGAGCGCGGGTTGAATCCAATACTCAGAACTTATGAGCACTCATGAGTGTTGTAGCCCTTTGTCCAACACCTTAGACCTTTACAAGCCAACCCATGACAGTCTTAATTCATATCTACTTCCAACATATGACCGACTGTGGATGGTTTGAATAACTTAGTCATTCCGGAAGAATAACCTAGTTTATTCGGGAAGTCAAAACATGCAAAGTGAAACACAATAATAATTGAATCCAATATGGTATCAAAACCTATGAACATAAATAAAACACCTTTTATTTATCACCATATGATTACACATTATTCATTGTATACTGTTTCAGCTATCAACTTTATTCTTGAATTTAAAACAATAGTTGTCTCATGCTCCAAGCATGTACACTATGTTTTTTTTTCTAAACACTAGTCATGCCACACACCAAGTATACATACTATGTTTGTCTATGATCTTTACTTTGTGAACTAGATCAATTGAACATAACTTCAATGATTCTCTTTTCACACTCCCAAATCCTTACTGCAAATGCAAGAATTCCAAATTCATGCCATTTGCTGAAATCTATTAGATTCTAAACTTATATGCATTGATCCTCTTGTAATGATTATGCACAAAGTCATAAAGACTTGACAAAAAACATTACAGAGCATTCCAAAGGAGATCAACTCCTTGGAAACATCCTTCTTGCATTAAGTTTCCTTAATCTTACACAGATTGAAAATTCTAACTTTGAAACATTTCCAGATTCCATTTTGACTATCACTTCTGAACAAGAGTTGCCTCCTTACAGATTTTGTCAATATGGTCCTTCCAGAATTATCACTATACTTCCAACTGTCCTTGAGCAACCAATCTTTGGTAAACCTTAGATTGTCCTCGACAATTGTTTAATCCTTTTAGTCATATCCAGTTCTAAACCTTTTCCCTTCTTAATGCCCTAGGCATTTGGAAAATTTTAGAAAGGATGAATATAGCACATGTAATCGATCCTATATCCGAAGCATATGGGACACAATTCATGATGTCTAACATAAAGACTAAACCAGTCTTTTGCTATAACATTTCCATTTCAATTTGCCAAGTTCTCATAATTCAGATTATGAAAAGGGATGCCGTAATCATAATCGAATTTTAGAACGCAAATAATGGACCTATATACAGAATTTCCTTATGTTGAGCCATTCCAACATGAAATTCATATATATATCCTTGACTAAATGATTAAAACCTCACGATCTAAGCTTATAGATTTGAGATGAAGTATAATTTCCTCTCCCTTAATTATAGAAAAACAACTTTTCCCAATTGAAACCTTTTGTTTTCTATAATTAACATTGCTAACTTGCAATACTTATCATAATTATCATGCTCCCACTCACATGATGATTATTAGCATAACACTTATGCTCCCACTAGCTTTGACATGTACTCAGAAATCAGCTGGACTTCTAGAAATCAATACTTCATTGACTTTCTTACCAAAGTTCAGATTTCTGATACTAGATTGTTTTGATAAGACTTTATCAAAATCATACACCTTCCCTTAGATAGCACACTTGTGTGTCTAAACAATTATGAAGAGGGATGCCGTAATCATAATGGTTAGACCTTTTTGCCACTTCTCACAAGTCCAGGTTAGTGTGCCAGTAAACCACTCACGCTCCACTAACGACTTTGAGAATGAAAATATCACAATTGCTTTCTAGCTAAAATCTACTTAGTGAAAGTGTTTCCTCACCATCATTTTCATGAATCGGAGAGAAACCTTATGACACTTAGATTTAATGGTGTATGTGTTCTTATCCATGTGAATTGTCAAAACCATAGTCACAGGAAAAGGATAATGACAAATCTAAACTCATATGGACTGAACTCAATCTTAACTTCTTGCCACCTGGCAGCTCAAGGGCCTGCCATTGCTTCCAAGTTGTTATGCAACAAATTGAGAACTCTAAGAACTCATATGCAAAGCCAAATTTAACTGGAATGGGCACAGAATATGTCAACACGATAGGTTATAAACCTCAAGTCGTGTGCTAGTGAAGAACTTCAGGTTTTATTCTTGATTAGTTCTTGAGACTTTCAAGACCTTTAAGACTCCCACTGTCCTCTTGACCTATAAGACTCCCTTGTCAAATATCCAAGAGATAGTGTGGATTCTTATCAAGACAAACACTTCACACAATTGGCCTAAGTTGGTCTTTGTTTTATCCAAAACATCACAACTTACCAATTTCAAATGTACAAGAGTATAAAACTTTTACTCTTACATTTGACAAGTGTTTTAAACCTTCTTTAAGACATGTCACTCAAGTTACAATCTTGGAGTATGACTCTAAGACTTGTATTGGAACGAAGTATGACTCATCTTTTTGATTTAACCACTTCAACAATTCAAGTTCCTCTTCTTAGTCATAAGAATGCACTAAGATTTCCTTAGAGAACTAATTGTGCTATGGTTTCTTAATCATTAAGATGATCACAAAAACTGATACTAAAGTACTCTCCCATCTTTTCAAATTTGAGAAACTTTTATCCTTCTGCCTAATTTGATTCTTCTTATTCGCCCTGCCATACATTGGAACCTTTTTCCAATGTCTCAGAATTACACTTATGCTTGTAAGTATAACCATATTTACTGAACTTAAGTAAATCATGACGAATAGTCTTATCAATCTTTTGTGGTGGACTTAATCAGTGCACAAGAATGTGTACTCGATCCCTTAGTCCTTTACTTGACTCACACATCCATGTGACCGAGTAATTAGTCTTAATTTTTCCAATACTTGAAAGTTCTCATTCATCATGCTATACAACTTGCATGATTCCAAGTTCCGGTCCAATTGAGACTTGGGTGATGAGAATCTTTTCTTTATTTGGTAAATTTAGACATTACCACAAATGAAAGAATCAATTTCATATTTCCACTCTTGCTATTAATGGAATCATATAAGCAACAATTTTTCCTCAAATGCCATTGTAAGGATATTTTTAAAATAAATAAAATCATCATTTTTTCCTTATATTTTAAAAACTTTGCGGAAAAAACTATCCTTACAATCCATATGAAAACTTGTTATTATCTATTCCTAAGCAATATCTCATAACTCCTAAGAAGTAGCTCAAGAATCCGATCTTCAAATTATGCGATAGAAATCCATCTACGCGATCAGATTCAGCATATTCTTTCTTTAAGTTTCTTTACTTTTCTTTGATTCTTAAAACATCACCATGTGACCCGGTCACATCATGTATCAAGAATCTCAGAATAGAAACTTAACAGAGTTAGATAGTGGACTTTACCTGAAGTAGAGTCAAACTTATTGACTTTAACATCCTTAGGTAAATTTGGCAGCTTCGCAACCAATGCCCCTTCCTTTGGCAATATAAACATATGGACCCTTTGATAATGGTACACGGGACTATCACAAACTTAGCTTTTTCTCTTTACCATTTGGTCAACCGAGTTGACTATGGCCGATCCCTTTCCACTGGGAAGAGAGAGCTTTACTGGATATCCAATGTCATCATTTTCAATGTCCATAAAGTTTTAGGAAGTTGATCTTAGCAAATAGATAAGATCATTAAGGGTCTTGTCATAGTCTGTTTCATAGGTGTTCCAAAAGAACTCACTATGTGACTTAGAAAGTAGTTGAACCACTAACTTTCTCAAGACTTTGACACCCAACTCTCCCGGCTTGTCAATATGTGACTACATCTCCAAGATGTGATCACATCTAGACCTTGCCTTGCCAATAGGACTTGAGTGACCTTAAACTTTTCAAGACCTTGTGGGTTAGGGAGAATAATTGGAGGAGGAGAAAGAAGTATGATATCCATGGGACATCATCTTCATTATGAAAGCTTGTTTCAAGAGATTTGGGAAGATCATAAATGTCTAAACCAGACATGTTTTGGGAGATATTCAAGATAGTTGATCTTAAGTCCTTAATATGACACCCAATATGAAATATTAAGGCTAGGACCCAATAAACTATTTTATAACTTAGAAGAGGTATGCCATAATCCAAGCTATAAAATATTTGAAGGTAGGTGAATGACGATTCACCAATTTCCACCAAGATAAACGAAATGTATTATTAGGTTTTAACTGGTTTTGAAACTCCTAGATCTTTGAGATTCATTGAACTGTTCAAAGGCATGTTTCAATCTCGAGTGTGCCCTTCAGGTTTTGTGACTGGGATGCCGAGGATCACAAAACAAGGTGTGAATAACCATACCAATTCACTTGGTACCCTTAATATTATCACCCAATCAATGTGCCGGTTAACCACACACGCTCCATTGATCTATGACAAACATTAAGTCACCCTTCGTGATCCTTACTAGTCCAAGTTAGTGTGCCGGTTAACCACATACGCTCCACCAACGACTTGGTAAGGTACAAAGTGTGAATTCCATGGGCTAGCACCATATTCACATTTTCCTAAGTAACTAAGATTGGGAATTATTAAGAGTTTAGTTACTTAGTATTTATCATTAATACTTTTAATGAAGGGAGAATTATAGTCTTGTCAAACCCGTTCGGTTAACGACCCTCCACCAGTCAAGCAAGCGGTGGGTGAGAGTGGACACCCATTAAGTTGCCATTTTATAGGCAACAACCTTATACCCACCTTATAGACCGGCTTCGTGAATGAGGCGTACTAGCGGTAAGACTGACTTTACTCTTATACATACATATATATATATATATATATATATATATATATATATATTATTAACTTATAATATTATAAAGTATAAGGGTTGAATTTTAACTTTTAAAATTCTAAGGGCTAACTTGGAATTAAAGTATTCATAAGTGAAAACTTTTCAAATTCCAAAACTTGAGGGCAAGTTTTGAAACTATTCAAAACTAATTAATTCCATAATTTATGTGTTTAAAGTAGTTTTAATCCAAAACTCTTCAAGTTCCATAACTTGAGGACAAGTTATGGAAGACTTTAAACTAATAAAAGAATTAACTTTTCTTTATTTTATAACTTATGAAATTAATTAAGGTTACACTTTATTTATTTATTTATTAATGAAGTGACTCTTGAACCTCCATAACCTAAGGACAAGACTCTTCATCTTTTGTAACCATTGCCAACTTTTATGAGTTTTATGAAACTTAAATGTGACTTTTCATATAACTTGAGGACAAGTTAGAAAAACACATTTTAGAATCAACTCTTAGATTAATTTGGATTGAAAACACATAATCAATTAACTTTTCTATTAATCTAAGCAACTCATAAGAACAAGATAATTCAAATCAAACTTTTTCATGTAATTAGTCTAAACCTTAAACTAATACAAAACATGAATCTATTGACAATTATCTCTTTGAAAATGGATTAGCATGAACATTACCACATCAAAAACAAGTTTATAAGTTCAAAAACAACTTAGGGTAATGTTCCTAGTCCATTTCTAGCCAAAAACCTCGAAAATATGCTGTCTGGGGCTCCTACTCGTCGAGTGCATGAACCTACTCGGCGAGTAGGATGATTTTACTCATGGACTTGGCGAGTTCATCAGTGGACTCGGCGAGTCAAGTGCCCAGAAAGCCAGAAAATCGAGTTTTTCAGTATTTTTCAGCAATTTGCATCAAGTATAATAGAAAACAAGCCTAGGCTCTGATACCACTGTTGGGTTTTGAGCATTCTAACACTCCTAAGTGTACATGCAACCCTAAATACCTTGGATCTATGTTTTCTCTATTATACATGCAAATAAGAACTTCCAAGGTATTATCCTAATCTAGCATACAAAACAATGACTACAGCAAGATAGAATACATACCTCTTTGATGTAGAAAGTCTTCAAGCTTTAAGAGCTTAGCCCCAATAGTGTGGAAGCCTCAAATGGAATCACACAACACCAAATACACTTGGAATAACTTGAGAGAATTCTACACTCATGAAAATCGGCTAGCCCTTTTTCTTCACACACTAGTGGCCGATTTTGGTCAAGAATAAGATGCTTATATAGTTAGGGTTACACCATGTAAACCCTAATTGACATGGCCTTTCATTTCCATGATCCATGGGTACAAATACACCATGGGGCATCCATGGACCATCCTATGGGTTTTAGCCCAACTTGATTATCCATGGAGCATTAGCCCACTATACAAGTATGGATGATTTACACAATTAACCCATGTATTTAATTAGTCTTCTTTTGATCACTTAATTAATCCTAGATTAATTCTTGATCAATACTAATTAAATAATCTTATTATTCTTATTATTAATATACTAGAACTTATAATATATTAATAACCATAAGTGTCTTATTTCTCTCATTAAAGTCTATCCAAGTGCATGATGCCATGCAACCCAAATGGACCATGCCGGGTCGGGTCAAGTCTTACCAATTATAGTTATGGACTTAGACATTAATCCAACATGTCTTTGGTTGCAAAGAGAATAGATGATGAGGAGGGGACATATCAAATTTGGTCGTGATGATCAGATGATGAGGAGATGCGAAACCTGAAACATGGAGTCATGTTCGCAAGCTTGGAGGAAGAGGATGAGGTGACTGTCACAGGGAAATGCAGGTACGTTCTCTTTTTCAATCCTTTAATATTCCTTCTAGTGCATATAATTCGACGTTATCTAAGTTTGATAAAGCCATTACATATGTTAATGATTTGCTTATTTCTGCTAGTAGTGATGTTGAAAGGTGCAAAACTTTATTGCTAGAAACTTAGAGGATTTTGGAGGTCCAGAAGTCTAAAATAGAATATTTAGATTTACACTGACAAATATTGTAATGCTCCGATTCCCAGGTATTAAATTAACTAAGAATTTCTTTAGTTTTAAGCCCTACTCGACGAGTAAAGGTTTCCCTACTTGTCGAGTAGCGTCGAGGCGGGATCGCAAAATTAGTGACCTACTCGCCGAGTCCCTAAAGGGACTCGACGAGTAGGAAATGGCAGATGAAACCCTAAATCCCGAGGTTCTGCACTCTATTTAAGGAGGCATAAGCCTCATTTGGCCTCCTTGCAGTCCTTGAGAGCTCATAGAAACCCTAACCCGTGTGTTGTGTCATTCTTGTGCATTGTAAGCTTGGAAGGGAGGCTTTGTAGGAGGAAGAACTAGGGGAACAAGAGGATAGGAGCAAGGAAGAAGTGGAAATCCGAGATCTACCTCAGTTAGCATCTATTGAAGGTATCAAGTCAAAATCTTTATCTCTTTTCCTTCTAGACCTCATACGGTGGAGATATAGGGTTTTTATGGTTTGAATAAGGTGATATTGCAAGACATGAGCTAGATCTGAAGTTGTAACTTCAGATCTGGACCCTTCCCAAGTTCTAGAATCATAAAGTTCTTGTCTTGGTCGTGCATGAGACCCCCCTTGTGCATGAAACCCCATCAAGAGCATAGATTTGGCATCAAGAACCTTTTTAGCCATGCATGCACGTAAAGTTTGCAACTTTACGTGAAAGGCATGCCCTGGAAGCTTGGATCTGTAATTTGGAGCCATTACATGGCTTAAATGAGTTTGTATGGCTTAAGGACTGAAGGAACTCGACGAGTCGCAAGGTTGACTCGGCGAGTCATATGAAGATAGCCATGAACTCGACGAGTTGGATGAACAACTCGGCGAGTCCGATGAAGATTGCCATAGACTCGATGAGTTGTATGAACAACTTGGGGAGTCGGATGAGTTTTCCCCAAGTTAGGAATGCGTGTGTATCGACGTGTTGCTAGCAGGAAACTCGACGGGTGGCCTTAGGGTCTCAATCGAGAATCGTAAAAACTCGATGAGTCACCCCAGTGACTCGGCGAGTAGGTAAGGACTTCAAGGAACTCGGCGAGTAGCCGAGGGTACTCGATGAGTTAAGGTCTACATGGACTATTGACCTTGATTGAGGACTTTGACTTTGACCGGGGTTAACTAGTTGGGTTATGGAGTACTCTGTGAGGATGAAGACTTATGAGCATGTTCGTACTATGGAAATGGGTGGTGGAGTCTTTGGCGAGTGATTGGAGAGTTGTGATTTATCTATCGAGCTAACATCTACGAGGTGAGTTATCCTCACTATACTAAGGGGTCTAGGGCACCAAGGCTAGCCCATTTGATATGTTACCTTGAACTGTGATAGATGTTGAGTATGATTTAGTGTCGCATGCTAGTGGTTATGCCTGTTAGGTAGGTCTGTAGGACTACCTGTGATGTTATGTGATTATTGCATGCTCAATTCTTATGATTTATGTGTTTGTTATATGGGATGGGTTGAGGTTGTACTGCTTTGTGCGGTAGCCAATAAACCCTAGGAGCATTCCAGTTACAGACTAAGGGAGGCTCGTACTGTGGGCTCGGGAGCATTCCAGTTACAGGCTAAGGGAGACTCGTATTGTGGGCTCATGGGTATTACAGTCTGTAGGGCTGTGGACCTGTTATGTGTTGTTCTGTTCAGTTGTGATGATATGTTATCGTGACATGGTTATGTGGATTGTATGTGTATCGGTATTTGGGGGTAGCTCACTAAGCTTTCGGGCTTACAGTTTCAGTTTATTGTTTCAGGTACATCAGGGGATCGCGGCAAGGCAAAGGTGTGATCGTATAGCTCCTCCTGTTATGTTTATGTTTCTAGGAAAAACTCTGATAATTAATATTTTGAAAACAAATTTGTAATGTTTTGATGAACTTGACATGTTTTAAAAAGTTTAAATTGGTTTGAAATTTTGGATGTTACAAGTTGGTATTAGAGCCTTGGTTTGAGTGAATTGGAGGAACATTCATGCGAATCCAGTCTCAAATCAAGGGAAGATTTCAAAATGGTTTTAAATGGTTTTCAAAATAAGTAAAGGAGGATACATGGTGTACGATCAGCCGGAGCCAGTAAGTAGACCCCAAAATACCATACAATTATTTGATTATGTGATATGTTAGAACAACATGCTAGTACTCGGCTAGGGATCTTCAGAAATTGCATGGTAGAATTGCCTGATACATGATGCCTGCTAGCCTAGGGTTTCCTTTATATGAAATTGACATCATTACTGTAGTTATCTAGTGTGGGCATCACGGTTATACATAATTAAGATCTTATAGCCTGAGAATGTTTGATTTAGCCTTATGTTTTGTTCTTGTTTGATTGGGAGCTTAGGGTAGGATTAAATATTCGAAAGTCTATAGGGTCCAGCGTTATGTATGGCTAGCATACACTAGTGATGCAGGGTTGGTGGAAGTTTCGTGGGTGAATAGGTTGTTTGGGATAAGTTCGCCGACTTCGAGGCATTTAGCCTTCCTTTAGGAGTGGGGCATGAGTGCTTGATATGATTATGTGTATTGTTAGGGCATTGTGATGATACTTGGGAAAATATGGGTAGGTGTGGAAGGTAGTATGGGCTCGTACTACTGAAAGCACAGGACCCATACGCGTCACAAGGAAGTCACAACCCGTAGTGTTTTGTCGGGGGTTGGTCCTGAGTATTCATATAAGTTATCTGACACCTTGTGTTATGTTTCAGAATGGTGACGACCAGGCGCTTTGTGACTGGATCCAGTTCGGGATCAGGGTCAGGATCCGGAGAGGGCGGACAGGGGGAGATGACAGCGCCCGAGACTATCGGCCAAATGAGGCCAGATGAGATGGATGACAGGATCCGAGAGATCCTGCACGATGAGGTTGTTGTGTTGTTCTGGGCTGAATTTCCGGAAATGTTCAGGTCGATTAAGACCGCCATGATGGAGTATTTTGATGAGTGCTACACAGCCCTTGCAGAGACAACCACCGCACCAGCTGCTTCAGCTATATCTGCGGTAGGGGTTTTCAGTACAGGGACTTCGATAACACGAAGCCCTATACTTTTGATGGGATGCAGGATCCCATCAAAGCTATGAGATGGATTTCAGATGTGGAGGGGTGTTTCTTCACCCGCTCGTGTCCTGCTGACCAGAAGTTCAGGTGTGCTTTGAACCTGCTTAGGTCTGGGGCCAAAGACTGGTGGAGACTTGCGACTGGGGCATACACTGACGATCAGAGAGATGCTGTTACTTGGGATCAGTTCAGGGATATGTTCCGCGCCCGTTACATTCCGCGGGTTGAGCGGGAACGTTTGGCACAGGAGTTTTTGAGTTTGAGACAAAATGGGGAGTCGGTGACGGAGATCACCTATATATTCACTGAGCGGGCGATGTTCTGCCAAGAGTTTGCTTCCGTGTAGTCTCAGATGACCTGTTATTTGAGTATGCTCAAGACCGATATCCGACAGTTTGTATCTACCCAACGATGTGATACTCTTCTGGAGTTGCAGGAGGTCGCCAGACGGCGGGAGTTAAAGATTGACCTGCAGCTGAGGGAGCAGCAGTCGGCCCTGGCACAGTCGCAGCCGGCGCCGAAGCGGTCTAAGACTGCTGATTTGAGGTTTGGGAGTCAGCAGAGCCGCCCTTGTGGGAAGTGCGGCAGGGTTCATTTCGGGATTTGTCGAGCCAGTAGTGGGTGCCACAGGTGTGGCAAGGAGGGGCACTATGCGAAGGATTGTCGCCAGGCCACTCCGATATAAAGTACGAAGTTATGTTACCACTGTGATCAGGTTGGCCATTTGAAGGCCAACTGCTCATTACTCGCTGCCAAACCGGTGTAGGCTGCAGCACCGGCTACTTTGAGGATACAATCATAAGGTGGTTACCTTCCTTCTTACGAAAGAAGGTTGGGTCAACTGAACCTTGTTTGAATTTTGACATCTTTAAAAACTTGGTTAGCGTTTCATACCATGCCCTAGGTGCTTGTTTTAGACCGTAAACCGCTTTGTCCAGAATATAACAGTGATTGGGGAACTTTTCATTAACAAAACCCGGAGGTTGCTCCACGTAAACCGTTTCTTCAAGTTCTCCATTCAGAAAGGCGCATTTCACGTCCATTTGGTAGACCTCGAAGTTCTTGTGTGCAACATAGGCCAGAAATATTCGAACGGATTCCAGCCTTGCTATCGGAGCAAAAGTTTCCTCATAATCAATCCCTTCTTCCTGGAAGTATCCTTTCACCACGAGACGAGCTTTGTTTCGAATCACATTGCCTTCCTTGTCCATTTTGTTTCTGAATACCCATTTGAGACCAACAACTGAGGCATCTTTAGGAGTTAGAATGAGGCGCCATACCTTGTTTCTTTCGAACTCATTGAGTTTATCTTGCATAGCTTGAACCCATTCAGAATGATCAAGAGCAGTATTTACTGTCTTCGGTTCAACTTTTGATACGAAAGAATTATACATGCAGAACTCAACTTTTGAGAATAGAGATGTTTGCTTCACCTTTAGTTGAGATCGGGTCAGGACCTTTTCAGAGACATTACCCACTATCTGAGATACGGGATGATCTCTGGACCATTTAACAAGTATATTCTTCTAATTCAGATTGACTATCGTCATCGTAGAACATATCGGAGTTCTCCCCCTCGACTGATGAACTTTCAGGTGTAGCTGGACTTTCTGGTGCTACAGGACTTTCGGGTGGAACTGGAATGGAATTCTCCCCCTCAACTTGTGAGCTCGGTTGTTTTGAAGAATATGGATTCTCCCCCTCAACTGAAGCGCCTTGCTGAGGAGGATCATTTGGAACTTGTTCTCCTTCACCCATTCGTTTGGCTGCTTCTTCAACAATTTGCTTCAGATGGTCAACTTTGTTGTCTGCGGCCTTGGCTTCCGAGAGAGTAGCTTTCTCATGTTCATCGAATAATTCCACAAACTGATCGAATAGATTAGCAATCGAGGCCGTGACTTGACCTGTTTGAGTGAAAATGTCTCCAATTGCTTCTTCAGTAGCCTTTAGCTTTTTGACGTAGTTATCATCGAAAGTCACATAATATGTTTCTTCGATCTTCCTCGAACGCTTATTTAAAACCCGGTATGCTTTTGAAGTAAGTGAGTATCCCAGAAAAATTCCTTCATCAGCTTTAATGTCAAACTTGTTACGATGTTCTTTGGAGTTGAAGATGAAGCATCATGAGCCGAATACATGGAAGAATTTTACGTTCGACTTCCTATTGTTGATGATCTCTTAAGGAGTAAGAGAGAAGCGCTTGTTGAGATATGACCTATTCTGCATAAAACATGCTGCAGCAATAGCATCAGCCAGAAATATAAAGGAAGAGAAGCGAAACTTAGCATCGTTCGGGCCGCCTCACACAAGGATCGGTTTCGTCTTTCGACAATTCCGTTCTATTGAGGCGTGTAGGGGGCGGAGAAGTTGTGATTGGTTCCTTTTTCTGCCAAAAAGTCTTCAAATTCTTTGTTCTTGAACTCCAGTCCATTGTCGCTCCTGATGTTGCGAACGACTTTTCTCAGTTGCACTTCAACCTGCTTGATGAACATCTTTAGCTTAAGAGTAGCCTCAGATTTGTGCTTCAGAAAGAACACCCATGTAAAACGTGAGAAATCATCAACAACAACAAGAATATACTTGCTACCGCCAATGCTTTCGATAGATTATGGATCACACAAGTCAATGTGAAGCAACTCAAGTGGTTCAACAACTTTTGTGTTTATGATGGATAGATGACTTTGACGACTTTACTTCCCCATTTCACATGTAGCACACAAATGTTCTCGATCAAACTTGAGCAATGGGAGACCCCTAACATGACCTCCAATGACAAGCTTGTTGATGTCTTTGAAGTTGAGATGTGAGAGCCTTCGGTGCCACAACCAGCTTTCATCAGAATGAGCTTTGGATAAAAGACATATAACTGGATTTCCTTTGATTGGTTTGAGATTGAGAGGAAACATTTCACCTTTGCGTTCTGATTTGAGAATCACCCTTTTTGATTTCTTCTCTATGATTTCTGAACCTTCATCGTCAAATGAAACTTTGAGACCGGTACCTCCTACCAGTTGAGACACACTGATGAGATTATGCTATAGCCCTTCAACGTACGCCATCTTTCTTATTGTGAAGTCTCCATTGGTTATCATCCCATAACCCTTTATCGTTCCATAGGAGTTGTTCCCGAACTTAACATTCCCACCATTCTGAAGAGATCGAAATTCCCTTAGCTCTTCCTTCCTTCCTGTCATGTGACGTGAGCAGCCACTGTCAATGTACCATTCTTCGTCGAACTGCTCGTCACTTATAACCTGCAAAAATTAAGCAGATTTAGGAACCCAAAGTTTCTTGGGTCCACGTGAGCCTTTTACAGGAACAGGAATAGTAAGAGAAACATCAACAAGATATGTTCTTTTTATTAATGTTGTTTCATCTTTCCTCTTAATGGCGAAAACTTTGATTTTGTTAGGATTAGCTACATTCGATTTGGTTTCTGGTTTTGGTGTTTGGGCCTTGGACTGCTTTCGGTCATTCTTGACAGAGGAAATCTTCGCTTTTCCTTTCAAATCCGTTGAAGATTTTGAATTTCGTGCCGGAACAGAATGGGATTTAGAAAAGGATCGAGAATGAGAGGAATTAGAATGAGAGAATTTGGACTGAGAGTTTTTCCTGACTTGAGGTTCTAAGTGACCCTTTTGTTTATGATCATCAGAGGGACCGAACCTGGATCTTCGGTAGCTGTTGCTTTCGGGATCGAACTTGTACTTTCGGTTGCCGTTGTTCTCTGAGCCAAACCTTTCCTTTTGGTTGCTTATGCTCTCTGAACCGAACCTCTCCTTTCAGTTGTTGTTGTTCTCTGAACCGAACCTTTCCTTTCGGTTGCTTTTGCTTTCTGAACCGAACCTGTCCTTTCGGTTCTGTTCCTCATGCGGCCTGAAATCCTTTTTCTCTTGCTTTGAATTTTTATCATGATAGGAGAAATGGGCATTTTGAGATTGCCAAAACTGCTTTCGCTCTGAGAGATTCTTTTTGTATCTCAGATTCCTCTGCTGCTTTTGATTCTTCACTTGTTTCGGCTGTCTGTGGATGTTAGCCTTTTGCTTCAGCTTCTTGTCAGCCGGTTCACTTTTTACAGATGATGTTTCGCTTGTGGAAGTGACTTCTTCTACAGGTATTTCTTTTGTGCCACTTGCGCTTGGCACGTCGAAGTTGTCAGGCTTGTTCAGCGGCTCTGGTACATATCTGCCTTTGGTTTTCCAGGACGTCCGCTCTGACAGACCAACTGTTTCGTCGGCATTATCTATAGGAGCAGACCAGAAAAACTCATCATAGCCATCTGCATTATCTTCGTTCACAACAGCCTTTTCTTCAAGAATCGGGGACTTATTTTGGGACAAACGAACGAACTCCATAGAATTTTCAGAAATCAAAATTTTTTGGTTTTCGGGTTCGCTCTTGAAAAACTCAGAACAATCGACTTCATCCTCTACAGAAATTTCACTCATATCATCGTCCTCATTAAGTTCAGATGCGTTTTCAACATCAATTTTATTTTCTGAACTTAAATTGGCACTCAATGGGTCGAATTTTTGTATGGTTTCGGTCCTTAGTTTCAGCTTATCGTTTTCATCCAAAAGATTTTTCAGCATGTCCTTATGGTCTTTGGACTTTATGAAAGATTCTATTTTGTCCAGACCATACATGTAAGTGGGATTCACATCATCAGACGATACAACACTTTCACAGTTGTATGCTTCAGCATCGATTTCATCCTCCTTAAACTCAAGGAATGGTAAAATCATGCGATGAATTTTCTGCCCTATTTTACAATTCAGATGCAGTTGAGTAATGTTAGCATAAAGTCTTTTAGCAATAAAACAAAAAACATTTTTTTTTAAGTTTTAAATTGTCTCTTTGTAAATAAATGTTTTCATCCTTAGACTTAATCAGCTCCGACTCCTTCTGCTCAATCCACATCCTTCGCTCCTCACTCTTGGATGACACCCTGCTTATTTGGTCAGTTAGGTTATAATTGGTGACCCGTGTTTGAGTTAAACAACTATCCAGATTTAAGATTCTTGAATTTAGGTTATTTAATTCCTTTTCATATGATTTCTGTGGAACTTTGAACGAAATAAAAAGAGATTGTACCTTCTTGATCAATTCATCAAGCTCATTGATCTGCACACTGAGAGGTTTTGCTGTAAAGCATAAGTCCTCTCGCTCCTTGGTGTCCTCGTTTCCACCATCAGTATTGTATCCCTTTATGTGAGATACATCAGTCACCACCAGACACTTTCCACTACTTTCTCCACCTCTTGCAACATACGCCTTTCCATGCGAAGGCTTTCTCACCTCATCATCTTCTGAGTCGGTCGACCACACCTGCACGCCACCGAACTCGTCATCCTCTGCCGAACCCTGTACAATAAGAGCATTCATAGAAGGGTTAGTAGCAGCTTTCTTCCTCTTGATCTCTTCAAGCTTTTTCATCAATATTGCCTCTTCATCTTTCTCCTCATCTTTCTCTGCCATTTTCTTCAAAACACTGTCTTTGGCATAATGATTCTTTCCTCCATAGTAATAGCAGCTAACACCTGAATCTCCTTCAACCTTAGCCTCTTTCTTTGGTTCCTCAGTCTTCGGTTCCTCCCTCACCTTTTCTGAACTATAGCTTCCTTGCCAATTTCGGTTCTTATTGGTAGGAAACCTCTTTTTAATGAACCTTTTTGGATTGGACACCATCATAGCATAATCCTCTGAAGTAAGATCGTAGTCCTCCAGGTTCAGATCTTCATCTTCTACTACACTCTTGCTTTTGGACAGGAGGGCCAAGGACCCCAAATTTGAGACCACATTCTTTTCTTGCATCACAATCTTTTCTTGGGATTTCAGAATTCCCACCAGTTTTGACAATGAATATGACTTGAACTACTTATGAGCTTTAACTGTAGACACGACAGCTCTCCATTCAGATCTTAGGCCATTCAAAAAGGTGACCTTCTATTCAATCAACTTCCTTTTGATATCATGTTTGATCATCTTGCTAAGAAGATGATTGAAGCGATCAAACGTCTGAGTGACGGTCTCATCAGAATTTTGCTTAAATTCTCCAAACTCAGACAAAAGCAAAGTCTGAATAGAGTGCTCCAAATCTTCATCTGTGGAATACAGCTCTCGCAACCTATCCCAGATTTCTTTAGCGGTACTGCAGGAACTCACCAACCTAAATGTATCAGATTGAAGAGCGAATCGGATCAGTCTCAATGCTTTAATGTTGCACTGAAACTTTTCTTTTTCGTCTTGAGCAACGTCTTTTACATCTTTTAACAGATCATTATACTCTTTCTGAGTTTTAATGATTCTGGATGTTCTTGAGTGAGCAAATGGTCCAGACACAATAGCTTCCCAAATAAGATACCCATTATCTTCAGATCCGATGACATAGTCTTCAAAATGATGCGCCCAAACTTCGTAATCCTGGGTGTAAAGAATAGGAATCTTTGTCGTTGATCCAATGCTGTTTGAGATGTTGATAGGATTAGATTGAGACTCGTCCATGCTTGATCGTTTAACCTGTTTGAAAGATCAGACTTGTAATATGTAATATTAGGGCAAAACGAATAAATAATGAGACACGTCAATTATGGAGTGACAGCTCAATAAATATCAGTTAATGTGGAATAAACCCTAATCACTTCTTTCACAGAAGAGATGTGTATGAATTACACAACCTCCCGCTCTGATACCAATTGATGAGTTCGAAAACTCTTTGATCGATTAGATCTTTATAACAGGAAAATCAATAAAGTAGAAACAGTAAGATAAAAACACAAGTATGGATTTGAATGAGTCGAATGATTTGATTAACTCAATCCTCTGTAGAGCTCGATGAAGAACTTCCGCTGTAGAGGATTCTAGGGTTACAAAAGATAAGAACTTGTACGCTATTAAATCTCTATCAAAACATTACGTTCAGGAATGCATGCAAGCATCTATTAATAATAAACCCTATACGGAACTCACGGATGGACAGGCCCATACCGGAGACAAAACTTGGACTAGCTAACGAGCCCAAAGACGCAACACTAAACTGGACCTAACACTCTTAATTTGTGTTCTAGAAGAGATTTAGAAGAAATTTTCATGTTTATTTGATATTTTGTGTTCATATCTACTTTATCTCTCTAAAATCCATCTCAGATCTATTTTCTCTCACTAAAAACCCTTTCAGATCCATTTTTCTCTCTCTAGAATTCTTATTAGATCTATTTTCTATCTCTCTTCAAGTTCTATCATTTGTTGAAGATCTAATGGATCTTTTATTCTGTAACTCTATTTTAAAACTTGGATTAAAGGTCACTGTGACATCCCCATTTTCACGGCCAGAAAAGACCGATTTTGTTTATGCTTTATAAAAATCAGAGTACTTCATTTTATAAAAATGTTGCGGAATTTGTTCCCAGAAAAACATGGTAAATACGTTATTAAAACATTTTCGATGAAACGTATTTATTTCATTTTAAAACGTTTGGGATGTCATCGTTAATACAGAAACATAAGCATAAACAGAACTTACAATTATTTACACTAGTGATCTACATCTCTTTAAATCTCTCAGTGTATTGTGACTTCATATCAACACCTGTGATAAAAATAAACTGAGTGGGTCAGGTTGGAAAACCTGGTGAGCACATAGGGTTTTCAACCCACAATAATATAATTATTATTTTTAAACATCAAACAATCAACCCAATTACCCATTCCCGTTATCCTCACATTACGTCCCTAAAACATCTAACACAAGGGACCTAGTCAAAGGACTATCATTGGGATGGAGTATATCTGGTGAGCACACAGTTCACACAGTTCGAATAAACACACAGTTCGAATAAACACACAGTTCGGTTAAACACAAAGTTCAAATAAACACCTACAGGTTGCGAGCCTGTTAGTGTTCCACTGGACTGTCTAGAATAGTCCGTGGTCGTCATCTATACTCCGCTAGATGACTAGATCATCAAGAACATCTATAACGAGGCATCTCATTATTTCGTTTTATCACACAGCAACTAATACATCTACCCATGTTTTACCCAACACATTTTGTAGATATAAAATACATATACAGTTTAAATCATTGAAAACGTGTATAAAACGTTCATCCAGCATAGATAGCAAGTATACAGATAATATACACACACAACACGTAATTTATATAAAATACTTCATATCTATGTGTAAGCTGAAAGTAACTATGCACTCACCTGAGAAGGTGGTGACTCGGTACTCGGACAGCGCTTCGTTTACTTTAAAATAATTTCCTTTGACGAAACCTAGTATTATCACCACTAGATTTTAGTCTAATATTACCGTGACTAATTATTAGTCTTATTATTATTATTATTATTATTATATAAGCGTTTAAACAATACTTTCCAACTACTATGTACAGACAGGGGCCAAGCCTAAAACACCGGAGGGCAGGACCATTTTGGCGTATAGCACTTCTGAAATCCAACAACCCTATGCGGCCCTTTAAACCAGATTCCCCGTACCGCGAGTAGTTAAAAGATATTATAACGACACTTATATAAGTCATAATAATAGCCCAAATATTTATTATAAATTTATAATAACAATACTAATTTTAAATATAAACTATATTTAAAATAGGGTAAACATAACTTACTTTCAAGGGGATTTTAGCTAGGAGTCGGGCTCTGCAGGGGCAGAACTTCGTTGCTGAATCTTTCTAAGAAAGATTCGTGCAGCGCTTCAGCGCTCACCTTATTATACTAAAACTACAGAAAGAGAAGTCGAATCACGAGGGACCGAAATGCTCGGGGGATAAGGAGAGAAATACTCTTGAATCAAGAGAATGGTGCAAGAAATATGAGAGCCCAAGGCTCTTATTTATACTAATTGAATTTTCAAAAACTACCCTCCATAATTACTTAATGACCTTTTAGTTATATAAACAACTAAACACCCCTCTATAATACTATTTTAAATGGATTTAATGATCTTTGTACTAAACTAATGTCGAAAGAACTCAACATTAGTTTTATAATAACCGCATCGTCGATACCTTTCTAATGATATATACATATGTATATATATGTGTACGTATACATGATTTATACTTTATTTTAATACGTAAATATACTACTATAATTTGTAACTCGCTCATACGAACTCCGTTTTTGACGTTATTTATATCCACGCGTAGGTGGAGACATACTCTACAACTTTCGTTTAGACTCCGTTGGTTAATTTTGACTTTATTTTTAAAGTTATATTTTTAACAGGCCAGGACAAGATTGGTCCGTTAAAATCTCATAACTTCTTTATTCGATGTCCATTTTCGTCTGTATTTTTATCGTTACGCTACTAATAACGAGATCTTCGATTCTTGTTTAGGTTGTGTCGGCTAAAAATCAATCGATCTAAAATTCAAATTTCGGGTTGTACACCGCTAATCCGAAACTTCGAAAAATCATAACTTCTTCATACGAAGTCAGATTTGGGCGTTCTTTTTATCGATGTTCTTAGTTTAACATATTCTACGACTTTTGTTTAGAGCGCTAAGGCTAAATCTCTATATATCATAAATTTACTATTTACGCTTCCCGGCGCCGTGCCGGTTCCGACGCGAAACTTCGACGGGTCATAACTTCTTCGTTATAACTCGGATTTCAGCGTTCTTTATATGTACGGAAACCTTGTGACATATTCTACAAATTGGTTAAGATTATTTATTCTAAATAATCTTTTTGTCAAAAAGTCGTTTTTGACCCCTATTGCCTCTAAATTGACTAGCCCGGATCTGCGGGCGTTACAGTCACTAAACCAATCTATGGTGTAAACAAATCAACTTTGTTTCATGTTCTTGGTGATTCTATGTTGAGGAATGTTACTGAGTTATATAATTCTTTTGTTGATAAGAAAATAAATCATTACTCACGGGTTGATGAACGTGAATTGCAAAAGAATGAGAGAATAGTAGAACAATTTCGTTCAAGTTGAGGGTTGTGTTAGAGCCACTTTAAGGGGGAGTCAAGTGGTTCATGTTTTTCAGAAGAGTTACATTCCGAATCAGGTACTTCAGAAGATGAATCTAAAAGAAATTCATCTGAAATCGTGAAAGTGAAGACATTATGTTCTATTGGAACACAAACTGATGATTCTTTGTGTTCTGATAATATCTTTGAAGGAATGATTCCTTATAGAAAGCCAATTCTTCAATAAATTCATATTTACCAAACTCCAAAAGTTTGTGTGTCACAGTCTTCAAATATTCAGATTCAGAAAGAAGAAAAGGATGTTCAGATCCGAAATTTGTTTCTGAAACCTAGAAATAAGAAAAGAAGGAAGAAGAGGAAGAAGAACAATAGTAAAATGAAGAAAGTTTGGATGCCCAAGGTACAAGTACCCAATGCTTGTGAAAAAGTTGAAGTCAAGCATGTTCAAAGAATCTATGATTCTCATTTTTCTTCAGTTAAAAATGTTAGAAGTTGGAAGGAAAAGAAAAGAGTTTTTGGTTGGTTCAATGAAGTTTTTGAAAAATTTTGTTTTCCAACTAAGAAGCGGGTATTATTTTCAGAGGATGATAGATTTTCTTCAAATAAGTGGGTATGCAAGAAACCAACTACTATGTTGAACCTTAAATGGGTACCAAAAGTCCCATAAAAGGTATTGACTTTTATCAAACCAAAAAAAAAAAAAAAAAAAAAAAAGAACCCGATGTCTAGTGAAATCTTATGAATATTTGGTCAAAGATATGAAATTATGTTGATGAAATCAATTTTATTGATTTTTTATGTGTTGGAATTGACAAAAGGTTGAAAACGTTGAAAAGATGGGTGAAAAGGGACTTTTTCTAAAAAAAAAAAAATAAGGTAATTTTCTGACATGTTGCAGTGAACAGTGGATGAAGCTGTCATATGTATTTTGATCGGTACATGGGACTGTATTTGATTATTCACTGATTCTTTAGGGGCCAATTCTGTAACTATGATGAAATATGATTCACATTCTTTGCAATTCACCGTATGGAAATAACGATCGAGAAAAAAAAAGGCAAAGACTTTACAGGAAACTTGCATTGGCACAATAGAATTCATATATGGAATTTGATGTTCGTCTCCTGCAGCAGTTCTTAATTCGTTCATTGAAGCTGTACCAAAAGCCAAACTCAAGATCAAGAAGCAAACGTCACAGAACCGAACCTCACAATTAAAGAACCGAACTCACGATTAACAACCGAACCACAAGAACCGAACCCGAAACTACTGTTCACAGCCGAACGTTCGGTTGATTTCGTTTTGGGTTGTGTAATCAAGGGAACGAACCTACAATTGAATTTGAAGCGAACCTGAAATTCGCTCTCGGTCCTTAAGTAGCTTTCGGTCCCTCATCTGCGTTCGGTCCTTGAACGATTGATTTGGAGCGAGAAGTCAACGATTTGGGGCTGCCTTGATTTGCGGCTTGAAGCGAACCTCTCTCAGTCGACGTTTCTAAACTCGGTATTTTGGAATCGCATCTTATTGCAATCGATTTGGAATCGGAAGTCACAGGCTAATCAAATCGTTAAGAATTTCAGTCTCAATATTGAAAATCAATTTGGTGTTTGTCAAGTATTGGGTTCCGATGGCCAACGTTTTCAAGATTCAATAAAGGAATCAGATTTGATTTACGATTTGGAGACTAAATCGAAATTGTGAAAATTTTGTTTGAATTATGATGAAATTGAATGTTTGGAATCGTGATGGTTTGTTTGGAATACAATCGGAACGAGACGGAATGGATTATGAACGCAGTCAAAATGAAGGAATCGGAGTCGTTTGGAGGTCTGGGATTGGAATTTACAAACTGTAATCGGAATGAAATTGTTATGGATTCGGACTCGAAATTGACTTGCTGAACTCGGATTTGGAAATATTCAATCGAAATTGGATTTTGAAATCAGAATCGAAAGTTGATTGAAGTTTATTCTTCGGAATTGAAATTTGATCGGAGTTATTTCATCCGATAATATGATTTTGACTTTTCCTAAGTCAAACTGGGTATTCTTGCGTTCCAGTGAAGAAGACGACACATGTTACACTCTTGGTCCCTGCATCTTTAGCGTTTTGACAGTTCAAGTCACCAATTGCTTACAACTGTTACAGTTTCTACCCCTCCTTGGTAGATGCCGTTCATTTTCAAATTGGAGAATATGAGTTATATTTTCATCTTGTGCCCCTATGACTTTCAGCACATCACAAGTTTTACCCGAAATACGAAATTCTTTCAATTTTTTGGGTTTTTACCATTTTTATCCCCTTCTTACCAAAATATTATCATTTCTTATTCCTTTCTTTGGTCTTATTCTTTTTAAACTCTTCTAAATAATTGCTTCTTTCTATTCTTTTGTCTAAATTGAAAAATAAAATTTTTTTTGTTATTTTTTCTGTTTTAATTTTTAAAGATTGGTTTTTTTGCTAAAGCGATTTATTTCATCATATCTGACGGGGTTTTGAAGATTGTTGGTGATTCTTCTTAACTTTCCAGATTCTCTCCATGGTATTTGTTGAAGATTCAAGGGGGAGTGATGATTATTCAAGGGGGAGTTCGTATTTGGAAGATTATTTCTATTTCTCTCGCTTTGAAGACCCCATGTACTGATGATTCTCACAATTTAGGGGGAGAAATGCCAAGAAGATCGGAAATCGTCATTATGGTTCAATACCGGAGACGATGTACCGGAGTGTTACTCCGCAAAGCAAAGTTATGGCGGACTACAGCAAGACGCATTCCATAGAGCCGAGAGTTGTTACACCAGAACAACAAGTTGCTCTCGACGCTCTTGATCAACCGAGTGGCAGAGGAAAACGAGTATCTGTCAAGAAGGAAACAACTGAGGCTAAAACTTCTAATCCTTCAAAGAGCAAGAAAAGAAAGACCGAAACCGAAAGCTCTTCAAAGCCAAAGAAGATCAAGCGCATGGCTCGAAAACCAAAGGGTCCAACTCCTTCACCATCTAACAACGAGGATGATCAGGACGCCAACTCTCCACATGAGTCTCCTAGAGGTAATACTCCACCTCGTTCTCCTTCTCCAATTCCAGAAGACAAGATTCCAACACCACCTCCATCACCAAAACAATCCCCTCCTAAAACAAAAACACCTAAAATTCCAACTCCACCCCCATCACCAAAACAAACACAACCAGAACAGCCAACTCCCACACCGACCCCTGAGATACCAGTTTCAGTTGTTTCAACTTCCATAACCAAAACCTCTTTACCACCTCCACCCGTATCTTCGGTTTCTATTTCCACCACACCTTTAACTACTCCCATCATTACCCCAATCACCATCACTACTACCATCCCTGATGAAACAACACGGGTCAACGTATCTCATACGGGGGCACCTACTGTATCTGAAACTCCTGTCATTCCTATACCTCCCTCACCAACCAAATCAACCGATTCCGGTGTGACTCTCGGTGGTGACAATGATGAGTATGATTCCACATACTATAGTCCTGGTCGTTTGCAATCGGATGAGGATACTGAAGCTCCAATCAACCGACAACACTTGGACAGTATTCACGAAAAGCTGGACAAGTTGCTTGCTGATACAAAAGCTTATGGCGGGGTTGTTCTAAAAGCCTTTGTGGAAACCGCCATAGAGCAATATACCAAAGCAATGGATAAATCAACTGAAGCTATTAACGAATCAACTTCTCTTTGCAAGAAAGCTACTACTGATATTGTTGAGGTTGTTCACACAACTCAGCTTTTTCTTGATTCTTTGAAACGGCATACGAATACAAATGCAGCAAAAGTTCAAGCTTCAATTGATTCTCTTTCTCGAACTTTAACGGAAGAACACATGAAATTTGAAGATGTTCGTTCTTCTCTGAAAGCCAATAATGCCACTCTCATAAGTTCGGTTTCTTCCAAACATGACTCTATGCATGCTGAGATAGCTAAGGAGAGTGCACTGAAAGAAGAAATTTCCAAACAAGCCTCTACCATTGTCGTCCAGCAAGTCCAGCTTACATGTAACACCCCATTTAATTATTAGATAAATAAATAAATTAGTGAACGAATAGAATCCTTAAAAAATTAAATATAAAAGGACGATCTCGAAGAGCTAATTGTCAAATTTAGAAGTCGAGGGTCAAAACTATAAGTTCCAGACTCAGTTTTTAATTATTTATGAAGAGAGGGGCTCCGTGGTAATTATTTGAAATTAGTTTAAAAGGAAATGAGGTGGAAGGGTTGATTATGGCCTAATCAAGATATATGGAACTGTTTTGTAACTTTCGGACTTAATGTGTAAAGGATTTTAAGGGGCAGGGTTCAAATGGTAATTTATGGGGTTGCTTTGAAAGAATAAGGGTATGGAGGGGCTGTTATGGTCCTTATGGCAAACTAAGTAAATGGAGGTGGGTATTTAGGGTCCCATAACCCTAACCCTAGCACAAACAATGGTAGCCGCCATCTTCTTCTTCTTCACTCCATGTTACCGTCGCAACCTCCATCGCTCTCCTTCTTCACCACCGATGACGCTATCGTTGTAGTTGCTGGAACGAGCCACTGAGACCGTCGCTGCTTCGTTGAGAACCGCCGCCATAATCTCATTTGCCACCTCCGGTAAAGTCGTGAACGGCTGGAGAAGCCCCACCAAGAATGAAGGTGGAGCTGTGACCGGTGGACGTGAGTCGTGTGCAATTGGAATGCTCTCGGTGAGATTATCTCTCATCTCCTTCTTCCATTTTCTAGGTGTTGGGGCCTTAACTGCCGTTGGTCGTCATTCAGTGGCGTTTTGGCGATATCCTGCCACCTTGTGGGTGGCTAAATGCGTATGTGTTGCCTTAAAGGTCCGTTTAGGGAGCTAATCAGGTTGTATGTGCGTTACTTGCTCGTAGGAATCAAGAAAACCGCTGCCACCACCATGAGGTGGTGGCTATCGCCGCAAAATCCACCTCCTGCCGCCACTCCTTCCATTTTCCGACGTTACTGCCATTGTGAACAGTTGTTGTTGCCACCGTGAGCCACCATATGGGTGGCTGTAGTTGTTTTGTGACCATATAGCGGGTGTGTGTGTGCATGTATTTCTGTTAGTGCGTGTTTAGTCTAGCCGGAAATTACAAGGAAGCCACCGCCACCACCGTGAGGTGGTGGCTGCCGCCATGAACCATCGTGTGTGGGTGTATGTCTGTGCGTTTGTTAGCGGGTGTGAATTATCGAGTTGTACATTGTAATGGTGCCAAAAAAATAATAATAAAAGAAACCCTAACCACCACCGTATGGTGGTGGATGCCGCCACCGGCCGCCGTGTCGGGTGGCGGTGTGCTTGCCTCGTTGAGTTTGATTCGTGTAGGGTGCTTGAAACCTTAATGGGCCTTGTAAGCCCTAATGGGCCCAATGAGACTTAATGGGCTTAATAAACCCTAATGGGCTTAATGATATTCAAGTGGGCCTAATAGACACAATTTGACCTAAGATCCCAACAAATTGATAAGTGGGATAATAATTAGGGTTTGAGAGTTACCGGGACACACGAGAATTACTTAATAACTTGAAATATTAAATAAGAATCAATGGCAGAATTGATCTAAGAAATACTGGACTTAGTGGATTAAGTTCTTAGTGGGTTAAGTACTTAATGGGTTAAGTGAGAAACACTTAACCTTAACCGTCATTTTATGTGAAACCCTAATTTCACTTGGGTTTATTGTTGGGCCTTTCTAGTGGGCCTTGATGATTGGGTTATCAATGGGCCATCCAAGATCAAGCAAAGGGACTAGAATAATTTTTGGGTTTTGAGTTAAGGCCCATATGAGGGGTTGGGCCCAATTTGGAAAATTGGGCCATAGATGGGCCACAATTTGGGCCTTAATGATTACATTATGTTGGACCTCAGAATAAGACCATGTACAGGCTTGGGCCCGGTTTGGAAGTGGGGCCATATGTTGGGCTTTGATTCCTAATTGACTGTGGGCTTAAATAAAGCCAAGCCTGGGATAATGTAGTAATTATCCAAAGTAGGTACTTATTGTTATGTAGTAGGACCCAATTATTAATTGGGTGATGGTTTAATGATTGACAGATTGGGAATCTGTCATCCAGCAGCTGGGGTTGAGTCTACAGGACCTCAGCAGTTGGGGATTGAGTCTGCGGGACTTCAGCAGTGTCAGGTGAGTCTTCCTACTATACCTTACCTAGAGTGGTAATTATGTGTGACCGGAAGGTCTTATGTGCTTACACGAATTATGTGATATTATGCATTTTGTCTATGTGATATTATGCATTTTGTTTATGTGATATATATTGTTATCTATGTGTTATGTATATGTTGTATGATTTGGGACCGAAAGGTCAATAGTGTTATGGCCGGAAGGCAATCAGAGTTATGGCTGGAAGGCGATTAGAGTTGAGGCCAAAAGGCAAGCCATGGTAGGGCCGGAAGGTCTACCAGAGTTGTAGGACCGGTGGTTCCCACTGATACACATTGACCGGAAGGTCTTACAGAGCTATAGCCTCGAGTGGCTAATATGTATGTGTGGTATTTTGGTAACTCACTAAGCTTCATGCTTACGGTTTACAGTTTTGGTTTCAGGTACTTTGTTTCAAAGGAAAGGAGTCGGCTTGATCGCAGCGCATCACACTATGTTTTCCGCACACAAGATCCTTGGGATTATACTCTGATATGGTTTTATAATGTTATATTTTGATTATTCACACTTTGATTTTATGTAATAACCTAATTAAAAACAAAATTTTTAGCCTGTATTTTTGGGATGTTACAAGTTGGTATCAGAGCCTTGGTTTGAGGGATTTGGGCACACTCTCGGGTGTGTTTGGACTCAAACTAAGGACTTGGTATGAAAATTTTCAAAAGTAAAGTCATTTTACAAAAGAAGTTGAAAAGAGAACAAAATTTTGAAAAGAACAAGGTGTGTGATGCGTGCAATCAGCCGAGCTCAAGTAAGTTTTCCCAAGATACCCATACGTGTTGTGATATGTTATGATATGATATGATTATGAGAACTGCATGCTAGATTAGGGCTAAGGATCTAGGAGGATTGTAACATCCCGGAATAGCAAGAGTAGAGTTGAAGGACTAAAAGTGTAAATTTTGAAGGGCAACTCGGCGAGTCCATGGATGGACTCGGCGAGTAGGGTCGCGACTTTGGCCGCGAGTCAAGTGGCCTACTCGGCGAGTCCAAAGAAGGACTCGGCGAGTAGGTGCTGAGTGGAGAAAACCCTAAATCCGGGGAATGAGCCCTATTTAAAGAACATTATATCCTCTCCTCAGCCTCTTTGATTCCCCTTGAAGTCCAGAAACCCTAGAAAGCGTGATTGAAGAAGATTGGAGTGTATTTGGAGCTTGGGAAGGTGTTTGTTGAAGAAATCTTGAAGGAGAAGAGGCTTGGATCATAGGGCTTTGCTTGGATTCGAGTTTCATTGCAGTTGGGGCATTCTTTTGGAGGTAATATCTCGTTCTTGGGCTATCAATCATATGGATTCTTCATTTTGGGGTTTGTGGGGAGTATATCTTGGTATGTTTTAGAGTTTGGAGGTTAGATCTGAGGTTGCTACCTCAGATCTGGAATATTGAAGGCCCAGAGTGCATTAAAGTTCCTGTGTTTGGGTGCTTAGTGAAGCCATCATGTCCCAAACCCTAGCTATAAAGTGAATAAGGCCTAGATCTCTTTGGATTCACGTAAAGTTTGCCACTTTACGTGATGGATGAGTTGTAGGAGGCTAGATCTATGTTTTGGATCAAGTGCATGGTCTGGAATGCTTCTGTATGGATTCAGATCGGTGGTACTCGGCGAGTCACATGGGTGAACTCGACGAGTTGTTTGAAGATGAGCTGGGACTCGACGAGTTGGAAGAACAACTCGGCGAGTCGGATGAAGATGGCCTTGGACTCGGCGAGTTGTATGAACAACTCGGCGAGTAGGTTGTAGATAGCCATAGACTCGGCGAGTCTGTTCTTGGACTCGACGAGTCTTGTCGAAGAGTTCCGATATTCTCTGGTTGAGTCGAGAATCGGTGAGTCAAGGGATGACTCGGTGAGTTGTGTGCGAGAGGACTCAGAAGTTGTGGGACTCGGCGAGTCTCGGGGTGACTCGGCGAGTTAGGTCGCGGATTGAGTGAAGTTCTGAGTATGGGAACTCGGCGAGTCATCGGGTTGACTCGACGAGTAGGGTCAGTCAGGGGTTGACTTTGACCTTGTCTTTGACCAAGGGTTGACCAGTGGTTTCCAGGGGTATTTTGGTAATTGTTGATTATTGTTTGAGTTCAGTGCATTGGTGGCTGTCCAAAGGAGAAGATCGTATCAGTGATCGGAGCAGCTTGGGTTATCTGTTCTGTCGGCAGTTTCGAGGTGAGTTATCCTCGCTATATCGATAGGGTTTATGGCACCAAGGCCAACCTTTTTATCGGATGGAAATCCGGGTAGTTGTCAGTTGTTATGATATGGGCCGGAAGGCGTTATATGTTGTGGGCCGGAAGGCAATACATGTTGTGGGCCGGAAGGCATTACTATGTGGACCGGAAGGTCATGGCCTGGAAAGGCGTATGTGTGCAATTAGTATGTTGACTGATTCGTAGGGTGATGTTATGCTAGTGACCGATTAGGCCGGTATCTTGGTTAGGGTAATGATATGTTATGTGATCTGCTAATCGATTACTGACTGTGAACTGTTATATGATTATATGTTATGTGTATGGCTGCTTGGTCTGAGGTGTGACCTGGTATGCATGGTCGTTCTATGATCTGTTATGTTATGTATTCATTTTATGCTATGGGCCGGAAGGCGATATGTTATGGGCCGGAAGGCAATATGTTATGCGCTGGAAGGCGATATGTTTTGGACCGGAAGGTCATGGCCTGGAAGGGCGTATATGTGGTTGGTATGTTGGGGGTATCTCACTAAGCTTTCGGGCTTACAGTTGTGGTTTTATGTTTTCAGGTTCTCAGGAGTCTGTGGCAAGGCAAAGGCGTGATCGTACCGTTCCTCGCGTTGGTGTTTTATGAAATGAACCTGGGAAAATACTCTGTTAAATAATGTATTAAAAACCTTTTTGTAACAACGATATTGAAATGGGTGTTTTTTGAAAAGTTTTAATTGTTCTGAAATTTTGGTCGTTACAAGTTGGTATCAGAGCCTTGGTTTGAGTGAATTGGAGGAACACTCGTGTAACTCCAGTCTCAAATCGAGGAAGGTTTTAAAAGAGAAATTAAAATGGTTTTTAAATTAAGTAAAAGGAGGACGCGGAGGTACGATCAGCCGGAGCCAGTAAGTAACCCCAAATTACCATTCGTGATATTTGTTTTATTGAGCTTTGATAGAACAACATGCTAGTGATAGGCTAGTGATCTTCAGGATTTCATGATAATGTTGCCTGATTTGTGATGCCTGTAGCCTAGGGTCCCTTATGGGAGATTCTCAGTGTTCCTCTAGTGGTGAGGGTTGAGCGTTGTTATGCATGTTCTCTAGGGTATTGTGGTAGTACTTCATACAAATATGGGTAGGTGTGGAAGGTAGTATGGGCCCGTACTACTGAAAGCACAGGACCCATACGCGTATCAGGGAAACCATGATCTCTAGGGTTGGGTTGCGAGAGTTGGATCTCAGGATTGTGGGAAGTGTCTAAGATTTAGTGGTGTTTTCAGTATGGAGATTCCGAGGCATAATGGAAGTGGATCCGGGTCAGGATCAGGAATAGGAAAAGGAGTTCAGGGTGTGTCTGTGCCGCCCGAGGTTATTGGTCAGATGAGCTCACGCGAGTGGATGCGAGGATTTGCGAGATTTTGCATGATGAGGTTGCTGCATTGTTTCGGGCTGAGTTGCCAGAACTGTTTGGGTCGATCAAGACCGCCATGGTTGAGTGTTTTGATGAGCGCTATGCGGCTCTCGCAGAGACGGCTGTCGCGGCAGCTACAGTGGCTGTACCAGCGGCAAGGGGAGGAGCTGATAGAGATTTTCAGTATCGGGACTTTGATAATACGGAGCCTCCCACCTTCGGCGGAGTTCAGGACCCGATTGTTGCTATGAGGTGGTTATCGGACGTGGAGGGGTGTTTCTTCTTGCGTTCATGCCTTGCTGATCTGAGGGTGAGGTATGCTCTGAGCCTGTTGAGACTCGGGGCGAAGGATTGGTGTAGATTGACCACGGGGTCATACTCGGATGCGCAGAGGGCTGCGGTTTCACGGAATCAGTTCAGAGAGATGTTTAGCACTCGATATGATCCGCAAGTTGCGAGGGAGAGAGTGGCTCAGGAGTTCCTTGAGCCGAAGCAGGATTCGGAGTCCGTGACTGAGATCGCCAGGATGTTCTTTGTGAGGGCGATGGTTTGCCCTGAGTTCGCTTCGGAGTAGGCTCAGATGTCCCGATATCTGAGTATGCTCAAGGGGGGATATCAGACAGTTCGTGTCTGCGCAGAGGTGTGAGACTTTGTTGGAGTTCCAGGAGGCTGCCAGGCGGCGTGAGTTAAAGGTTGAGTTACAGTTGCGTAAGCTGAGGCAGGCTCCGATGCAGTCGCAGCCGGCGCCGAAACGGTCCAGGACCGTTGATGTTAGAGTGGGGAATCTGAGCGGCCACACTTGTGGGAAGTGTGGGAGGGGTCATACCGGAGTTTGTTGGTCCTGTGGTGCATGCCGCAAGTGCGGAAAGGAGGAGCACTATGCGCGGGATTGTCGGCAGTCAGTGCCGGTTCGGGATTTGAGGATTTGTTATCATTGTTGTCAGGTTGGACATTTGAGGGTCAACTGTCCGCAGCTTTCTGCAGGACCGGTGCAGGCTCCAGCACCGGCCACTTTGAGGATTCCAGGAGGAGGTCAGGATGGAGCGGAGCCGGGTCGTGCTTATCAGCTTGCGGCAGAGGAGGTCACAGCAGTGCCGGAGGCAGCTGCGGGTATGTTTCTTTCTTGATGTTTTGTTATCTTGCGATTATGGTGGTGTATTGTTTGTGCTGGTATCTTTGTGTGGATTTCGCTGCGGTATTCGTCGTTGTGCGGGTTGAGGTTTGGCATGGTTATGGATTTATGTTTCGGGTTTTCGTCTTGGTATCCGTTGTTCCTTGAGGGTTTGGCATGGTTTTGGATTTGTGTTTCGGGTTGGTATCCGTTGTTCCCTGAGGGTTTGGTATGATCATAATTTAGTGTTTTGTGCTATCGTTGGTTATCGTTCGTGAGGGTTGTTAGTGGAGATGCGGCATTGGGTTGAATGTCGGGACGCATCCACATTCGTGGAAGGGATAATTGGAGATCGGATTCTTTCGAGCGGATTGACCAGTGAGGAGATGTGTTTTGCTGAGGGTTGCTTATGCTTGTAGGAAGTAGTGAGTGTGAAAGTGTTCTCTTTGTGCGGGGTTGTTCTGGGAGGTCGTTAATGGCGACCGGTGGTTGTTAGTCAGTGCTTAAAGTGGGGGAGAATTGGGAATTCTCCGGGAGATCGATGAGTATTTGAGGGTGCTTGGCTGTTGGGATTCAGTAGTGTTTTGTCAGCTCAGAGTATAGGCTGATAGGAGCAAGTGTCGGGCATGCAGGGCGAGATACAGACCTAGGGCATTTGATTGTGGAGGCCTGGGAACAGGCCGGGATCAAGTTTGAGTAGGTAACCGGGGTTATGTGATCAGAGTATTTGTATGCTTTATGTATGTTATGTGTTGTACTGCATTATTTCTATGTGATTTATGTTGTGCATGTTTACAGAGTTGGAACCAGAAGGTTCCTGGAGTTAGAACCGGAAGGTTCACAGAGTTAGAACCGGAAGGTTCGCAGAGTTAGAACCTGAGGGTTCACGGAGTTTGGGTGTACGGACCCACATAGTTATAGCCTCGAGTGGCTAACATGTGTTATGTGAGTCGGTCCTGTCATGCTGGAGACTCTGTTGGTATTGTCGGATCAGTTTGAGATTGCGGATTGTGTATGTTGCCGTGTGATTGCATTGGAAGGTCTGGCCCCGGGTAGTGATCTTGTTAGTTGAGGTAGTGCATGGGCTTGAGAGTCCCTGCGGAAAGAGTCAGAGTAAGTGTGTTGGATGGATAGCGGACACGCTAAAGGGTGGGGTAGCGTTGGGCGAGCGCCGTGGCATTTATCGGAGCGACATTGTGGCCGAGTGGATTCCTTGGTAAAGGAAGAGAGAGAGGTAATAGGTGTGTAACTCCGAGAGGGAGTGCAAGTTCACGGAAGTGAAAGCGGCAAAGCAGAGTTATGATTAGAGTAATTCGAGTATGGTCTTTGAGCAGTGTGTTGATGGTAGTGGATTAGAAGCTCATCCGGTTTGGAACGTCTGCTGAGGTCGTGGAGGGAATCCGCAAGTGTAGAGCCAAGAGGCTTGGATGGGATGCAGGGAGGGAGAGTCTTGAACTCTCAGTGTGATTCTGATCAGGGTATGGGGTGTATGTTAGTGATTCATCCTGGGGGATGTTTGAGGGTATTATCAGTGTATCAGGTTTTCCCAACCTGAGGGTGTTAGAGCTAGTTTAGCATGTGTATGCGGTTGCAAGGGGAGAACTCGTGAGGGTTGCTCCGAGATTGAGAATGGGTCTCTCAGTCGTCCCGGAATGGATAAAGTGGGATTTGGATCGGGGATCCGATGGTTCATGGTTTTCTAACCCTTATGGGTCGAGTGATTGTTGAGATTTGGGGCAGTGATGCATCTTGGTTAATTCTCGGTTATTGAGAATGATGATCAGGGGGGTACAGTTGGTGCCCGGTTCGTGACGGTGGTCAGGACACCGTGAAGGAGGGGAAAGTGTGTTCGAGTTTCGATAAGTATGCCTTGAAGGACCTGGTCCGGTTAAGGCCAGGTGGAGCGTTGTGTGAGTATCCTTGGAGTTGAGTTGTTGTAGGCTTCGAGGGCGAAGCCTAATTTAAGTGGGGGAGAATTGTAACATCCCGGAATAGCAAGAGTAGAGTTGAAGGGATAAAAGTGTAAATTTTGAAGGGCAACTCGGCGAGTCCATGGATGGACTCGGCGAGTAGGGTCGCGACTTTGGCCGCGAGTCAAGTGGCCTACTCGACGAGTCCAAAGAAGGACTCGGCGAGTAGGTGCTGAGTGGAGAAAACCCTAAATCTGGGGAATGAGCCCTATTTAAAGAACATTATATCCTCTCCTCAGCCTCTTTGATTCCCCTTGAAGTTCAGAAACCCTAGAAAGCGTGATTGAAGAAGATTGGAGTGTATTTGGAGCTTGGGAAGGTGTTTGTTGAAGAAATCTTGAAGGAGAAGAGGCTTGGATCATAGGGCTTTGCTTGGATTCGAGTTTCATTGCAGTTGGGGCACTCTTTTGGAGGTAATATCTCGTTCTTGGGCTATCAATCATATGGATTCTTCATTTTCGGGTTTGTGGGGAGTATATCTTGGTATGTTTTAGAGTTTGGAGGTTAGATCTGAGGTTGCTACCTCAGATCTGGAATATTAAAGGCCCAGAGTGCATTAAAGTTCCTGTGTTTGGGTGCTTAGTGAAGCCATCATGTCCCAAACCCTAGCTATAAAGTGAATAAGGCCTAGATCTCTTCGGATTCACGTAAAGTTTGCCACTTTACGTGATGGATGAGTTGTAGGAGGCTAGATCTATGTTTTGGATCAAGTGCATGGTCTGGAATGCTTCTGTATGGATTCAGATCGGTGGTACTCGACGAGTCACATGGGTGAACTCGACGAGTTGTTTGAAGATGAGCTGGGACTCGACGAGTTGGAAGAACAACTCGGCGAGTCGGATGAAGATGGCCTTGGACTCGGCGAGTTGTATGAACAACTCGGCGAGTAGGTTGTAGATAGCCATAGACTCGGTGAGTCTGTTCTTGGACTCGGCGAGTCTTGTCGAAGAGTTCCGATATTCTCTAGTTGAGTCGAGAATCGGTGAGTCAAGGGATGACTCGGTGAGTTGTGTGCGAGAGGACTCAGAAGTTGTGGGACTCAGCGAGTCTCGGGGTGACTCGGCGAGTTAGGTCACGGATTGAGTGAAGTTCTGAGTATGGGAACTCGGCGAGTCATCGGGTTGACTCGGCGAGTAGGGTCAGTCAGGGGTTGACTTTGACCTTATCTTTGACCAAGGGTTGACCAGTGGTTTCCAGGGTTATTTTGGTAATTATTGATTATTGTTTGAGTTCAGTGCATTGGTGGCTGTCCAAAGGAGAAGATCGTATCAGTGATCGAAGCAGCTTGGGTTATCTGTTCTGTCGGCAGTTTCGAGGTGAGTTATCCTCACTATATCGATAGGGTTTATGGCACCAAGGCCAACCTTTTTATCGGATGGAAATCCGGGTAGTTGTCAGTTGTTATGATATGGGCCGGAAGGCATTATGTTATGGGCCGGAAGGCGTTATATGTTGTGGGCCGGAAGGCAATACATGTTGTGGGCCGGAAGGCATTACTATGTGGACCAGAAGGTCATGGCCTGGAAAGGCGTATGTGTGCAATTAGTATGTTGACTGATTCGTAGGGTGATGTTATGCTAGTGACCGGTTAGGCCGGTATCTTGGTTAGGGTAATGATATGTTATGTGATCTGCTAATCGATTACTGACTGTGAACTGTTATATGATTATATGTTATGTGTATGGCTGCTTGGTCTGAGGTGTGACCTGGTATGCATGGTCGTTCTATGATCTGTTATGTTATGTATTCAGTTTATGCTATGGGCCGGAAGGCGATATGTTATGGGCCGGAAGGCAATATGTTATGGGCCGGAAGGCGATATGTTTTGGACCGGAAGGTCGTGGCCTGGAAGGGCGTATATGTGGTTGGTATTTTGGGGGTATCTCACTAAGCTTTCGGGCTTACAGTTGTGGTTTTATGTTTTCAGGTTCTCAGGAGTCTGTGGCAAGCCAAAGGCGTGATCGTACCGTTCCCCGCATTGGTGTTTTATGAAATGAACATGGGAAAATACTCTGTTAAATAATGTATTAAAAACCTTTTTGTAACAACGATATTGAAATGGGTGGTTTTTGAAAAGTTTTAATTGTTATGAAATTTTGGTCGTTACAAGGATGCCTTATATGCCTATTATATGTGCTTGTCGACTTGCATGCTAGAACTGATCAGTCAGTGATAGGATAGCCTATTTAGGTTATGCCTGATTTTATGAGCCTTTGAATCGCATGTACAGATTATTGAGTAGAGGATAGAAAGGTTTGATTGGAGTATGAGGGTTAGATTTTCCATTGTCTGAATGTTGCTTTCTCTGTGCTTCGAGGGACTCTTAGTAATGTGAGCTCGCTACTAAGTGAATATGCCAAATCGCGAGTGGTATATTCATGAGGTAGCTAGTTGATATTAGTGGGAAGTCCTTTAGCAGCTGAGGACTGGGTGAGTATGGGAACCTAGGAACGCCTAGGAAGTGCTTTAGTGGGTTTGGTTGTGCTGTTAGCGAGCATTCAGAGTACCAGTTTGAGGAGGTGACTTAGCAGATTCGGGAGGATTGTTGAGGAATGTATGGATACGTGTGGAAGGTAGTATTGGGCCTGTACTACTGAAAGCATAGGATCCATACTTGAATCAGTAAGAGTCTTGGAGATTCTGAGGAGCTTCAGGGGAAGTTAGTGACCCGGTTTGGGGACAGAGGATGTTTCAGTTGTTGCAGCTTAGCCATTGGCAAGTGAGCTGGTCAGCGTGACAGGGTGTCAGACCCTGAAGGATATGATTTCCGAGAGTTTGTAGATGTGAGATTGGTTTGGAGCACCCTGGGAAGAGAGGGTCGTGCCAAATGTGTATAGTAGAAGGTCCTGGGAAGAGACCCATGACTTTTGATCATCAAATAAAAGGCCAACGAGGCCAGACTCAGTGCAGCACGTACGGGAAAGTGCACAAGGGAGTTTGTCGCTCCAAGGGTTTAGGCTGCTACAAGGTAGCGGGGTTGGTCATGTCAGCAGAAGGTGATTAGTATTCCTCCAGATGTTGCGGGTATGTCATCTTCTATTGCTATTAGAGGGATGTTGGGGATACGTATCACGTTGGAGTTACGAGTGAGTTTGGATAAGTTAAATCTCGGGTCGGTTTCCTGCTAGTGTTTGGGGTTATCAAGGATCATATGTGCCATCATGCATGCCGAAAAGTCCTTGATGAACCCACAGAGGGATGCATCTTGCGGAGCGGGTTCCGCGTGTATCGTTATCATTCCGGATCTTTATCGAGATCTGTGCAGGAGTATTGTTTGGAAGATCCTCGGTCAGGGTTAGAGTGATAGTTCACCAGTGAAGTCAGCTTTCAGGGGTTCTATGGATGAACTTTAGAGTTCAAGGCACTACCGTTGCTAGGATAGAGCTGGTGACATGAAAAAAAGTAGTGTCAGTCGCGGGTGTTAGATGCATAAGTGGTTGGACATCACATGTTCAAGAGAATTGTATTTTTGTATGGGTTGTGTTCGGTTAGAGTTCAATGGTACTGCAAGATTGGAAGTGAGAACGACGATTCATCAGCCAGAGTGAAGATTGAGACCTTCAATTGACAGCATGGGAGATGGATTGAGGAATTAGATTGGGTAGATTTCAAGAGTATTCTTCAAGGTTTCAGAGGATGGGTGATCTTAAGGTTTGATTGGTGATGGATTGCTAGCACTAGTAAGTGCAGGTTATCGTCAGTGGACTATTAGGAAGTAAGAAGGATCGAGAATCCTTCAATTAGCACGTACCGTGAAGACTTAGTCGAATCTAAGTAGGGGAGAGACTTTTCATATAGTTCTCTGAATGTGAGTTCTGGTTGCTCAGGGTGCAATCTCTTGGGCACCTTGTCAACTAGAAGGGTATTCCAGTTGATCCGACCAAGATAGAGGTCGTGATGCAGTGGGAGATTCCGAGGTCTCCATCTGAGATTTGGAGTTTCCCGGGTCTAGCAGGTTATTACCGGAGACTTATACGAGACTTCTTTGATATTGTGGTTCCTTTGACCCGACTGACCAAGAAGTCGGTGGCCTTTCGTTGAGGGCCTGAGTAGCGGGCATCCTTCGATACTCTCAGACAGCAGTTGTGCGAGGCACTGATTCTCACCCTGCAAGAGGGTGTAGATGATTTCGTGGTTTACTGTGACGCTTTGATCACGGGCATGGGTATGGTACTGATACAGTGGGGTCACATGATAGTAGGTTTCGGGAACCATGTCAGAGTTCCGGTTAGGACTCTAGTTCAGTGATGTGTTAGGTCGAGTGCGTGTTTGACCCGGTATGGAAAGTGTTGTAAGACTACGGGGTTAGCTGTAGCATTCACTAGTAGTCAGATGGTATGGAAAGTGTTGTAAGACTACGGGGGTAGCCGTAGCATTCACTAGTAGTCAGATAGTATGGAAAGTGTTGTAAGACTGCGGGGGTAGCCGTAGCATTCACTAGTGGTCAATTAGCATGGGAAGTGTTGTAAGACTGCGGGGGTAGCCGTAGCATTCACTAGCGGTCGGAGAGTGATAGAGTGTCGTGAGACTGCGGGTGTAGCCACAACATTCACTAGGTTGGTAGATGGCATGAGCGTGTTGTTAGAACGCATAAAGAACAGTAGTACCCACCAGTTCGGGTGTAGCAGTGCGGATATGGAAATCCACTGATTGGATTTCAGATTTACCCAAATGGATTAGATCTGATTAAGCAGTAATGAGAAGGTAGGGACGTCACTACAGTTATGAGATCAGAGAAGCAACGGACTGCTTCAGGACATGTGAGATAAGGCTACCATTGGTCAAGTAGCAATCACTTTCTGCCTTGGATTTGATGATGACAGGATTCGACGTATGGACCCGATCAGTTAGATCAGGAGATTGTTAGAGCCGTAATGGTATGATAACTAGTGGCAACTACATTTAGAGAATGATTTAGTTCAGAAGTCGTGTGAGTCGACCAAGTAGGGGCTCCTTTGGCTCCACAGCCGGGCCGGAACCCGGTATTTCAGATGGTTGGTGAACGAGTGAGACTAGAAAGTCTCGATAGACTTTGGGAAAAATAGTCATGTGACAACATACTACTTCAGGTAGTTCAGTGTTCGAGCAGTTTCAGCGTTTGGGAAGTGTTAGCATTTGTGCTTCAGGTTACAAGTACGGACATAATAGCTAGATGATTTGAGGAGTGACAAGTCACTCACAACAGGAGTATCTAAGCCTTGGCCAGGTACAAGTGATATGTAGAGATAATTAGGTCCGTGATCCTGTTTTATAGTGGAAACCTAGAGTTATCTGAAGTTAAATAGCTAGTTGAGGGATAAACAGGCTGGATTCGATAATACTGAATCAATCTGAGCAGTCTATTAGGGATCAGACCACCTCAAGAAAACATATTTCAGGAAGGGTAAATGTGAACTTGTTGCGAAGAATTCATTCACCTGTGGATCTTAGGGCTTTACGAAGATTGGTCAAGGCAACCCTGGGAAGGCTCGGGTGTGACCAGGATGGTGACCATGTCACTAGGAAGGTTGGGCGTGTAAGGAAGGGTAAGGAATGCTTTCGAGGACGAAATCTAAATTAAGTGAAGGAGAGTTGTAACACCCCATTTAATTATCAGATAAATAAATAAATTAATGAACGAATAGAATCCCTAAAAAATTAAATATAAAAGGACGATCTCGAAGAGCTAATTTTCAATTTTAGAAGTCGAGGGTCAAAAGTGTAAGTTTCAGACTCAGTTTGTAATTATTTATGAAGAGAGGGGCTCCGTGGTAATTATTTGAAATTAATTTAAAAGGAAATGAGGTGGAAGGTCTAATTATGGCCTAATTAAGATATATGGGACTGTTTTGTAACTTTCGGACTTAATGTGTAAAGGAATTTAAGGGGCAGGGTTCAAATGGTAATTTATGGGGTTGCTTTGAAAGAATAAGGGTATGGAGGGGCTGTTATGGTCCTTATGGAAAACTAAGTAAATGGAGGCGGGTATTTAGGGTCCCGTAACCCTAACCCTAGCGCAAACAATGGCAGCCGCCATCTTCTTCTTCTTCTTCTTCTTCTTCTTCACTCCATGTTACCGTCGCAGCCTCTGCTCTCCTTCTTCACCACCGATGACGCTCTTGGTGTAGCTGCCGGAACGAGCCACTGAGACCGTCGCTGCTTCGTTGAGAACTGCCACCTCCTGTAAAGTCGTGAACGGCTGGAGAAGCCCCACCAAGAATGAAGGCAGAGCTGTGACCGGTGGACGCGAGTCGTGTGCAATTGGAATGCTCTCGGTGAGACTATCTCTCATCTCCTTCTTCCATTTTCTAGGTGTTGGGGCCTTAACTGCCGTTGGTCGCCATTCAGTGGTGTTTTGGCGATATCCTGCCACATTGTGGGTGGCTAAATGCGTATGTGTTGCCTTAAAGGTCCGTTTAGGGAGCTAATCAGGTTGTATGTGCGTTACTTGCTCGCAGGAATCAAGAGAACCACTGCCACCACCATGAGGTGGTGCGTATCGCCGCAAAATCCGCCGCCTGCCGCCACTCCTTCCATTTTCAGGCGTTGCTGCCATTGTGAACAGTTGTTGTTGCCGCCGTGAGCCACCAGATGGGTGGCTGGAGTTGTTTTGTGACCATATAGCGGGTGTGTGTGCATGTATTTCTGTTAGTGCATGTTTAGTAGCCAGAAATTTCAAGGAAGCCACCGCCACCACTGTGAGGTGGTGGCTGCCGCCATGAACCACCGTGTGTGGGTGTGTGTCTTAGCGTGTGTGTGTGTGTTTGTTAGCGGGTGTGAATTATTGAGTTGTACATTGTAATGGTGCCAAAAAATAATAATAAAAGAAACCCTAACCACCACCGTATGGTGGTGGATGCCGCCACCGGCCGCCGTGTCGGGTGGCGGTGTGCTTGCCTCGTTGAGTTTGATTCGTGTAGGGTGCTTGAAACCCTAATGGGCCTTGTAAGCCCTAATGGGCCCAATGAGACTTAATGGGCTTAATAAACCCTAATGGGCTTAATGATATTCAAGTGGGCCTAGTAGACACAATAAAGACCTAATTGACCTTAAATCCCAAAAAATTGATAAGTGGGATAATAATTAGGGTTTAAGAGTTATCGGGACACATTTGAATTATTTAATAACTTGAAATATTAAATAAGAATCAATGGCAGAATTGATCTAAGCAATACTGGACTTAGTGGATTAAGTCCTTAGTGGGTTAAGTACTTAACGGGTTAAGTAAGAAACACCTAACCCTAATCGTCATTTTATGTGAAACCCTAATTTCACTTGGGTTTATTGTTGGGCCTTTCTAGTGGGCCTTGATGATTGGGTTATCAATGGGCCATCCAAGATCAAGCAAAGGGACTAGAATAATTTTTGGGTTTTGAGTTAAGGCCCATATGAGGGGTTGGGCCCAATTTGGAAAATTGGGCCATAGATGGGTTACAATTTGGCCCTTAATGATTACATTATGTTGGGCCTCAGAATAAGACCATGTACAGGCTTGGGCCCGGTTTGGAAGTGGGGCCATATGTTGGGCTTTGATTCCTAATTGATTGTGGGCTTAAATAAAGCCAAGCCTGGGATAATGTAGTAATTATCCAAAGTAGGTACTTATTGTTATGTAGTAGGACCCAATTATTAATTGGGTGATGTTTTGATGATTGACAGATCGGGAATCTATCATCGAGCAGCTGGGGTTGAGTCTGCAGGACCTCAGCATTGGGGGATTGAGTCTGCGGGACTTCAGCAGTGTCAGGTGAGTCTTCCTACTATACCTTACCTAGAGTGGTAATTATGTGTGACCGGAAGGTCTTATGTGCTTACACGAGTTATGTGATATTATGCATTTTTTCTATGTGATATTATGCATTTTGTTTATGTGATATATGTTGTTATCTATGTGTTATGTATATGTTGTATGATTTGGGACCGAAAGGTCAATAAAGTTATGGCCGGAAGGCAGTCATAGTTATGGCCGGAAGGCGATCAGAGTTGAGGCCGAAAGGCAAGCCATGGTAGGGCCGGAAGGTCTACCAGAGTTGTAGGACCGGAGGGTCCCACTAAGACACATTGACCGGAAGGTCTTACAGAGCTATAGCCTCGAGTGGCTAATATGTATGTGTGGTATTTTGGGAACTCACTAAGCTTCGTGCTTACGGTTTACAGTTTTGGTTTCAGGTACTTTGTTTCAAAGGAAAGGAGTCGGCTTGATCGCAGCGCATCACACTATGTTATCCGCACACGAGATCCTTGGGATTATACTCTGATATGGTTTTATAATGTTATATTTTGATTATTCACACTTTGATTTTATGTAATAACCTAATTAAAAACAAAATTTTTAGCCTATATTTTTGGGATGTTACATTACACAAGCAGAGAAGGAGATTTCTTTATTAAAAGCCGAAAGAGCCGTCTTTCGAAGTTGTGCAAATGATGTGAAGGACATGCTGACCAACATTCTTGGTGCTCATGATCCAATTCTAACTCTTTCTATTCGCAATCATCTTACCACAAAGCTGCTTCCCGCTCTTGCAGTTCATCACGAGATGAAAGGTGTTTCAGAGCCTTTTGTCACTCCAAAACAAGGGGGAGAGGAATCGCAGAAGGCCGATCTCACAAAAGAACTGAAGGTTAATGTAGCTTCAGATTCTAGTCCGAAAGAAAAATTGAAACAAATTGCTCTTGAAAGCGATAGTAATACTGATGAGACTATAGCTGAGGCGCTGCAACAAAAAAAAAGAGATAAAGTGTTAGATGAAAACTTGAAGATCTCTAAAGAAGCTGAGGAAACTGAGCGAAGAAAGAAAGAAACAGAAGACATCCTTCAATGCAAGAAAGCTCTTTTTCCAGAATGGACGAGGGAAGTATTGATCAGTCAGGCTATTGAGTCACGAAGCTTTTATTGGTTTGAGCCGATTGCTTCATTCGACTATGACAATTCTAAGGACTCATAGTTTGACATGCCAATTACACAAAAGGCATTTACTTTTCATTGTTTCGATTCAACTGTTGAGGTTCTGTTTCCCAGTCCGAAGTTTGGCCGAGAGCTCGTTGATTGGTATTTGAAATATGGTCAACCTCAGTACCAAACATGGAGTGCTCAAAAGATTACAACTGTCAAAGTTTTGAAGCCGACTCCAGCAGGCAAGTTTGTTAATGTCCATTTCAAAGTAACACGAGGGACTGCAAACTCTGTCTCATTGATATCACTTGCTGATCTTCCCAATCTTAATCCACATGATTGGATTTTGCTTGTCAACATTCTACTCGATCATTCCAAGGAGTATGAACCGATCATAGAACATCTGAAAAGAATGTTGGGATCCTATATACACGAAATTGCTACAATGGATCAGGAGGTTGCAAGAGTTATGAACAGAAAGCTGACAGTCAAGCCGACCCAAAAGCCCTGTGATGAGAATAAGATGAAGATCGGGCAGATTGACTCAACTCACTTGGTTGTTATGTTTACAAAGGGTGATGCTTACAGGTTCTTGTTCTCTTTGGTAGATAAACATCTGTTTTCTACTGACTGCTTGGAGCACATCATCAATCTAATTCATCGGTGCAAGCAGAACTCAGAGGCTGATAAGAAAAAATTTACTGATATACTTCGGTGGTACATCACCTTTCGGTACCATATGTTAGCTATCATACTAAGAGTTTTCAAGATGGTGAAAAAGCCCTTGGTTCCTAAGAGTTGAAGTTTCGGCTCCGAAGACGCAAAGGGGGAGATTGTTGGGCTTATTATGTTGTGTCTTAGGACTTTTTGTATATATCCGGATTGGGCCTGTCCATCCGTGATTATCTCTTTAGGGTTAGACTATATATATATATATATATATATATATATATATATATATATATATATATATATATATATATATATATATATATGCATGCATGTATGCATTATATTACACACGTCTTTATATTTTATGATTGAGCTTGTAGCCCTAATTACCCTACAGTCGAAGTTCTTAATCGAGCTCTTTTAAGGTGTTGAAGCTTTAATCATACGACATATTCAAGCCATATTCTCTTTCACTTTACGTTCATTCTTGTTTGCGTACTTAGAATTAATTGATCCTGACAGAACTTTGTTCTAACAGGAACTGTGGCGATGTATTAGAATTGTGTAGCCTTTAAGTAGGTGAGACCAGTGAGTGAGGCCCATTTGATTATGTCGATTGGGTGAGACCCATGGGCGAGGCCTGTGTGGTTATGATAGTATGGGTGAGACCCAATAGAAATTGGATTGATTAAGGTGTTGGATCATGTATAGAGTAGGATGACTTTATGGTCAACAGATAGCATCCGTGTGGTGTTTACGCTCAGGTAGCTAGTAGTAGTTAGACTCTTAGGAGGTGTTTGTTGGTTATTGAGCACTATAACACTTTCTAAGTGGTGGGTTTTATGCTTAAGAACAATCCTATATGCTCATACAAACCGTAATGCTTGGATCTAGGTTTCTCTATTGTACATGCAATGTATCCAAGACTTACAACCCTAGATCTAACATGTATAATTCGAAATTAACATTATAAGAACAGATCTAAGTGTTTACCTCTTTCAAATTGCTTGGAATCCTTTGAATCTTCTTGATCTTGAGCTTAGAGTCACAATTGTAACTCCTCTAGTGGTTCACAAATCCCACAAGCAAGAAGCAATATGAGAGAAGGGAAGAGATGCTAAAATCGGCCCTATGGTTCTCTTGGAATTAAGTGTAGCCGATTTTCATAGCCCAAGGGTCATATTTATACTGTAGGCTACTAGGGTTTCAGTCTAAACCCTAATGGACAACTTAGCCACCAAGCAGCCCAAGGAACCTTCTGGAATAAGGCCTTGGACAAAAATATGATGATCTTTCATCATAATTTCGTTCCCCCTTAGCCCAATAGGTTTCCCAGCCCAAAACTCAACTATCACACATTTGACAGTTTATGCCCCTTTATTTAATTAATCTCTTTTAGTCACCAAATTAATTCCTAATTAATTTATGACCAATACTAATTAAATAAATATGATTTCTCCTTTAATATATTATTCTTATAATATATTAATAAACCATAATATTCTCTCTCATTCTCTCCTTAAATTACCTTGCCAAGTTGCTTTGGTGAAGGCAACCCAAAAGGACCATGCACAATCGGGTCAAGTACATACCAAATATAGTTACGGGCTTAGACACTAATCCAACAGTCTCCCACTTGGATAAGTCTACTAACTATATCTCACATATGACTTCAGGATCCGATTAGCAATCGTAGCTCTTACACGTCGCTGTCAACTCTGATCAGTAACTTGTCCTTCAGATAAGGGATCGTATAATCCTCTGTTCTAGATATCATGCTGACAATACTTATTGTCCAACACTTGTTCCTCGATTTCTGATTTGTTCGACATAGAATTTAGTTGAACACATCAACTTTATTCTGATCGGGCTCGGCACATAAGTCAAACCAAATCATCAAGTGGCCAAGGTATCACCTTTATGATGGTTTTTGGTCATAAGACATCCTATGTGCTCATACAAACCCTAATGTTTCGATCTAGGTTTCTCTATTGTACATGCTTTGAATCCAAGACTATAAACCCTAATTCTAGCATATGGAAATCAATATTAACATATAATTAGGTTTATGATATTACCTTGATTGTTATGTAGCAATAACAATCCCAATTCCTCCTTGAATTGACTTTGGAAGGCTTAGAGTCACAAGTGTCACTCCTTTAATGGCTTACAAACACCATAAGCAAGATGATGAAGAGGAGAGAGGATGGAGGCTGCCCAAAATGTGTTCTAACCCTAGAAAAGAAGTTCCCCACGTTTTTGAGCCTTAAGGGTTCTATATATAGTGAGGCTATTAGGGTTATCTAACAAGGAAACCCTAATTTGGTTGCTTAAGCCCTAAGCAACCCATAGACTCCTTTAATCAAGCCCTTGGACGATTTCCTTATGGGCTTCCCATAAAAGTTCGTCCACCTATTGATTTAAGACAATCCATGGCCCAAATTGCAATTATCTTATAATTACAATTCCAGTCCCTTAAGTTTAATTAATCTCTTTTAGTCACAAAACTAATTACTAATTAATTCTTGACTAATATTAATTAAACAATATGATTTCTCCTTTAATATATTATTCCCATAATATATTAATGAATCATATTTAATCCTTTCTCTCCATAATTCATCCTATCAAGTTGCTTTGGTGAAGGCAACCCAAAAGGACCATGCACCATCGGGTCAAGTACATACCAAAATAGTTATGGACTTAGACACTAATCCAACAGTCTCCCACTTGGATAAGTCTAATAACTATTCTGCATATGACTTCAGATCTTGATCTGCAATCGTAGCTTTCCAAAGCCGCTGTCAACTCTGATCCTATCAGATACGCGTGTCCTTAGATAAGGGATCATATATTCCTCCATTCTAGATATCATATGAGATATGATTTCAAATCATTCTCTTTGTACTATATCTCGATTCCCGATTTATGACGACTGATTAATTGAACAAATCAAATTAGCCCTATCCTGGCCGAGCATTTACGTTTGTCATCACTAAACCATCGAGGGGCCCAAAGATATCGCTTTTATCCTACTATGGATAAAAGGAACGGATAAACTTTGATACAATGCTTGCTTGCACTCACTCACCGAATTACACACAACAATATGTTTTATAACACCAAGTTACTAGTGTGTTTACATATTATCAATGTGCAACCGATTTGCAAGATACAACTCACACATCTCAGTTTCAAGAATATAAGATGTTATCGTTTCACCAATCACTCGTGATACAATTCATGGAGTGATCCAAGTGAGCGTGGGTTTAATCCAATGCTCAAATTCATATTCATAAGCACTCATGAACGTTGCAGCAAACATTTGCTTATGTTTAATGCTCTTTAGACAATCCACACACCAATTCACGACAATCTTCATTCATATCTACTTCCAACATATGAACGACTGTGGCCCGTTTGAATAATTCGATTATTCTTAATAAACTCAATTATTCTGGAAGTCAAAACATGCAAAGTGAAACACAAGAATAATACTAATCCCATATGGCCTCAACCCTTTGAGCATAAATAAAACACATTTTATTTATCACCATATTGATTACTCATTATTTGTCGTTTCGGTTAATCAACTTCCTACTTGAACTACAACACTTGTCCCATGCTCCTAGCATGCACACAATGTTTACCTATGGTTCTTACTTTGTGAAATAGATCACATTTCCAATCATTCTCGTTTCACAACTCCAAATCCTTTTTCATAAGTTTAAGAATATCAAATTCTTGCCATTTATAGAATATGCTAGATTCTAACATTTTATGCAACTATCCTTTCGTAATGTCACTGCACCAAAGTCACAAAGACTTTTGCCAATGATGTTACAAAGTTCTCTATCGGAGATTGTTACAAGACAATTCCTTAGATGTCTCTCACTCAAAGTACATTCCTTTGAACATCCTTTTGCATAAAAGTTCCTAATCTAGTCATAGATTTTCTATATTCAATTCCCAATATGGACACGCTTCCATATTTTCCATATGACAGCTCATTCTTAATAGAATCTTATCTATTCGTAATGATGTCGATATGGTCCATCCAATATGGAAACATTTCCATATTTTCCAATACTATACTTCCAACTACTCACAAATAACCAATCATCGTCGAACTTTGGATTGTCCTTTGATAGTTGTTTAATTATATTAGTCAGAACCAATTCTAGTCCCTTTTCCCTCTAAATGCGCTCGACATTTGGAAAATTTTAGAATGGTCAAATATCAAAGCATTTGCAATCGATCCTATACCCAAAGCGTATGGGACACGACGCATAATGTTTTATTTGCTATGTTCTCAAAATTCGAATTGTGAATAGGAATGTCGTAATCATAATCGAAATTTTAAGAACACACTATGTACCTTTGACTAAATTTATTAAAATTTCTCAACCTAAACCTTTAGATTTAAAATGAAGCATAATATTCTCTCCCTTAATTATAGCAAAACAACTCTTCAACTATTGCGACTTTGCAAAGTATGACTCTTGTTTTCTATAATTAATATTGCTAACCTTGCAATAGTTTCCTTAATAATCATACAATCATAACTTTTATGCTCCCACTATCATGATGATTATTATAAAACATAACATTTAAGCTCCCACTAGCTTCGACATGTATTCATAAACATCTTAACTTTCATAAAAGCAATGCTTATTGAATTTCTTAAGTCCATGTTTCTAATACTTAATGCTTTGATAATCTTTTATCAAGGCTTCTTGAACTTATACACCTTTGCCTTAGATAGTTCATATGTGTGTGTAAACAATTGCCAAACCTCACAATTCAAATTATGGAAAGGGATACCGTAACCATAATTGAATTCGAGAATGCAATTTTACAATCACTATCTTCTTAAAATCTTTCTTAGTGAAAACATTTCCTCACAATCATTTTCATGAAGGAGGAAATCTTATGACACTTAGATTTAAACGGTGTATGTGCTCCTATCCATGTGAATTTGTCAAAACTAAAGTTTACGACAAATTCAAACTCATATGGACCGAACTTTCTTAGTCTTGATTCCTTGCCTTATGGTAGCACAGCTGCCCACCATGTCTTCCAAGTAGTTAAGCAGCTCACCCTTTACTATCAATGTACCTTTCATTGATTAAGGTGCTTTGCCTCTTATGCGTTCAAAATGAGAACTCGTAGAACTCACATGCATAATTAACTCGATTGGATTGGCACAGAAACAAAATAATGTCAACACGATAAGTTGTAAACCTCAACTCGTGTGCTAGTGATGATTGATAAGGTTTATTTGATTTGTTCTTGAAACCTTTCAAGACCATTAAAACTCCCACTGACTCCTTGACATATAAGATTCTCTTGTCAAAACATTTCTTGACGAACAAATATTCAAGAGTTAGTGTAGTTTTTATCAAAACACTTCATAAATTGGTCTTAGTTGGTCTTTGTCTTATCCAAGACATCACAACTTTCCACATTTGATGAATGTTATAAACCTTTTTAATACTTTTCACTCAATGTCACAATCTTAACTTTAAGACTTGTTATTGGAACGAAGTATGACTAATTTTTTGATTTAACCATTTCTTCAATTCTTGATTCCTCTTCTTAAACATACAATTGTACTAAGACTCACTTAGAGGATCAATTGAGATATGGTTCTTAATCATTAAGACCTATCATAAAACATAAAAGGTACTCTCCCTTCTTCTTAGAATGGAGAAACTTTTATCTTTCTGCCTACTTGATTCTTCTTATTCGTTCTGCTATTGATCTAAACCCTTTAATCAATTCAGAATTACACTTAATCTTGTAAGTATAATCATATTTACTAAGCCTTTAGTAAATCATGACGAATATCTTTGTTACTCTTATGGTGGACTTGATCAATACGCAACTTTGTGTACTCGATCTCCTAGTCCTTCACTTGACTCTTTGTCAACAAATTAGTCTAATTTCCAAATACGAAATTTCTCATTCATCGTGCAATCAAGTTGCATGATTCCAAGTTTCTGTCCAATTGAAACTTGGGCGATGAGAAACTCTCCCTATTTGGTAAATTCTCGACTTTCCATAAATAACATAATAAGAACCAAATCCATTATTGCTAATAATAGAAACATTTTAACATCAATTTTTCATGAACGACATTGTAAGGATAAATAAATAAAATTTAAAATCAAAATTTATTTTATTGCGGAAAAATTTGTCCTTACAATGCAACTCATTGAAAAACTTATGCTAATACATCTTTCTTAGCAATCTAATTCTAACTCTAAGTAGTAGCTCAAGAATCTAATCTTCGAGAAATGCGATCGAAATCCATTCCTTCACGGTTAGATTTTGCTCACTTCTTCCCTTAAGCTTCCTTTCTTTTCTTCGATCCTACAAAACATCAATTGTAATCTTATCACATTATGTATTAAGAATCTAGAATAGAAGCTTAAAAGAGTTAGTCAATGGATTTTACCTAAAGCAAAGCCATACGTTTTGACTCTCCCATCTCTTAGATCTCTTAGGTAAATAGGGCAGCTTTGTCTCCAATGCCCCTTCTCTTTGCAATAAAAGCAAATTGACTCTTTTGGAACAGAACATGGAACTACTTCAGATATTGCCTTTCTCTTATGATCAAACTTTTCGATCATAGCATGTCTTTCGTTGCCATTGTCTATATCCATAGAGGTCTTGAAGGCAGATTCACCAATCACTTTGCTTTTCTATTGCGCCAAACCATTGCTAATTCAACAGCAATAAGCATATAGGTGAGATCTATAAGGGTTATATCGCGGTTCATCGTATAGTATTCTCTTACGAACTCACTATACGAGTTAGGAAGTGACTGAAGAACCCAATCAACAACCATCTCCTTATAGACAACAGATCCCAACATCCTTAACCTATCAATGTGTGACTTCATCCCTAGGATGTGTGCACACACCGACTTTCCTTCTTTATGTTTACTTGCCAAAAGGGCTTGAGTGATCTTGAACTTTTCAAGCCTTTGAACTTGTGGGTTAGGGAGAATAATTGGAAGAGGAGGAGGAAGTGAAGCATGATCTCTTATTCCTCGATCGAATCGTGGAATATCACCTTCATGTGGAATGCTTGTTCCACGGGATTTGGGAAGACCATAGTTGTCAAACTTTGACATCTACAATACGGGAGAAAAAACGAATTCAAGTTAGTTGATAGATTGAGTCCTTAGTAAATCACCCAAATGAGATACTAAGGCTAGGACCCAACAAAATATTCTACAACTCGGGAGAGGGATGCCGTAACCCTAATTGCAGAATATTTGAAGGTAAGTGAATGACGATTCACTAATTTTCCACCATCAAAACGAAAAGAAAATTTAAGTTTTAAATCTATGAAAACTCCTAGATCCATTGAGATTCATTGAACTTTCAATGACATGTTTAAATCTCGATATGCTCCTCTTGTTTGTGACTGGGATGCCGAGGATCACAAAGCGGGTGTGAATAACCATGCAAACTTACATGGTGCCCTCACATGTTACAGTCACCTATTCGATGTGCCGGTAAACCACACACGCTCCACCGAACTATGACAAACATTGAGTCACCCTTTGCTACCTTTGCTTAGAACCATTTAGTGTGCCGGTAAACCACACACGCTCCACTAACGTCTTCGCAAGGGCACAAAGTGTAATTTCATGGAATTGCATCAATTTTACTTTTGCCTAAGTAACTAAGATTGGGAATTTTATGAAAACATTTAGTTACTTTAATAATTCATTATACTTATAATGGAAGGTTTTGTCCTATCCTACCCGTTCGGCTAACGACCCTCCACTAGTCAAGAGTGCGGTGGGTAAGAGTGGATACCCATTCAATCGCCATTTTATAGGCAATTTCCTTAAACACCCCTTATAGACTAGCTTCGTGAGTGAGGCCTACTAACGGTAAGACTGACTTTTACTCATACATATATATATATATATATATATATATATATATATATATATATAATGTTAGACTTTTAATGTTATATACAGTATAGGGTGTATTTTATACTTTCAAAATACTAGGTGGTCTAATTTAACAATTATACTTTTAATTCAATTAAATTGTAAACCTAAACTTTTATGGATTTATTAAACCTGTTTTAATTATACACCTTAATTAATTAATAAAACCATAAGGGTGTGATTTGAACTTTTTCAAAACTATACTAGTTTTAGAATTTAACATTCCTAATTAAACTTTTAATCAACTTTTAAATTGCAAAACTTGAGGGCAAGTTTTGAAACATTTCAACACATTAGGGTTTAGAATTAAAATATACATCAAAATTAAACTATTAATCAAAATTTAAATTCCAAAACTTGAGGGCAAGTTTTGAAACCTTTTTCAAAACATTAGGGTTTCAACTATTTAAATTTCAAAACAACAAAACTTTTGGGTTCAAATTTAAACTATAAAACCTAAAGGGAAAAATATGAAACTTTTCATAACAACAAGGATCAAATAACAAATAATTCAAATTAACATTTAATCACATAATTATCCATATTTGAATTATTTAATGATTTCTTGCAAAACAATTTATCAATTTAATCAAAATAATTTAAACAATTATCACATAAGGAAACAATTATCTTATTAATTGATAAATATCTTCATTTAGATCAAAATATAGTCAAATATGTCATATAATCGGATTAATATTGATCTAACATGATAAGGTAACCATCCATAAGCAAAAACAACAAGAAATCGCGAATTACCATCCATCTGACGAGTTGACTCGTCGAGTTAGGCTTGGACTCGTCGAGTCTGCATGGACTCGGCGAGTTCAGCCATGGACTCAGCGAGTCCAGCTTCCACAATCCAAAAAATTGAATTTTCCAGTTATACAATGCATCAATACAATTGAAACCAAACCAGGCTCTGATACCACTGATGGTTTTTGGTCATAAGACATCCTATGTGCTCATATAAACCCTAATGCTTGGATCTAGGTTTCTCTATTGTACATGCTTTGAATCCAAGACTATAAACCCTAATTCTAGCATATGGAAATCAATATTAACTTATAATTAGGATTATGATATTACCTTGATTGTTATGTAGCAATAACAATCCCAATTCCTCCTTGAATTGACTTTAGAAGGCTTAGAGTCACAAGTGTCACTCCTTTAATGGCTTACAAACACCATAAGCAAGAGGATGAAGAGGAGAGAGGATGGAGGCTGCCCAAAACGTGTTCTAACCCTAGAAAAGAAGTTCCCCACGTTTTTGAGCCTTAAGGGTTCTATATATAGTGAGGCTATTAGGGTTATCTAACAAGGAAACCCTAATTTGGTTGCTTAAGCCCTAAGCAACCCATAGACTCCTTTAATCAAGCCCTTGGACGATTTCCTTATGGGCTTCCCATAAGAATTCGTCCACCTCTTGATTTAAGACAATCCATGGCCCAAATTGCAATTATCTTATAATTACAATTCCAGTCCCTTAAGTTTCATTAATCTCTTTTAGTCACAAAACTAATTACTAATTAATTCCTGACTAATATTAATTAAATAATATGATTTCTCCTTTAATATATTATTCCCATAATATATTAATAAATCATATTTAATCCTTTCTCTCCATAATTCATCCTATCAAGTTGCTTTGGTGAAGGCAACCGAAAAGGACCATGCACCATCGGGTCAGGTACATACCAAAATAGTTATGGACTTAGACACTAATCCAACACTTTATTCTCATAGAATAAAAGGAACAGATCAAATTCGACTCATATGCATCTATTATTTACCAATTAAATCATGCACAACAATGTGTTTTATAACATCAAATTACTAATGCGTTTACACATCATCAATGCATAACCAACCAGAAAACAATAACCATATCTCTAAGTTTTAAGACTATATGATATTATCGCTTCGCGATCACTTGAGGTAAAACACCACAAAGTGATACCAGCAAACGCGGGTTTATTCCAATGCTCAAATCATATTCATAAGCACTCATGAACTTTGTAGCAAACCGTTGCTATGTCCAAAACCTCTTAGACAATCTACAAACAAATTCATGACAGTCTTCATTCATATTTACTTCCAAAATATGAACGACTGTGGACTGTTTGAATAATCTTATTATTCATGAAGTCAAAACATGCAAAATTGAAACAATAGATAAATAACTAACACAAGATAGTAGCTTTACTCATAAATAACACAACTTTATTTATTCATCAAATGTCAAGTACAAATTATCTATTACACGTTTCTTATCTATCTAATCTAAACTTATATCGTCCTTCAGCCCAATGCTCCTAGCGTGTTGCAAGTGTTTGACCCTACTCAGGCCCTTCGTAAGGGGATCTGCTGGGTTCTCCTCTGACGATACTCTCTTCACAATGAGGAGCCCCTCTTCTACCCGATGTCTAATAAAGTGATATTTTGTGTCGATATGATGAGATCGGCCATGATCTCTTGGTTCCTTGGTTAAGGCAACCGCTCCTTCATTATCACAAAAAATTTCCATTGGGTCCTTTATGGATGGCACAACTCCAAGGTTTCCAATGAAGCTCTTCAACCATATAGCCTCCTTTGACGCTTCGCTTGCTGCAATGTACTCTGATTCGCATGTTGAATCATCTACGGTCTCCTACTTGGAACTTTTCCAAGTCAGTGCTACTCCATTTAGGATAAAGACCCAGCCCGACTATGATCGATAATTATCCCGATCTTTCTGAAAACTAGCGTTACTGTACCCTCATACCCTTAAGTCATCACTCCCACCGAGGACTAGAAACCATTCCTTGGTCCTTCGCAAGTACTTAAGAATATTCTTAACCGCAATCCAATGAGCTCTACCAGGAGTCCCTTGATATCTGCTGACCATGCTCAAAGTGAAGGCCACATCAGGGTGAGTACAATTCATAGCATACATGATCGAGCCAACTTCGGAAGCGTAAGGTACTCGACTCATATCAACTATCTCTGCCTCTATACTCGGGCATTGAGTCTTACTCAACTTGGTATTGCTTTGGATTGGCAACTCCCCTTTCTTTGAATTTTCCATACTAAAACGCTTTAGTACCTTATCCAAGTATGTATCCTGACTGAGTCCTATCAGCCTTTTTTCCCTGTTTCTCAGTATCCTTATTCCCAGAATATAAGCAGCCTCTATGAGGTCCATCATAGCGAAACACATCTCAAGCCAAGACTTGACCTCCTGCAAGGTTGGGACGTCGTTTCCTATGAGCAGTATGTCATCGACATATAATACAAGGAAACTCACTATACTCCGATTAGCTTTGACATATACACATGACTCATCTTTGCTTCGTAGAAAACCAAACTCTTTGAACTTCTCATCAAAGCAAATATACCACCTGCGAGATGCTTGTTTCAACCCATAAATGGATTTCTCAAGTTCGCACACTCTATTTGGATGCTTCGCATCAAGAAAACCCTCTGGATGATTTATGTACACATCCTCAGCCAACTTCCCATTAAGGAAAGCAGTTTTCACGTCCATCTGCTAGATTTCATAATCATGAAACGCAGCTACCCTAATAGACTTTATTTTAGCAATTGGTGAGAAGGTCTCATCATAGTCAACTCCAAGAGTTTGAGTAAAGCCCTTCGCAACCAATCGTGCTTTATAAGTGTGCACTTTCCCATCGATGTCCGTCTTGTTCTTGAAGATCCACTTGCACCCGACTGTCTTACAACCTGGTACATTATCAACCAAATTCCAAACTTGGTTGTCGTACATGGACTAAATCTCTCTGTCCATATCCTCTTTCCATTTAGCAAACTCTGGGCCTACCATGGCTTCCTTGTAGCTGCTAGGTTCGTCCAAATTTATCAGTGTTTCATCACTAATAAATGTATCCCCTTCAGTAGTAATATGAAAACCATAAAACCAGGGTTGAACACTAACCCTACTAGAACGTCTAAGAGGTAAGGACTCATCAACGGGCTCAACAGGAGTTTCCTCCTCGGGTTGAGTACCAGTGTTAGAGGTTCCTTCATCGCTTTGCTCTTGAATCTCTTCAAGATCAAATTGCCTCCCACTGTCTTCTTGACTTATCAATTCCCTTTCTCGGAAAATTCCTCTTCTAGCAACGAAGACAACATTGTCACTCGGTCTATAGAAGAGATAGCCAAAAGACTTCTGTGGATAGCCGATGAAATAACACTTCTCACTGCGAGGTTCTAGTTTGTCGTGAGTCTCTCATCTTACGAAAGCCTCACAACCCCAAACCTTGATATGTGCCAACGAGGGAGCCTTCCCTGTCCACATCTCGTGAGGAGTCTTGGAAACCTTCTTAGTGGGAACTAAGTTAAGTATATGGGCGGCAGTCTCTAAGGCATACACCCAGAAAGCTATTGGTAACGAAGCCCGACTCATCATAGAATGAACCATGTCCAACAAGGTCTGATTACGTCTCTCAGCCATACCATTCAATTGTGGCGTTCTCGGAGGCGTCAATTGCGAAACAATTCTGCATTCTTTTAGTTAGTCGAGAAACTCAAGACTTAGGTACTCTCCTCGTCGGTCTGACTGAAGCATCTTGATTTTCCTGCCCAGCTAATTCTCCACTTCATTTTTAAACTCTTTAAACTTTTCAAAGGTTTCTGACTTTTGCTTGATTAAGTAGATATATCCATATCTGCTATAATCATCCGTAAAAGTCACGTAGAAGCGACAAGCATCCCTTGTGGTGGATCTAAAGGGCCCACACACATAGGTGTGTATGAGATCCAATAGACCCTCACCCTATCACAAGTGCCAGTGAAGGGTGACTTGGTCATCTTCCCAAGTAAACAATATTCACACACGTCATCGTCCCTAAGGTCGAATGACTCCAACACACCATCCTTTTGGAGTTGGGCTATGCGTTTCTTGTTGACATGGCCAAGGCGACAATGCCACAAGCATGCTTTATCTAGACTAGTAGACGAATCAATATTCAAAAGATCATTTCCTAAATTATCAACAACCATCACAGATTCATAAATCCCATTACAAGGTAATGCATTGAAATAAAAGACACCATTCAAATAAATATTAATAGAACCATTACTATTATCAAATGAGTATCTGAAACCTTGTCTAAACAATCCATGAAATGAAATGATGTTCCTTGCCATATCTGGAGAATAGCAACAATTATTTAAATCTAATCCTAACCCATTACTCAACACTAAAGAATAAATTCTGACTCTAGTCACAGGCGACGATCTTCTGTTTCCCATAATCAAGTTCATCTTTCCATGCTCCGCTTCCCTACTTCTTCTTAGGCCCTGCAAATCAGAACAAATGTGGAAACCACATCCTATATCAAGAACCCATGAAGTAGCAAATGATGATTTTTAGATTTAATAGAATACATACCTGCAAAGGTGGGCTTTGTCTTCCCATCCTTTATGTCTTGCAGATACTTGGCACAACTTCGTTTCCAGTGGCCCTTTTCGTGGCAATAGAAGCACTCTGCTTCCTTGGGGTCAGAGGAGGGTTTAGCAGAACTTGCTTTGGTCCAACTAGAGGATGAACCATCATGGGACTTTCCCTTTCGGTGGCTCTTTGAGGGAGCCTTCCTCTTCTTTCCCTTCCCTTGGCCAATTGCCATCACAGAAGCAGCCACAGCAGGGGACGGTGCAACAGATTTGTCTTTGAGGTTGCTCTCAGCAGTCCATGGATCTTGCTCAAGGAGACCTCTTCCTTATTCATGTGGTAGGTCATTCTGAACTGGTTGTAGCAGGAAGGCAAGGAGTGAAGGATTATGTCGATAGCCAAATCCTCATCAAACTTAACATTAAGTTTGAGAAGACGATCAACATACCTCTGCATATTCTGTAAATAAGAGGTTAGGGATTCTCCACTCCCCATCTTAGCGGTGATCATGTTAGTAATGATCTCATAGTGCTCTTGCCTCACGCTTTGGTGGTACCTGTCCAGCAAATCTTGATGCATTTCATACGGATACATGTCCTCATAGGACTTTTGGAGTTCTTCATGGTGGCCAACATGATGCAATGAACTTTCATAGCATCAAGCTTGTGGGCCTCAAAGGCGGCCAACTCTTCAGGAGTAGCAACATCTGGGATGATCTTCTCAAGCTTCTCATCGAGGACATATTCTTTGTCCTCGTAGCGAGTGATCATGCGAATGTACCTCATTCACTTGTTGAAATGTGACCCATCAAATGTCATCTTTTGACATAGGTTCATCAGCAAGAATGACCCAGAAGCGTTGTTGTTGTTGTTAGCAGACATCTGAAAAAGAAAGGAACAAAGTTTGATTAGAAAATGAGTCCCTAATTAAACACCCAAATGAGAAATTAGGGCTAGGACCCAACAACATTATTTACAACTTAGAAAGGGATGTCATACTCTAAAAGTAAATAATTTGAAGGTAAGTGAATGACGATTCACTAATTCTCACCATGAAAAATGAAAAAGGAATTAAGTTTTAAATGTATTTGAAAACTCCTAGATCTTTGAGATTCATTGAACTTTTCAATGGCATGTTTAAATCTCGATATGCACTTCAAATTTACGACTGGGATGTCGAGGATCGCAAACAAGTTGTGAATAACCATGCAAATTAACATGGTGCACTCAATGTCTCTATCACCTAATCAATGTGTCGGTAAACCACACACGCTCCATTGATCTATGACAAACATCGAGCCACCCTTTGCTACCAATGTCAACCCCAAATTAGTGTGTCGGTTAACCACACACGCTCCACTAACGTTTGACAAGGGTACTGAGTGTAATTCCATGGATTAGCATCATTTTCACATTTTACCCTAAAGCAACTAAGATTGGGAATTTGTAAAAAAACATTGTAGTTACTTTGTATCATTTATTATACTTTTAATGAGGAGAGGATTGCCCTATCCTACCCGTTCGGCTAACAACCCACCACCAATCAAGCAAGCGGTGGGTGTGAGTGTACACCCATTAAGCGCCATTTTATAGGCAGCAACCTTATACCCACATTATAGACTGGCTTCGTGAATGAGGCCTACTAGCGGTAAGACTAGCACTTTAAGTTATACATATATATATTAATTAATCTTGTAATAATATAATAGTATAGGGTTGAATTTTAAACTTATAAAACTCTAAGGGTTTGAAATTTAAACTATTCAAAATTAAACTTTTAATCATAAAATTTAAATTTCAAAACTTGAGGTCAAGTTTTGAACTTTTCAAAACACAAGGGATCAAATAACAAATAATATAAATTAAACAATTAATTTTTATGCTTATCTATATTTGACCTAATCCAATTTTAGTCACAAGATAATTACCAAATAATTTAAATAATCCATATTTATCACATAAAGAAACTATTATTTAAAGGATTTGAAATTATCTTTTGTTTTGGTAAGGATAATCTTCCAATAACATTAAAATTCATATTTTATTAGTTTAAAACAAATTAGGCAATTATCATTCATCAAAACTGCAAGAAAATCCTAAATATGCACTGTCTGACTCCTGGACTCGCCGAGTCAGTCCTGAACTCGCCGAGTCTGGCCAACTCGCCGAGTCCAGATACTGACTCGCCGAGTTGAGTCGAACAGTGGCCAAAAAACGATTTTTCAGTTGAAACACAACAATCACATCACATACAACAGAAACCAATCAAGGCTCAGATACCACTGATGGGTTTTATGCATAAGAACAATCTTATGTGCTCATACAAACCCTAATGCTTGGATCTAGGTTTCTCTATTGTACATCCAATGTCTCCGAGACATATAACCCTAGATCTAACATGTATAATTCGAAATTAACATTATAAGAACATATCTAAGTGTTTACCTCTTTCAAATTGCTTGGAATCCTTTGAATCTTCTTGATCGTGAGCTTAGAGTCATAATTGTAACTCCTCTAATGGTTCACAAATCCCACAAGCAAGAAGGCAATATGAGAGAAGGGAAGAGATGCTAAAATCGACCCTAGGGTTCTCTTGGAATTAAGTGTAGCCGATTTTCATAGCCCAAGGGTCATATTTATACTGTAGGCTGATAGGGTTTCAGTCTAAACCCTAATGGACAACTTAGCCCATTAGTCCAGCCCAAGGAACCTTCTGGAATAAGGCCTTGGACAAAAATATGATGATCCTTCATCATAATTTCGTTCCCCCTTAGGCCATTAGGTTTCCCAGCCCAAAACTCAACTATCACACATTTGACAATTTATGCCCCTTTATTTAATTAATCTCTTTTAGTCACCAAATTAATTCCTAATTAATTTATGACCAATACTACTTAAATAAATATTATTTCTCCTTTAATATATTATTCTTATAATATATTAATAAACCATAATATTCTCTCTCTCTCTCTCTCTCTCTCCTTAAATTACCTTGTCAAGTTGCTTGGGTGAAGGCAACCCAAAAGGACCATGCACAACAGGGTCAAGTACATACCAAATATAGTTTTGGGCTTAGACACTAATCCAACACTAAGTGCACATGAAACCCTAAATGATTTGGATCTATGTTTCCTTTAATTAAACATGCATTATTATTTTTCCAAAGCATTTTCCTAACTAGCATACAAATTGTCAAATGAAAAATACAACTAGTTAGATGACTTACCTCTTAGAAGGACCTGTAGTTCTTAACCTTTGAAAGCTTCAACACATCAAGTGTGATGCCTCTAATGGTTCACAAACACCATATGCAAGAGGATGGATTAAGAGAATAATCTATTTATCTTAAAGAGAAGAGGCAACCGATTTTGGTCTATAGAGGGTTCTATTTATAGTGTTAGACATTCTAGGGTTACACTTGGTAAACCCTAATAACCCATGACTTTCCACATTCTGATGCTCCATGGGTTTAACCTCCATGGACTATCCATGGATTAGTTTAGCCCATAATCATGGATCATAAGCCCACACTACAAGAATGTTTGATTTACATAATCAATCCCCATATATTTAATTAGTATCTTTTGATCACAAAATTAATACATTAATTATTGATCAATACTAATTAAATAATTCCATATTAATATATTATACTTGTAAGATATTAATAAACCATAAATAACCTTATTCTCAAAAATCCATCCTATCAAGTTGCACCGGTGAAGGCAACCCAAAAGGACCATACTACAATCGGGTCAAGTACATACCAGTTATAGATATGGGCTTAGACACCTAATCCAACAGTCTCCTACTTGGATAAGTCTAATAACTATTATTGCTAATGTACTTCAGGATCCGACTTAGCAATCGTAAGCTTTCAAAAGCCTTTGTCGAACTCTGACCTAGTCAGTGACGTGTCTTTCAGATAAGAGATCATATAATCCTTTGTTCTCAAGATATCAGCTGGACAAATACATGGAACAATGTCATACTTATTGTCCAAAATTTTGTTTCCCTATTTCCGATTCATCTGACATAGAACATAATTGAACACATTAATTTAGTTCTAACCCGGCCCAACACATAAGTCAAAACAGAATCTTCGAGGGGCCCAAGATATCACTTTTAATCCTCTTAGGATAAAAGGGAACATATAAACTTCGACTCATATGCTTGTACTAACTATTCATTGAATTATACACAACAACACGTTTTATAACATTGAGTTGCCGATGCGTTTTCGTACTATCAATGTACACCAACTCATAGTCAACAACTCATATATCTAGGTTTGACGATTTATATGATATTATCATCTCACGATCACTCATGATAAATTCCATGAAGTGATTCAAGTGAGCGCGAATTGAATCCAATACTCAAATCTTATTTCAGAAGTACCCATGAATGATGTAGCAAACTTGTTGCTATGCCTAACTCCTTAGACAATCTTATAAGCCAACTCATGACAGTCTTCTTTCATACCTACTTCCAAAGTATGATCGACTATGGATGATTTGAATAATCTTATTATTCGGGAAGTCAAAACATGCAAAGTGAAACACAAGAATAATACTAATCCTATATGGCCCCAAACTTGTGAGCGTAAATAAAACACCTTTTATTTAATCACCATATTGATTACTCATTATTCATTGTATAATGCTTCGATTGATCAACTTAATACTTGAATTAAAACAATAGTTATTTCATGCTCCAAGCATGCACACTATGTTTATCTATGGTCCTTACTTTGTGAAATAAATCAATTTGATTTCCAATTCACATCATTTCAAAATTCCAAATCTTCAAGTGTAAGAATACCAAATTCGTGCCGCTATTAGAATGTATTAGTTCTAAACTATTATGCAAACATTCCTTTGGAGATTGTTTCAAGACAATTCCATGGAAATGAAGTCTCAAATTCAAAGTACATTCCTTTGGACATCCTTCCTTTGAATAAAAGTTTCTAACTTACTCATATATTCTTGATATCCAATTCCTATTATGGAGACTTTTCCATAATTGCCATATGACTATCCATTCTTAACAGAATCTTATCTATTCAGAATTATATCAACATGGTTAATTCATTACTATACTTCCAATTATCCATAAGCAACCAATCCTTAGCGAACCTTAGATTGTCCCTGACAGTTGTTTAACCACTTTAGTCATATTTAGTTCTAGTCGTTTTTCCCTCTTAATGCCCTAGGAATTTGGAAAACTAGAACACAAGAATATTATATCATATGCACTCGACCCTATATCCGAAGTATGTAGGACACGATTCATAATGTCTTACATAAAGACATGATACTTGATCAGTCTTTTGCTATAATATTTTTATTTGCTAGGTTCTCACAATTCGAACTATGAAGAGGGATTTTGTAATCATAATCGAATTTGAGAATGCAAATAACATTTCCATATATAGAATTTCCTTATGTCGAATCTTTTCAACATAACATTCATATACGTCTTTGACTAAATTTAAAAAAAAAATCTCAGTCTAAGCTTTTAGAATTGAAAATTGAAGTATAAGTTCCTCTCCCTTAATTATAGCAAAACAACTTTTTCAAACCCTGCAACTTTGCGAATTGAAAACTTTGTTTTCTATAATTAACATTTCTAACTTGCAACACTTACCATAATAATTATGCTCCCACTAGCATAATAATGATTATCTTACTGGCATAACATTTATGCTCCCACTAGCTTTGACATGTATCTAAATCAGTTGGACTTCTAGAAATCAATACTTATTGACTTTCTTCCCAAAGTTCAGATTTCTGATACTAGATGCTTCAATAAACCTTCATCTAAGCTTCCCAAATTCATACACTTTTCCTTAGATAGCTCACATGTTTGTCTAAACTATTTCAGAACTTACAACAATAAGTTGTGAATTTTAGACCTTTTTGCAATTTCTCACAATTCGAACTATGAAGAGGGATGCCATAGTCATAATCGAATTTGAGAATGCAAATATCATAAATGATATCTCCTTAAAATCTACTTAATGAAAGCGTTTCCTTACAATCATTTTCATGAATTGGAGAGAAAACCTTATGACACTTAGATTTTATGGTGTATCTGTTCCTATGCATGTAAATTTGTCAAAACTATAATCACAAGACAAGATTAGTGACAAATCCAAACTCATATGGATTGAACTTGTTCAATCTTAATTTCTTGCCATCCGACAGCACAAGGGCCTACAATTGCTTCCAGGTTGTTATGCAAACAATTTAGAGCTCATGTGCATAGTCAACTTTAACTGGAATGAGCCCATAAACAAGAATATGTCAACAATATAGGTTACAAACCTCAAGTTATGTGCCAGTGATTAATAATAGGTTTATTCTTGATTAGTTCTTGAAACTTGTCAAGATCTTTAAGAGTCCCACTGTGTCACACCCCGAAAATCGAAGGCGGAAACATTCCCGGGGTTGACTCCACGTTGAGTATCAAATCCAATGCACATAGTAAGTAAAGTAGAACAACCATTACATTACATATAGAAAAGTTTTACATTTGTTTCAAAAGATATAGTTATACAATTGTGATACATAGTATAAACATAAACAAAACGAACGGGTCTTGTACGCACTCCATCCTGGATCAAGTGGATCTTCGGGTACCTGTTCTATCAATGACCGGAGAACACAAGCGGTTTGAAAATCAGCATAACGCTGGTCAGTTCATAAGTGGTTTTTGTTTTGTGAAAATGTTCATGTTTCCTTTCTGTTTCTGAAAATATAACACACGCCAAGAAAATCCCACATTTTCTTACAGAGGTTGGTTTTTGTTTCACATTATGTAAAGTAAAGTTGTACACTAAAAACACGTTTACCCTTGTGAAAAATGTACATTTAGGTTATTTGTTTTGTTATACTGTTCTGGTTATGTACCAAAGATTCCCAGGAAAGTCCCATACTTTCCTGATTGTATATTACCAATTGTAAAAGATGTAAGGTTATCCAGTTTGTTACACTTTTCTAGTTAGGTAAATGTTTCCCCAGGAAAGTCCCATACCTTCCTGATTATTGATTACCGTATGTAAAAGATGTACTCTTATTAGACCTGGTTATGTACAAGGTTTCCCAGGAATGTCCCATACTTTCCTGAATGTTGGTTTCCAATGTGAAAGATGTTTACCGAAACCTGTTTTTTTTTTGTGAAATGTATAAAGTTGTTCATTATTACTATAAGTAAATCTCTGTTATCCTAATTGCGAGTTCCATAACCATACGATAGACTAAACCTGTGGCAATAAGTAGTCCACATCTTTATGACTTTCGTCACCCTTGAACCATTTCGGTTCGGCTGTAGCTAGCAGCCAAGTGTGGGGTAGTCAGCCCCGTATAGATCTATACACTCAAATCACGCTCTCTAATCCCAGAGATTCTGGTTACGGGTGTATTCCTCCACTCGCGTATCTCTGTGGAGTGTTCGCCGAGGACGTGTCTCCAATCATATAGGAATAACAAATTTACTAGTAATAATATGATAATCCTCCACTCGCGTATCTCTGTGGAGTGTTACCGAGGATAAGACAGTGTACAAGTTTTATGTTCATATGTTCTAATGTCATGCTTTTAACTGATAAAATATGGAAAACCATTTGTGAAATATATAAAACATAACAGTTTATAAACCCATTTCACAAATAATATGTTTACATAATCTACATGTTCCAACGGTTATCAGTTGTATCAATCAGTGTTAAAAGCATATAATTGTGAAATACACACACGAAAACAAGTTTTTGAGTACAAGAAAACCCTTGTACTTTGCTTGTGTCCCCCCCCCCCCTAAAAATAGTGAAAACATTGAAAAAGGGTAGGGGTATGAACTCACCAGACTCGGGAATGCGACAGTTTCGGTCACTAGACGTGGGTTCGGGGCTTGATTACTTGCGATGTCCCTATGTAAAATGAAATAATGTCCATATATATTCAATTAGATTTACAATTACTAATTGTATAGAACATTACACTCCAACGAGGTTAAACACCTCAAAACGAGTGTTTGGAGTGACCCGGGTGACATCTACGGACGTATAATGGCACTAGGGACTTGGGATTTGAGTTTACTCTCCAAGAGTAAACATTTAAAGGAGTTTACTTCCATATATCACACACACACATGAGTTCACGGCCGTGAACTCATGTTTGGGTAGTTTTGGGTGTTTTATGGCTTGAATGGACATGGGGATTGCTAGAATGGATTTATCAAATGCCTTGGATTAATTTGTTTGGACTTATACACCATTTATGGGAGTTCACGGCTGTAAACATGGAGTTTACGGCCGTAAACTCCCCCAAGCTTAAACCAAAATTAATTTGTGGTGCTTAGGACAATCACATGTGATTCTAGTTAATTTTCCAAGCCTTGGTATGAGTTTTGGGCATCAAATGACATATAATTAGGAGTTTACGACCTTGGAGTATGTTCTATGGCCGTAAACTCTTATATGTGGTGTTTTTTTATGTTTAAGGTCTCCAAACTATTTTTAGATGGTTCTGTGATTTATTCCAAGGCTATTGGTTAAGTTTCAAGGCAATCTAACATGTAAAAAGGTGTTTACTCCCCATGTTTGAGGAGTTTACGGCCCAAGCACATGCCTTGGCTGTAAACTCTCTTTTGTCCCTTAAATTTGAAGATTTAAGTGTTTCAAGTCCCGATTTGTAAGCCTCAAAGTCGTATCTAAGTCCCAACAATGATTTGGAAGGATTAAATGGCTCTAAAACCCCATTTTTAGGTGTTTACGGCCCAAGCATGATCCTTGGCCGTAAACACATGTTCCAGGTCCTAAATCCTTGTTTAAACATCAATTTGAAGGCTAAAGAGGTTAGATAACAAGTTAGGGATGTTACCTCATTGATTTGGAGCCTTAAATCTTTGTTTTTGGACCTTTGATTATGGATGAGGAGAGAGGTTGGAGAGTGATTAAGGAAAGATGGCCAAATGCTTCAAATGGAAGCTTTGAATTATTTATATAGTGTTCGGGAATTGGACACGGTGGAATTCTACCCGATACCGGCGTTAGGCAGGGCTTTTGGTCGCACGCGACCAAATTGCCGTAACCCGATATGGTCGATTCTAGAATTATTCCGATAACTATTATGGGGTGTTAGAATGATTTCAAATGGAATTAAGACACCCATTAAGTCTTTTTAGATCAATACAAGTTAATGACTTAATTAAACGGCGAAATCGGAAATAGATTTGGAAACAGCGTTTGGTTGATCGAATTGGATTACAATTTGAGTTATAAGAAGTGATATGGAATTTTGGGTTGTTACACACTAACCTCTTGACATATAGGATTCTCTTTGTCAAGAAACATTCCTTGACAACCAAATATTCAAGGGTTAGTGCAGTTCTTATCAAGACAAACACTTTTGAGAATCGGTATTAGTTGATCTTTGTTTTATCCAAAACATTACAACTTACCAATTTCAAATGTACAAGAGTAGAAAACATTTTACTCTATAGTTGTTGATATGTCACTCAATATACAATCTTGGAATATGACACTAGGATTTGATTTTGGAACGAAGTATCAATCATTTTAATTGATTTAACCATTTCAACAATTCTTGATTCCTCTTTTTAGCCAAACAAATGCACTAAGGTGTCCTTAGAGGATCAAGTTGTGATATGGTTTCCATAATCATTAAGATTATCATAAAACACGATACTCAAGTACTCTCCCATCTTTTCAGATTGGAGAAACTTTTATCTTTCTGCCGACTTTGATTCTTCTTATTCGTTCTGCTATACCTTGAGACTTTTCAATGACCTAGAATTTTACTTAATCTTGTAAGCATAACCATATTTACTAACTTTAGTAAACCATAACGAATAGTCTTATTGTTCTTTGTGGTGGACTTGAATAGTGCACAAGAATCTGTACTCGATCCCTTAGTCCTTCACTTGACTCACATTTACATGTGAACAAGGAATTAATCCTAATTTCCCAAAGATGAAGGTTCTCATACATCACACAATACAGGTTGCATGATTCCAAGTTTCTATCCAACTGAAACTTGGGTGATGAGAGTCTTTCCTTATACCCCCCTTATAGACCGGCTTCGTGAATGAGACCTAGTAACGGTAAGACTGACTTGTCTAACTTTTAATATTGTAAATTATAAGGGTTGAGTTTTAACTTTTAAAACTCTTGGATGTGGAATTAAAGTTTCATTGATGAGACTCTACAAATTCCAAAACTTGAGGGCAAGTTTTGAAACTTGTCAAAAAATTTCACATTCATAACGTATGAGTTTGATGTGTGTTTTATGAAAAGACTCTTGATAATCCATAACTTGAGGTCAAGTTATGGAGTTCATTAAAACATTTATGAAAAGACTTTTCATGTTCCATAACTTGAGGACAAATTATGGAACTCATTAAAGTATATTTAGATCAATTCTAGCAAGGAAAAATTATCATATAATATTCTATTGATCTATTCTAACTCATGTAGCAGGGCAATTCATATCAAATAATACAAATAATTAATCTTAATATTTGACAATTGTCCTTTCATTTTCATAACATATGAGTTTAATGCCATTTTAATGAAGAGATCTTTCATTTTCCATAACTTGAGGACAAGTTATGGAGGTCATTAAAATTCATTTAGATCATATTTCTAACAACTTAAATTATCACATAATTCATGATCTAACTAAACTTATAATCAAGACAATTCTAAATCAATAATTTTAAAAGCAACTTTGTTTATCATATAAAACAACAATTATTTTAAAAACTTGCACAATTATCTTGTGGTTGGATGAGTACAAGCACTACCATATCATAAAAAATATTTCCAATGATCTAAAAAGTTTGTGGTAGTGTTCCTAATCCAAACCAGGCCAAGAAACTTGAAATTCTGCAAACAGGTGCATCACCACGTCGTGGTAATAGCTGCCACGTCATGGTGGGCAGGCAGAAACGAAATTCGTAAATTTTCTCGCTTTGAAAAACAATAAAGCAACAAGTATAATAGGAAACAAGCATATGCTCTGATACCATTGTTGGGGTTTGAGCATTATACCACTTCCTAAGTGCAGATGCAACCCTAAATGCTTTGGATCTATGTTTTCTCTAATTATACATGCATTATCATTTTTCCAAAGCATTGTCCTGTCACACCCCAAAACCACGAACGGCGGAAACGTTCAGGGGTGGAGGACGTCATGTACAGTATCACAACAATGTAATATAATAAACAAGCAACAACATCATCCATTGCATTATAAGTAAAGTTTTAATACATGTGTGTTCTTTCATTGTAGTAAGACACGAAAAATATATAATCAAAATAAAAGACGAGACTTGTCTGCTCCGTCTTCTCAAAACCTGGTGATGCAGCGCAAAAAAACAACACAAAGATAACCAAGAATGAACCTGTTGATTCTAAAAGAATAGCCAGGACAATCTCTTCAAAACCACGTTGATTCTACGAATACCGTGGGATTGGCTTCAAAATCTGGGTTAACACACAGAATTTGGGAGAAAATCGAAAGTTCATAAAATTGATGATTGACCATCCAAATTACATCAAAAACAGTTAAATAAGAAGCAGAAATTAAAATGAAACCCTAAAAGTCCATGGGCCAAATACAAACCCAAAAACAAAACCCAAAAATTAAGGAAAAATAACAAAAATTGCTCATAACTCCATTTAGAAAGCGATTTATGGACTCAAAAATGGGTAAGTCCCCTTTGGGAACTTATCTAGACGTGCTCCTTGCTCCAAGCTTCGATTTGACTGGTCGTAGGCCCAAAACGGAGATTCGTAGCCAAAGTTATGGCCATTTTCGTGAAGCCCCTTTAGTCACACGATCGTGGGCCTCTAGGAACGCAAGGGCCCGATCCTCCACACTAGGGCCTGCATCACCTGGCCATCGTACCTGTCTACTGTTGACCTGAGAATACAAGTTATTTTGAAAGAGAGTATCAGCTTTAAAGCTGGTGAATTCATAAGTATTTAAGTGTCATTGTCTTGCTTACTAAAAGCTGTTTTAAAAGTCATGCAAACCTTTAAATGAAAATGTTGATGTAAGTATGAAAAGCCCTAGAAAATCCCTTATTTTCTATCAGTTTGAGATGTAGTCTTCTACTAAGACCCGAATGTTTTGTTATGACAATGTAGTCTTCTACCAAGACCTGAATGTTTTGTTATGATAATGTAGTCTTCTACCAAGACCCGAATGTTTTTTATGAAAATGTAGTCTTCTACCAAGACCCGAATGTTTTGTTATGATAATGTAGTCTTCTACCAAGACCCAAATGTTTTGTTAGTAAAATGATAGTTTTTCCTTCAATTGTTTAGTACTAAAGTACTTAGTCTAACTCATTGTTTATGTGAAAGTATCACAAAATAAAGTAAACAGGAAAATGTAATACTGTAAGTGTTGTCACTGGGTACTAGGACTAACACAACATCGCATTAAGCGAAATATGTAACCTAATGAACATCCGAAGATTGTCCAGAAAAGTATTAATGTAAGTGTCATCGCTGGGTACTAGGAGTAACACATCATCGCAATAAGCGAAAGGTATAACCTTATGAACAATCGAAGATTGTCCACTTGTCCTCTGCAACAGCAGCAAGTGGGTGGAGGGGTTAGCCCCGATTATCGATCTAACTAGTATAAGTAGTAACCTTAGACCTTCGTAGATGGTCATCGACCACTGGTGCTAATCAGTGGGGTTCGGAATGGTAAGTCCCGCCGAGATATCCCATTGAACCGGGATAGGAAAGATAATTTACACAGAAAGTACTAATAAATCATCCTCGTAGTTCTAAGTATAAGTATCCAGGTAAGTGAATACAGGATAATGCACCTATGTAAAAGTGTTTCTGTATGGTATTCATGTAAGTGTGTTCATGTAATAGGTATGTATATGTAAACATATTCATGTATTAGGTAAGCATATGTATATGTAGTCATGTATCAGGTAATGTACTAGTATAGACTCATGAATGAACTAACTCTTGTGTGATTCCTTGTAATAGGAGTAATGTTTGATATCTTCAAATTATCCCTATGATAATTTACTGAAATATAATTGGTTGATCATGTAGGTTTATACACTCTTACTACTCAAGGGTGTGGGAAACTAAATGAAAGGTGTAAACTATAACATCAATACATATATAAGAATATAAGTGTATATGCATAGTTTAGTTCAAGAATGAAAAATGGTTTTGTAAGACATCTTATGGGTTTTGAACAATAATTAACAATGACTTGATGTCATTTTAATAAACATTTCAAAAGTAAAACATTTGATAACAACGTATTTTTAAGATTTAGAACCATTTCATGCATCATATTTTGTAGTATGTGCAATCTGTTAAATGGCAAACATAGTTATAAAATACATATCAATGATTTAATAACATGTTTGTTTCTACTTGTATCCCCCCCCCCCTTTTAAAGCATTTTAAATCATTTAAAACATTGATTAGGGGTATGAACTCACCTGTAGTTGGTGATTGGGATGAACTGAACGGTATAGGATTGCTAGATGTCAAGCGAGGACTTGTACACACACTACGATCCTAATGAACATATAATCATACATATATGCACTCAATTAGTCTCAATTACTAATTGATAACGTTAAGACATCCTAGACATAATAAACACTTTATATAAGTGTTTTAAGCCCTAAGGATTGCATCTAAGTTATTGTGGGACAAGGCACTTGTGTTTAGGGTTCCAAAGGACCCCATATATGAGTTTACTCCTCATATACCAACACACATGGAGTTTACGGTTGTAAACTCTTGATTTTACGGCCGTAAACTCCCAACCATGGGTGTATTGTGTGTTTTGAAGTTCCAAATGATTCCTAGAATTATTCCAACTTGGTGGTTAAATTCTTGGAAGGGTTTAAGGCCTAGAAACACTCCCTAGAGGAGTTTACGGCCCCAAGGCCATTTCCCTTGGAGTTTACGGTTGTAAACTCCCTTGGAATGTTGTTTTTGTTGTTTTCAAGCCTCATGCACAAGTGGTATTTGTTCTAGACTTTTATTCCAAGCATATGAAGACCATTGACACACTTTGGTGCCCCTTAAATGAGTTTACGGCCCATGAACCATGTCATGGTCGTAAACTCACTTTGAAATGTGATTCTTATGTGTTTAAGGCTCTTGATTTATTGGGAACAAGTCTAGGTAAAAGTTCTAAGGCTTTAGGGAAATTTATAACTAAAGATGTTCCTTAGAGTTAGATTTGGGGGTTGGACATCAGGTCTTAAGGTAATAAGAGCTTAAATTTGAGTTTGAGCAGTAGTAGTGTATGTTGGGCATGCCCTCATGGTACGTTGCATGTTACGGGTTTCAGCCCGTTACCTTTTCTTAGAGAAAGCAGTACGTTGGGTGTAAGGATGTGGTACGTGGGGCGTACTCACCAGAAGTCTTTATGGGCCATTTTTGGGCCTTGATTAGTTGGTCAAGTATGGGAAGGGTAAAATAGTCTTGTACTCGTTAGCATGATAGAATATGGTTTATACCTTTGATTATGGATTATTAGACTAATTATTGATTAAGGATGATTTTTGGATATGTTTAGTGTTAGGAGCCCTGTAGCAGCAACGCGTGTATGATTCGGTTAACTCCAAATTGAGGCGAGTCTCCTCACTGTACTTGTGGGTCGAAGGCACTAATGTCGACCCATCAAATTATGTTTATAGGATGATAGATGTCTTTGTGACACTTGTTGATATACCTGTATGTGCTTGTTGTCTTTGTGAATCTTGGTGATATGACTGTATGCTCAGATGTAGGGGTGAAATAGACTCGTACCGGTTGAAAAATATCGAAGGGGACGGAAGGGACTCAACGAGTCGAAAGGGACTCAGCGAGTCGGAAGAGACTTAAATAGTCAAAAAGGACTCATGGGTGAAATAGGCTTGTTAAATGTTTTAGTATGATATGTATGTATAATATGTATGTTTGGTATGTGGTACTCTGGGGAATTCACTATGCTTTGTGCTTACAATTTATGTTTATGGTTTCAGATACTTCCGGTACGAAAGAGAAGGGCTCGTCATGATGGCACAACATCCCCTAGAGTTTTATTCCGTAGTAGTTGTTTATGACTTTTACTCCGATGTTTAAATATTATTTTTCACCATTAATGTTCTTTTGGAACAAATTGTTGTATGGATTAATGTTTTAAAAATGAAAATTTTTCCATAGATTTTTGGGACGTTACATCATCATGTCATCTCAGCACCACAGCACGGCATCATTAATGACTGATATGTCACCATACAACGTCAATTAACAACTATGTTAATCGGTTAAACGGTCAGCATTGAAACAAATTAGAAAATATAGCGTCAAAATTACTCTTTTGTAAAAACATATATATTGTATTAATTTGAAAATGAAAATAACATATTTTAAAATCGAAATTTTTAATAAATTTAGCGTTTTCTAAAAAATTCCTTAAGAACTCATGCTATATATCATTTACCATCGCATAGACAAAATTATTAACATCATGACATTTTCTTAAAAATTTATGTTATACACCGAGTCACACCCTGTGACTCACTGTTCACACTCGACACTACAAAAAGGGGACAAACTCGGAGACTCGCGAACAGACTCGCCGAGTCAGATAAACGACTCGCCGAGTTGTTGCCATGCAACCACTAAATACACAGATTTGCTCGGTTTCAGTCCATGCCATTCACAGATCTGGGTTCCTAGAGCATAAATATCACGTAAAGTTTCCAACTTTACGTGTAGATATTCACCAATAAGGGTTGTAGGGTTCAAAATGCACCCAAAAGGGTAGATCTAGGGACTTCATGCAATGAGGGTCCATAAAGGCTACAGATCTGAGCTCCTGGAGCTCAACCATGCCTAGATCTAAGGGCCAAACAGCTTATCATGAGATACTTTGCACATACAAGCTTGGGGATTGGATCAAGAATGTCTCAAATGAAGCAATAAGCATAGAAACAGGGAGAAAACGGGATATACCTTAATGGAACTGCTGGGAGAGCACAAGGATGCTTGGATTGCTTCCCTTCTTCTGGATCTACTTCCCTTCTTCTTCAAAACCTTCAAGAACACACAACAATTGCTTCAACTCTTCAAAGAACAAGCTTGAACGAGGGTTGGGAGCTCTGGGGGGGTGAATGGGGGATGGCCTGGGGCGGATGTGTTGCTTAAATAGGGTGCAAACCCCTAAAACTTAGGGACTCATCCAACAGCGGTGACTCGCCGAGTCCGGAATATGGACTCGCCGAGTCGCCAACTTAAACATGTCCCGGGTCCTGTCTCGACTCGGCGAGTCGGACCTATGACTCGCCGAGTCCAAGGCTAAAAATGGAAAATACTCAAATAAGATTTGCGTACCAGGAACCAGGTGCTACAAATCTCCCCCACTTATTTTAGACTCCGTCCTCAAAGTCTGCTGCTCGATCCTGAAACAGCTCGGGATAATGCTCCATCATCTCGTCCACCGGCTCCCAAGTCCATTCCGAACCCTTGCGGTGCTGCCATTGCACCTTCACTAGCTCCACCCTCTTATTCCTCAAATCCTTCGACTTCCTGTCGAGGATTGCGACTGGACGCTCAATGTAACTCAGGCTATCATCAACCTGAATATCCTCCATGGGTACTACTGCTGAATCGTCCACTTGGCACTTCCGCAGTTGAGAAACATGGAAAGTGTTGTGGATTTGGCTGAGCTCGACTGGCAGATCCAGCCTATACGCCACCTTGCCCACCCGGGCCACAACTCGGAATGGTCCGATGAACCTCGGACCTAACTTGCCTCACTTCCTGAATCGAATGACGCCCTTCCAAGGCGACACCTTCAGGAGAACCATATCCCCGACTTGGAATTCCAAGTCGGATCGACGCTTGTCGGCATAACTTTTTTGCCGACTCTGAGCAGTCTGAAGCCTGCTCCGAACCTGTTGGATCCTATCGGTCGTCTTGAGCACCACTTCGGTGCTCCCCATGACTCTCTGGCCAACCTCACCCCAGCATCTCGGGGTCCTGCACCTCCGACCGTACAACATCTCAAATGGGGAACGGTCAATACTCGTGTGGTAGCTGTTGTTGTATGAGAACTCGGCCAAGGGAAGATAGGTATCCCAGCTACCACCGAAATCCAACACGCATGCCCGCAGCATATCCTCCAGAGTCTGGATGGTCCGCTCGCTTTGACCATCCGTCTGCGGGTGGAAAGCGGTGCTAAAATGCAAACGAGTGCCCAACTCGTCATGAAATTTCTTCCAAAACCTGGAAGTAAAACGCACATCCCTATCCGAGACAACTGAAACTGGCACCCCGTGCCGCGCCACGATCTCCCTGATATAGATGTCGGCGAATTTCTCGGCCGATATACTCTCCTGAATCGGAATGAAGTGAGCACTCTTCATCAATCGATCCACGATGACCCAAATCGAATCCACTCCACGCGCGGTCTTGGGAAGTTTCGTGATAAAATCCATCGTGATATCTTCCCATTTCCACAACGGGATGTCCAACGGCTGCATCTTGCCATGCGGTCTCTGATGTTCGGCCTTGACCTTCCTGCAGGTCAAGAACTGCTCGACGTACCATGCCACATCCCGCTTCATGTAGGGCCACCAATAATCCGGACAAAGATCCCTATACATTTTTGGCGCCGCCTTGCGGCTAAGCGCATCGGCCACCACGTTGGCCTTCCCCGGGTGGTAAAGGATCTCGCAATCATAATCCTTCACCACATCCAACCACCGACGCTGCCTCATGTTCAGATTTGGCTGATCCATGAGGTACCTCAAACTCTACTGGTCCGTGTAGATGGTACATCGAACCCCGTAGAGGTAATGCCTCCAAATCTTGAGGGAAAAAACCACCGCCCCCAACTCCAAGTCATGCGTCGGGTAGTTCGCCTCGTAAGGCTTGAGCTGCCTCGAAGCGTAGGCAATGACATGCCCCCTCTGCATCAGCACCGCGCCCAAACCTGAAATGGACGCCTCACATAAGACCACAAAATCCTCTACGCCCTCTAGCAGGGCTAAGATTGGCGCCTCGCGCAATCTCTGTCTTAGCGTCTCAAACGCGACCTGTTGCTCAGGTCCCCACCGAAAGACTATGGCTTTCTTCGTCAGCTGCGTCAGGGGTACGGCTATCTTGGAGAAGTCCTGAATGAATCTCCGATAATAGCCTGCCAATCCTAGGAAACTCCGAATCTCAGATGGATACTTCGGAACCTCCCATCTCATCACCGCCTCGACCTTGGCATGGTCGACCAGAATCCCGTTCTGATTGACAAGGTGCCCGAGAAATTGAACCTCGTGCAACCAAAACTCACACTTGGAGAACTTGGCATACAAGCTCTCTCTCCTCAGGGTCTCCAATACCTCCCGCAGATGCTCCTCATGCTCTTCCTACGTCTTGGAGTAAACCAAGATGTCATCGATAAAGACTATCACAGACCGGTCCAGCATCGGTCTATATACGCGGTTTATGAGGTCCATGAACGCGGCTGGAGCATTGGTGAGCCCAAACGGCATCACCACGAACTCATAATGGCCATAGCGCGTCCGAAACGTGGTCTTCTGTGTATCCTCCTCCTTGACCCTCATCTGATGATAACCCGAACGCAAATCAATCTTTGAGAACCAAGATGCTCCCTGAAGCTGGTCAAAGAGGTCATCAATCCTCGGGAGTGGGTAACGGTTCTTCACCGTTAACTTGTTCAGCTCCCGGTAATCTATACACATCCGATGCGACCCATCCTTCTTTTTCACAAACAGGATCAGGGCTCCTCAGGGTGAACTGCTGGGACGAATAAATCCCATGTCTAGCAGCTCCTGTAGCTGCGTAGACAACTCCTGCATCTCGGGAGGAGCCAACCGATACGGTGCCTTGGCTATCGGAGCCGCACCAGGAACGAGGTCAATCCTGAACTCCACCTAACGTTCCGGAGGTATCCCAGGAAGCTCCTCCAGGAAAACATCTGCAAAATCTCGGACCACCGGAACCTCACTCACTGTCGCCTTACCCGCCTCCCGGGTATCCATCATATACACGACATATCCTGCGCATCCCTGCTGAAGATAGCGCCTAGCCCTCGCTGCTGAACATACAGTGGGTCCGCAAGGTGGCCTCTCGCCATGAATCACTAACTCTCCCCCACTTGGGGTCCTGACTCGCACTAGCTGCTGCACGCAATCTATCACTGCCCCATTAGGGCTCAGCCAATCCATGCCTATAATCACCTTGTTCCCACGCAGCGGAATGGGAACCAAATCTACCAAGTACAGCTCCTCAAACAAACGCAGCACGCAATCTCGAAATACCATCAATGCTCGCACCAATCGATCATCAGCAATCTCCACCTCCAAAGGGCAATCTAACTCGCCCGATGACTCATGAAACTTCTTGCTAAGCGCAAGGGAAACAAATGATCGGGATGCACCCGAGTCGAACAACACCTGAACTGGAATGTCGTTCACATGGAACGATCCTAATGCATACATATACATATAGAGCACATATCAATAACATAACATCATAAAAATAAAATAGAGGGAAAGAATCATACCCTTCACCACATCGGGTGCGGCGCGTGCCTCCTCGGTAGTCAGCTGAAATGCTCGGCTCCTCACCACTGGAGCCTCTGCCTTGCCCTGCCGGCCATCCGTGATCCGTAGGGTTGCTGGAGCTGGCGCCTTCATCGGCGCTGAAACTGTCAACTGGGGGCAATTGGCCTTCTTGTGGCCCCTCTGGTTGCAGTGGAAACACAGCAACTCAGATGTCTGAACAACTGCTGCTGGAGCAGTGCAATCCCTGCTGAAGTGCCCAGACTTGCCGCACTTGTAGCAGTCCGATGATCCCAACCTGCATGCCCCCTCGTGCGGCCTGCCGCATTTCCTGCAGCGGCTCGGTCCTGACTGGCCTTTCGGCCTCCCGTCTGATCCCTTAGGCTTCTTCCCCGAAGCCCCTCCTGTCTGACCCTCATCTGATTTCCGTTTCCGGATGTGCTCCAAATCTATCTCCCTCTCCCTCGCCCTGGCAATCATGGAGTCCAGGGTGGGGCAAGCTGAAAAACTGATGTGCTCCCGGATATCAGCCCGGAGCATGTCATGGTAGCGGGTCCTCGTCATGTCCTCATCGCCCGCATACTGGGGCACCAGCAATGCCCTCTCCCGGAACTTGGCGGTGATCTCCGCCACAGTCTCCGTCGTCTGCCTCATGTCTAGGAACTCCCTGGCCAGCTGCTGAAGCTCGACAGCTGGCACAAACTCTGCCCGGAATCTGGTTACAAAGTCCGACCAGGTCATAGCCTCGATAGTGGGGGCTCCCAATGAGTCACCCACTAACTCCCACCAATCACGAGCTCGGTCCCGCAAACACCCTGCTGCATACCTCACCTTCAACCCCTCGGGGCAGAAGCTCGTCAACTGTGCAGACTCAATGTCTGCAATCCATCGTCTGGCAGCAATGGGGTCTTTCGCCCCGTGAAAATCCGGCGCACCACTGCCCCTGAAGTCCTTGAAGGACAGTGTGCGAGGTCCTGACTGGCGGGATGCCATGTCACTCCTGAATGCCTGAAGGCGATCCTCCATCAACTCAATGATCCCCTCCTTGATCGACCCGAAGATGATGGGGGTCGACTCAAGGATGCCTCTGGTAATCTCTGACGCGATGAACTCGCGTAGTCCCTCATCCACTGGGCTCGGAACCTGATCCCGAACCCGACCCCTCTCCTGAACCACCATCTCTTGACCTTGAACGTAGTACCACCATTATGGAATACAGAAATAATAACCGTTAGTGATACTAATACCTCCTGAGGGATCACATATACCGCAAGTTCCCTGGTCTCATCTTGGCCTCCCTTGGTTCGGGTACGGATCCTCTGCTTTCAGTAGTACGAGCCCATACTACCTTCCACATCTATCCGTACCTTCCTCAAGGACTGCCTCGATTCCACCAGATCCCTTTCACTACCACTGATCACTGATATACTCATCCTAGGCTTGCCCTAGGGAATCTCTGATTCTACTCCATCCAGTCCTCAGCTGCTGCAGGCCTCCTTGTAATGCCAATTAGCCATTACCCGAATACCATCACATGTGATGAGGCTCAGATAATCCTTCGAGTAACAGACTCACCCCTATAACGGTTAGACTCAAACGAGAGCTGCGCTATAGAGTCAAATCCAACACTCTAAGATTATTCAACCCTGATCACATGTGATGTGACGTACTCGCCTAATGGCTAACTCCCATCACTTAGAGTCCCGCGAAGCACAGAGCAAGCAACATTCAGACAAAAGGAAACAACCTCAAGCAACTCCGCTCTCATAGCAAGAAACTGAACTAGCATACAGCGCTAAACTCGTACTATCAGTCATAACCTAAACAGGCTACCCTACTGTTGTCTATTCGGCACTAGCATGCAATTCTCATACAACTGAAGCACATAAAGCAGGCACATAAGGCATCACTCCTAGATCCTTAGTCCTATTCTAGCATGCTGTTTTACAGAAACTGATAAACATAACATAAACTTGTATGGGTACTTTGAGGAATACTTACTTGAGTTCGGCCGGTTGCGCACATCACACACTTCGTTCTTTTCTCAAACCCCTTTTTCTCGATTTTTGAAAACATTTTCTTTTAGAAAATCTTTTTATCCCTCGATTTGAGTTCAGACACCCCCGAAGGTGTGTCCGAATACCTCAAACCAGCGCTCTGATACCAACTTGAAACGACCCAATTTTCACGTCTAAAAATTTCGTTTTTAAAACATTACTTTAGAAATCATTAACAATTAAGACATTGATTAGTTAAACCATTTCACATTGACAACCAGGTTTAAAAATCCATAACAGATAACAATCAAAATATCAGAGTAGCAATCCCAGGTAAAACGCATAAATGCGGAAATTAAGGAGTGCGTGTGTGATGAGCCGCTACCGCGCCTGCTCCTTTCCCATAGCTGAGGAAGTACCTGAAACAACAACTGAAAAACGTAAGCACAAAGCTTAGTAAGTTTCCCCCAACCTACCACATACCATGCAAACACATAACACAAATACTGCCAGGCTATTCTGGGGTGCCTGACTACCCGGTACGGCCATTCTGGGGCGCCGACTACCCGTGCAGCCATTCTGGGGTGCCGTCCTACCCGTGTCAAGCCATTCTGGGGTGCTGACTACCCGTCGGTCCTGACAACCAATCCTTGGGGACTAGTCCCCTCCTACTACCTCTATCGCATATAACATATCAAGCCAGCATGCAAACATATCATCATATACTGTCAGACATTTCTGGGGTGTCTGCACTACCCTTCGGTCCTAACAACCGATCTCTATACTATCACACAAGACAGATCATGCTAGCACATAACATATCAGGTAGTAGCAAACCAAGATGATATCACAAAGACAATCATCTAACAACAACTCCTACTGGTGGGCCGGCATTGTGGTCGTAGACCCACCGCTACTGGAAGGTAACTCACCTCAAAGTAGCTGCTGATCTGATCGGGAACTGGCTGCCTACTGCTGCTGCTGCTGTTCCAGAAATCCTTCGGCTGCAATTTCCACAACATACTCAATCAATCACTGCTAACTGTCCTTTGGGTAAAATGACCATTTTACCCCTGCTCATGTCATAAAACAAGGTCAGAGTCAACTTTCAGTTGACTCGACTCGCCGAGTTGGCTTGCCAACTCGCCGAGTCCCTAGCAAATCGTCTTACCTGAATCCCGTCCCTACTCGTCGAGTTGGGCGCTAACTCGACGAGTTCTCCTTCTAAACTTGAGGTTCAAGTCCTTCATCCTACTCTCCGAGTTCATCTTCATCCGATGAACACTCATGCTTAGACTCGCCGAGTTGTATGAACAACTCGCCGAGTTCATCTTCATCTGATGAACACTCATGCTTAGACTCGCCGAGTTATATGAACAACTCGCCGAGTTCATCTTCATCTGATGAACAATCATGCTTAGACTCGCCGAGTTGTATGAACAACTCGCCGAGTCTGTTCTTGATCTATGAAGACTGCCTTAGACTCGCCGAGTCAGGCCATGACTCGCCGAGTCCTTCCATGGGTGAGTTCGGCTTCCAACTCACCGAGTCACACCCTATGACTCACTGTTCACACTCGACACTACAAAAAGGGGACAAACTCGGAGACGCGCGAACAGACTCGTCGAGTCAGATAAACGACTCGCCGAGTCGTTGCCATGCAACCACTAAATACACAGATTTGCTCGGTTCCAGTCCATGCCATTCACAGATCTGGGTTCCTAGAGCATAAATCACATGTAAAGTTTCCAACTTTACGTGTAGATATTCACCAATAAGGGTTTTAGGGTTCAAAATGCACCCAAAAGGGTAGATCTAGGGTCTTCATGCAATGAGGGTCCATAAAGGCTACAGATCTGAGCTCCTGGAGCTCAACCATGCCTAGATCTAAGGGCCAAACAGCTTATCACGAGATACTTTGCACATACAAGCTTGGGGATTGGCTCAATAATGTCTCAAATGAAGCAATAAGCATAGAAACAGGGGGAAAACAGGATATACCTCAATGGAACTGCTGAGAGAGCACAAGGATGCTTGGATTGCTTCCCTTCTTCTGGATCTACTTCCCTTCTTCTTCAAAACCTTCAAGAACACACAACAATTGCTTCAACTCTTCAAAGAACAAGCTTGAACGAGGGTTGGGAGCTCTGGGGGGTGATTGGGGGCTAGCCTGGGGCGGATGTGTTGCTTAAATAGGGTGCAAACCCCTGAAACTTAGGGTTTCATCCAACAGCAGTGACTCGCCGAGTTCGGAATATGGACTCGCCGAGTCGCCAACTTAAACATGTCCCGGGTCCCGTCTCGACTCGGCGAGTCGGACCTATGACTCGCCGAGTCCAAGGCTAAAAATGGAAAATACTCAAATAAGATTTACGTACCAGGAACCAGGTGCTACAACTCGGGCTTTGAGTCTTACTCAATCTGGCGTTACTCTAGATAGGTAACTCTCCTTTCTTGGAATCTTGCATGCTGAACCTCTTCAGCACCTTATCCAAGTAGGTACTCTGACTAAGTCCAATTAGTCTTTTACTCTGGTCTCTCAAGATCCTTATCCCTAGAATATAGGCAGCTTCTCCTAGGTCTTTCATAGCGAAACACTTCCCAAGCCAAGACTTCACTTCCTGCAAGATTGGGATGGCATTTCCTATGGGTAGTATGTTATCCACATACAGTACCAAAAAACTAACTATACTCCCACTAGCCTTGACATATACACAAGATTCATATTCACTCCTTGAAAAGCCAAACTCTTTGACTTTCTCATTGAAACAAAGATTCCATCTACGAGGTGCTTGTTTCAATCCATAGATTGATTTCTCAAGCTTACACACTCTACTAGGATATTTTGTACTGACAAAACCCTCTGGCTGACACATGTAAACATCTTCGGCCAAACTTCCATTAAGGAAGGCGGTTTTGACATCCATTTGCCATATTTCATAATCATGAAATGCAGCAATGGCTAACAGGACCCTAATAGACTTAATCTTTGCTACCTGTGAAAAGGTCTCATCATGATCAACTCTCGGAGTTTGAGAAAAGCCTTTTGCAGTCAGTCTAGCCTTATAAGTATGTACATTACCATCCATGCCCGTCTTCTTCTTGAAGATCCATTTGCACCCAACTATCTTACAACCTGGTACATTGTCAACCAAGTTCCAAACTTGATTGTCATACATGGACTGTATCTCATTGTCCATAGCCTCTTTCCATTTAGCAGACTCAGGGCCTGCCATGGCTTCTGCATAGTTGTTAGGTTCATCCGAACTTACCAATGTCTCATCACTGATAAGCGTCTCACCTTCCGCGGTAATATGGAAACCATAATAGTGATCAGGTGCATTCCTAACCCTTGTGGAACGCCTCGAAGGTACAGACTCGCCAATTGGATCAACAGGAGTTTCCTCCTCAGGTTGACTGCTAGGGTTTGAGGTTCCTTCACCACTTGACTCTTAAATTTCTTCAAGGTCAATTTGCCTCCCACTATTTCCTTGGCTTATGAAATCTCTTTCTTGAAAGACACCCCTTCTTACTACAATGACCACATTCTCACTGAGTCTATAGAAAAGGTAACCAAAGGATTTATGTGGGTAGCCGATGAAAATACACCTCTCACTTCGAGGTTTGATTTTATCGTGAGTTTCGCATCTCACGAATGCCTCGCAACCCTAAATCTTGATGTGGGCTAGATTAGGAACTTTTCCAGTCCACATCTCGTGAGGTGTTTTGGCAACCTTCTTTGTTGGGACTAGATTAAGGATATGGGCGGTAGTCTCTAAGGCATACCCCCAAAATGAGATTGGTAGCATAGCTCGACTCATCATGGAACGAACCATAACCAACAAGGTTGGATTACGGCTCTCAGCCACACCATTCAACTGTGGTGTCCTGGGAGGTGTCAATTGTGAGACAATCCCACAATCGTTAAGATAGTCGAGGAACTCTGTACTAAGATACTCACCACCACGATCGGATCGAAGCATCTTAATGTTCCTGCCCAATTGATTCTTGACTTCTTGTTTAAACACTTTAAACCTTTCAAAAGTCTCTGACTTATGCTTGATTAAGTAGACATATCCATATCTACTATAATCATCTGTAAAAGTCACATAATAATGATTAGCATCCCTTGTGGCAGTTTTGAAGGGTCCACACACATCAGTGTGCACTAGATCCAACAAACCTTCACCCCTTGCACAAGAACCAGTGAAGGGTGACTTTGTCATTTTTCCAAGTAAGCATGATTCACAACTATCATCTGACTTTAGGTCAAATGACTCCAAGACTCCATCCTTTTGGAGTTGGCCTATGCATTTCCTGCTTACATGTCCAAGACGACAATGTCATAATGATGCTTTGTCCAAGATATCATTAGAAGAATCAATACACAACACATTATTTCCCTAGGTTATCTACTACAGACACAACTTCATACACACCATCACAAGGTAATGCTTTAAAATAAAGAACATTATTAAATAAAGCATTTATTCCACTAATTTCATTATCAAAAGAAAGGGTAAAACCTTGTTTGTACAAAGCATGAAAGGAAATTATATTTCTTGCCATATCAGGCGAGTAACAACATTTATTCAAATCTAATGTAAACCCAATACTTAGCATCAAAGAATAAACTTCAACCTTGGTGACAGGTGAAGCTTTCCTATTCCCCATGATCAAGTTTATATTTCCATGCTCCACATTCTCACTTCTTCTTAGTCCCTGCAAATCAAAACATATGTGAATTCCAAAACCTATATCAAGGACCCAAGAGTTAGAATAGGGTGAGTTATTAGACAATATTTTGTAAATACCTGCATGGGTGGGTTTTGCTTTCCTATCCTTAATATATTGCTGGTACTTTGGGCAGTTCCGCTTCCAATGCGACTTTTCATGGCAATAGAAGCATTCAGTCTCTTTTGGGTCAGAAGAAGCAGTGACGAAACCTTTCTTGGTTCCACTTGACGAGGAGCCTTCAACGATCTTATCCTTGGTACCCTTCGAAGGGTTCTTCCTCTTTTTCCATCTTCCTTTCTTGATTGCCAAGACAGGGGCAGAGTTTGGAGTAGGAGTAGGAGTGGTAACAACCGACTTACCTTTAAGATCAGTTTTTGTGGTCTTAAGGAGTCCTTGAAGCTTGCTGAGGGTAACTTCCTCCTTGTTCACGTGGTATGTCATGCGGAATTGATCATAACACGAGGGTAAGGAGTGCAAAATGATATCTATTGCCAACTCCTCAGGGAAGTTCACATTAAGCTTCAGCAACCGGTCCACATACCTTTGCATTTCTGCAAGTGGGCGGTGATGGGTTCACCATCCTTCATTCGGGTTGTTATCATGGAGCAGATGATGTCATACCTCTCTTGTCAAGCACTCTGATGATAGCGGTCCATCAAGTCCTAGTGCATCTCAAAAGGGTAATAGTCCTCATAGGGCTTTTGGAGTCCAGCTGTCATGGTAACCATCATGATACATGCCACTTTGGTGGCATCTCTTTCATGAGTCCGAAAGTCAGCGATCTCCTGAGGGGTAGCAGTGGACTCATCAATCTCCTTCAGCTCCTTATCAAGGACATATTCCTTGTCCTCGTAGCGAGTGACCATCCTGATGTTCTGGATCCAATCCATAAAGTTTTAACCATCAAAGATGTCTCTCCCATAAAGGTTCATGAGAGAGAAGGACCCGGTAGGGTTTGAGCCAGAAACAGCATTGTTTGAAGAAATCTGAAAAGAAGAACAATTTTAGATTAGATATAAAGATAGTCCTTAATAAAAACACCCAAATGTAATATTAAGGCTAGGAACCAATCACAATATACTATAACTTAGAAGAGGGATGCTGTAATCTAAGCTATAACATATTTGAAAGGTAGGTGAATGACGATTCAACAATTTCCACCGTGAAAAAGAAAATATAAGTTATTAGGTTTTAATTGGTTTTAATAAACTCCTAGATTCTTTTGAGATTCATTGAACTTTTCAATGGCATGTTTCAATCTTGAGTGTGCCCTTCATGTTTTGTGACTGGGATACCGAGGATAACAAAACAAGGTGTGAAGTAACCATGCAAATCACTTGGTACCCTTAATGTTTTTCACTCAATCGATGTGCCGGTTAACCACACACGCTCCACCGACCTATGAAAAACCTTAAGTCACCCTTTGCCTACCTTCTTAAGTCTAAGTTAGTGTGTCGGTTAGCCACATACGCTCCACTAACGACTTAATCAAAGTGCAAAGTGTAATTTCATGGGTTAGCATTCACATTTTCCTAAAGTAACTAAGATTGGGAATTTATAAAAACATTAGTTACTTTATAATAATCATTATACTTTTAATGAGAACTTTTAAGTCATTGTCCTACCCGTTCGGCTAACGACCCTCCACCAATCAAGGAAGCGGTGGGTGAGAGTGGACACCCATTAAGCTGCCATTTCATAGGCAATAACCTTATACCCCCTTATAGACCGACTTCGTGAATGAGGCCTACTAACGGTAAAACGACTTAATCTTATACATACATATATATATATATATATATATATATATATATATATATATATATATATATATTAACTTATAATATTATAAAGTATAAGGGTTGAATTTTAACTTTTAAAATTCTAGGGGTTGGAACTAAAGTTTATTAGATGACTTTACATGTTCCAAAACTTGAGGACAAGTTTTGTAACTTTACAAAACCTTTCAATTCAAAACTTATGAGTTATTAAAATGAAGACTCTTCATTTTGTAACTTATGTGTTCCTTTAATGGATTTATACAAAGTGACTTTTGGTTATCCATAACTTGAGGACAAGCGATGGACTCCATTAAAATACATAAAGATCATGAATTAAGCAATAAACAAGTAATTCCTATGATCTATCAAGAACTCATAAGAGCATGAATATAGATATCAAAATTTCAAGAACATATCAACACATATAAACATGGAATTTTGATATTAGCCATTGTAAATGGATTAGAACAACCATTACACCATCTAAAACAAGTTTCAAAACACCAAAACAGTTTAGGGTAATGTTTCTAGTCCATTTCCAACAGCAAAAGTCGAAAATATGCACTCTGCGTGTTCAACTCGTCGAGTGCGTTAAACAACTCGCCGAGTTAGTTGAATATTGGCTTGGACTCGTCGAGTCCCCCCATGGACTCAGCGAGTCCCCTATGTAGATAGCAAGAAAATCGACTTTTTTCACTATTTTGCATCAATTATCAAACAAACAAACCAGACTCTGATACCACTGAAGGGTTTTGAGCATTCTAACACTCCTAAGGTGTACATGAAACCCTAGAAACCTTGGATTTATGTTTGTCTAAAATACATGCAAAATTGATTTCCAAGGTTCGTAATCCTATCTAGCATACATGGGGAACTTTTAAACATAAAAGTAAGCTAGGAAAACATACCTTGTAGTAGTTTGGATTCCTTGAAAACCTTGAGAGTCTAGCACCCCAAGTGTGATGCCTCAAATGTTTCACACAACACCAAGTACACTTAGAATAGACTTTGAGAAAAATGTCACACTACTCAAATCGGCTAGCCCTCTTCTTTTCTTACAAGTGCCGATTTTGGTGAATAACATGATGCTTATATAGTGTGTTACAATTAGTTACACCATGTAAACCCTTATTGTCATGACCTTTCATTTCCATGACCCATGGGTTATATAACCACCATGGAGCATCCTCTGGGTTTTAGCCCATTGATAATCCATGGAACATTAGCCCACTATACAAGTATGAGTGATTTACACAATCAACCCATGTATTCAATTAGTCTTCTTTTGATCACTTAATTCATTCCAAATTAACTCTTGATCAATACTAATTAAATAATACTATTAATGTATTAGAAATTATAATATATTAATAAACCTTAAGTGTTACTTCTCTCATTTTAGTCTATCCAAATGCATGATGCCATGCAACCCAAATGGACCATGCCAAACCGGGTCAAGTACATACCAGAAATAGTTGTGGACTTAAACACCTTATCAACACCTTCTTCATCGTGCTTATTCCCATCGGGGACTTCTTCCATCTCTTGTAAAGTACTTCACCATGCTTTTTCTCGGTTCATGAAATCGTTTTTTAAATTGATTCATGAAATCGATTTCTATCCATTCATCTCCTTCAATTGTTTTTTTATTTTGATTCATGCCTCTTTGCGATTAATGAAGTTGTTTTTCATTTAGATTCATGAAATTGTTTTTGAAATTGATTTCTTTCCTAGTTTGACTTTCCACCATGGATTTTAGAAATCGCAAGACTTGGATTTTGGTTTTGCAAAGTTAAAGATTCGAGCTCTTTTTATAGGTTTATGGAATAACTATCCCATTGATCAATTGTTCAGAATAACTATCCCCTGATCAATTGATCAATTTCTTTGCAATTTTACGACAATCATTCTAATAGTTCCTAAGGTTTAAATTTAATCTTTAAACCATTTGTTGTTATGCTTTTCCCTCTTGTTGATTCAAGAAGACAATTACAAAGATTTTTACAACTTATTTAGACAAGCAGGATTGGAAAGCTTGCTCTAGTTATTGAATGATTGGTAAATATCATTCTTTTTTAAAAGCTAACTATAATTTTCTTTAATTGTTGTTCTTGTTTTTGTTGTTGTTTTGTGTTGCTGTTCTTGTGATTTTCTTGTTGTTCCTGTGATTAGGCATGATCTTGAAATATAGTGTCCAACTATGACACTTGGTTCATTTTACATTGAGAAAAAGGTTGTAATTTTGGTTTGATTATAAAAATGGTGTTTGGATGTTGATTTTGTTTTTATATTTTCATGTGTTGTATAGAACTGGGTTCTTATCAAATGTCAAGAATTGGTGTATTTTCATTTTATTAGACTACAAGAAAAATGGAAGCATGATTCTTATGGTTGACAATGAAAATGGTTCTTATGAAAATGTTGGGTGAGGGTAATATTGTCATTTTGCATAGTCAGTCAGATGTTAATCAAACAACAAGTTTTAGTCAGAAGTTAATTCAGTCAGAACTTCTAACCTAGTCAGCTTCTAATCCAGTCGGTTCTAACCCAGATAGCAATTATCAAATGACCCCTAAGTATCGATTGTTTCATGCATGTTTGGTTGTATTATGTTTTGACTATTAAGTTCAAAAAAACAGGCACTATACTTACAAGATAAATGTGGTAATGATCAATGGCGATATCTCCATTATAACCATCAAATATATTACCTGCAAAAAAACGAATTCTACTAACATTAATAAAAAGGAGCAAAGAACCTAAGGCGGTGGGTTAGAAGTCATCGTTGCTAGAGACCAAGGGATAGGATGTCTTTAGTGTAGGTGGTGATTAGGTTCTGTGAAGAGTGATTAGGTTTTGTGAAGAAATAGGAGAAAGACATTGTGGAAGGGTAATATGGTTGTTGACTATGTCTTGGAAGATTTTATAGCCAGAAGAACAAGGGATTTTGTTGAGGCAGTGGATAAAAGAGAGCGAGTGGACCTTTTTGTAGGATTAAAAATCCATTGTTAAAAAGATTATATTTCCCTCCCCCAGGCTCAGACTTAATTTTACTTCGATTAAGTTCTGTATTATTTCACTCTACGGGGAAATAAAAGATTCTAAAATAATGGGAAGAAGTTTAGATTGTAGTGGGAATAAAAAGTAGACTTGTGAATATGACGAAGAGGGAAGAACCTAGAGTGAGTTTGATTAATTTGGATACAGAAACTCGCACGAGTTGGGTAATTCAAATTAGGGATTTTAAAATTAAAAAGGTGGATTACAATCATTTAAAACCACTTAGCCCCTATTAATCACCCATATAAACACACCCTTATTTATCCATCGCCGAGAAATCACCACCCATCATCACCTCAGAACCCCTTCACAACCTTCAAACCCCACCTCACAACCTCACCCACAATAACTAAATAAAAAAAATATAAGTCATAAGTAGGGAGAAGAATGGGTTTTGATCGAACTAGATAATGAAAAAAATATGTGTAGTTCTTGGAGGTGTGATGGATTGTAAGAAAGGAACAAGAAAAATTACAATTTAGGGTGACCGGGTTTGTCGATAGAAATGAGAAGATGAAGAATGACCTTCGATCGATTGAAGGGAGGAAATGAAAGATGGAAACCAAGGTAGAGGAGAAACAAGGCGTGATTTTCTAGTTTTTGAGATTTTCTTTTCCCGCTGTAGCTACCGAGGTGGTCGCGTGTTTCTTAAAAAAATAAAACAATGGCTAATTTTAGGACACACAAAAATGTGTGTCATTAACCCTTCAAATTTATAAGAGATGACATTTTTATGACACCCACTCTTGTGTGTCATGAATTCAGTGTGTGTCATTGTTCACCTTTCATTATAGGTTTGTTTTGTAGTAGTGAGTTTAGAAGAAGATCTTTGTGTAAGGAGCTACACAAGATACTAACTTCAAAACAAATCGACATAGTTATGAATTATAATTGGATTATAACTTCATTATGAATGAAGAATGAGTTTTGTTGGAATGAGGTCCAAGCAAAACATAATTGCACAGTCTACTGTAAAATAAGAATGTATATCTACTTCAGAAGATGCAATATAATATGATTAGATATGAATTTGTTCACTGAAAAACTAGGTTGAGTCCTTCCATTCATGATCAGCTAGAAATCTTTTGTAAATTTAAGAATTTACTTTATCAAGCTGAGAGACTCTAAATCACATCTGAACATCAATCATATTCTCCAAGATATTTAGCTATACTTAGAATAGATTTAAATATGAAGACGATCGTATTCACCAAATTCACACAAATTAAATTTACTCATATCCATTAATAAAATACTTCCTTTAACCTAAGCATGAAAGGTCAAGTTTGAGATATATGACTTTGTTATTCTAGAAATAGGATTTGATTTGAATTTAGTATTTGGATATTAGAACATTATGACACCAACTATTGTATTGCTTTTATATATTAGGATATGATTATCACATTAATACTTGTTGTGTATATTAACATGTTTTATCCATGAATAACCTATATATTCTAAAAGTTCATAACAGGTCATAATAATAGAACAATTATGAAGTAAGAATAATATGAATTGGATTGGTTGACTCTGATAAGATGAATAACATAAAACTAAAGAATAGATTATATTATATTAAAAATTATTGTTATTTGAAATAATAATAATAATAATAATAATATAGGAAATAATAAATATTCAAATAAATTATTTATAAATTAGTTAAAAATACATATAGTTAAAATAATTTTAAATCAAAAACTTAATTCAATTTGATTCAAACACTATTTTTTATATCTTTCTTATCGTATATTTAAAATTATTATAATATTAGTTACAACTTAGTATAAAAATTATTATTTCAATGATAAATACTTATAATATTGTTTTTATAACATATAATTGTTAATATTTATATTACATTATTGGGCACAAATCAAGAATTTGAAACTCTTAACCAACTGGTCTAGATCAGTTGGCCACTAGGGCTGCCTGGTTGATATATAAGTTAGTTTTGATTAAAAAATCATATGTTTGAAAAGATTTGTGTTTCAAAATAAAATAATTGAAAAAAAAAGTATTATCGCATCAATGGTTATTTCAACACAATTTTTTTATAACAATGTTTCTATATATCAAATGTATGTTGATTTCTAAATATTCATTTTGAATGATTTATAAGTATTTAATAAATTTTGTTTGAGTTAAATGTTATAATGTTGTAGTGTTTTTATTTTATTAAAAGCTATAGTGTTTTTCAAACTATTTGTTATTTGTTTTATATACAAATCGGCATATATTTTATATATAATATCTACAACTTAAAATGTTCTATAAAATTATCAAAAGTTGTAGTATTTATTTTTTCATACTACTTTGTTTTTTTATACATAGAAATCAATATATGTTTGATATATAATTTACACAATATAAAACGGTCTATAAAATCATGAATTAATAATAGAAATAATTAATGATATAAATTTATTACAATTAATAAAACTAATATGTTTACTATAAAGTTTGTTTTGTTATTGACATTAATTTTACATGTATAAATATTAAATCAAAATTTATTAAATATTATTATTTTAATTAAATAATTATATTCACAAACAACACTGCAAAATAAAAATAAAATACCAGACATATAATTTTGGCCGAGCTACAGACTCTTTCAGCAATTTACTCGTAATAGATGAGATTATGTCACTTCACTTAAAATATTATCAAATTAATAAATCAAAATCATATACGACTAAACGAGCATCAAAATTGATACCTGTTTGGGCCCATTCTTATCACCAATTCATATCCGGGATAATGACTTAGGAGGGTAATAACGTTTTTTGTTTGTCCATTTTAGGTCGCTAACGTATTTTTTGTGCGTATTACATCATTAAGGTTATTATAACCGTTTACAAATAGTCATTTTAACAAGAAGAAGCCGGTAAAAGGATTATTTATAAACGGTTATAACAACCTTAATGGTGTAATATACATAAAAAAAAATACGTTGGGGACCTAATATGGACAAACGGGAAACGTTATTACCCTCCTAAGTCATTATCCCATGAAACTATAAACCCATATAGTAAATTTTTACTTTTTAAATAAGAAACTTATAGGTCTTGGGGTTGGTAGTTTGGATGTTTTTAACCTCGGTCTTCTTTATAAATGGAAGTGGCGGTTTCTTAATGACAAGTGAGCTCTTCAGGTTAAAATTGTCAAATTTTGTCATGGGGAAGGTGGTGGTTTTTCGGAAGATTCGAGAATAGGAATTGGAGGGGGTGTTTGGGAAAAGATTATAGGATCCATTAATCACCTCCATGAGAATGGTTGTATTCCTTCTAATTACGTGTATAGAGTGGTGGGGGATGAGACTCAAACGAGGTTCTAGAAGGATGTTTGGTGTTTGGATATCCCTCTTAGGTAGCGGTTCGGGAGGCTCTTTGCTTTGGCCTTTAATCAAGATGCTTGAGTAAGTGAATAATGGGATCTGGGGGGGATGTAATTTTCATTGGCATCGCGGGATTAGAGGAAGGGCCAATGAAAATTACATCCCTTCGGATCCCATTATTTACTTACTCGAGCATCTTGATTAAAGGCTAAAGCAAAGAGCCTCCCGAACCATTCCCTAAGAGGAATATTTAAGCACCAAACATCCTTCTACAAGATAATCAAATTGGTTCGATTCAGCCCCTCCTCTAATCCCCCGACGCCAATGAAAATTAATCCCCCTGGATCCCCTTATTCACTTACTCGAGCATCTTGATTAAAGGCCAAAGCAAAGAGCCCCCTGAACCGCTCCCTAAGAGGAATATTCAAGCACCAAACATCCTTCTAGAACCTCGTTTGAGTCTCATGCCCCACCACACTATACATGTAATTAGAAGGAATACAACCATTTTCATGGAGGTGATTAATGGATCCTACAATATTTTGCCAAACACCCCTCCAATTCCTATTCTCGAATCGTCCGAAAAACCACCACCTTTCCCCATGACAAAATTTGATAATTTTAACCCGAAGAGCTCCATTGTCATTAAGAAACCGCCACTTCCATTTATAAAGAAGACCGAGGTTAAAACATCTAAACTACCAACCCCAAGACCTACAAGTTTTTTATTTGAAAAGTAAACATTTACTATAAGGGTTTATAGTTGTTGGATTAGTGTCTAAGTCCATAACTATTTTGGTATGTACTTGACCCAATGGTGCATGGTCCTTTTGGGTTGCCTTCACCAAAGCAACTTGATAGGATGAATTATGGAGAGAAAGGATTAAATATGATTTATTAATATATTATGAGAATGATATATTAAAGGAGAAATCATATTGTTTAATTAATATTAGTCAATAATTAATAAGAATTAAGTTTGTGACTAAAAGAGATTAATTAAACTTAAGGGACTGGAATTGTAATTATAAGATAATTGAAATTGGGCTATGGATTGCCTTATATTATAAGGTTAGACGAATTCTATGGGGAAACCCATTAGAAATCATCCAAGGCTTTTAAGGAAAGGAGTCCATGGGTTGCTTAGGGCTTAAGCATCCAAATTAGGGTTTCCTTGTTAGATAACCCTAATAGCCTCAATATATAAGAGCCCTTATGCCCCAAAAACGTGGCTAAGACTCCTCTAGGGTTTGTAGACGTTTTTAGGCAGCCTCCTTCTCTTATCCTCTTCATCCTCTTGCTCTTGGTGTTTGTGAACCATTAGAGGAGTGACATTTGTGACTCTAAGCTTTCTAAAGTCAATACAAGAAGGATTTGGGATTGTTATTGCTACATAACAATCAAGGTATGATCTAAACCCTAATTATATGTTATATTGATTATAATATGCTAGATCTAGGGTTTATAGTCTTGGATAACTTGCATGTACAATAGAGAAACCTAGATCCAAGCATTAGGGTTTGTATGAGCACATAGGATGCTCTTATGACCAAAACCCATCAATGGTATCAGAGCCTTGATTGGTTTCTATTGTATTGATGCTTTATGTTGCTGAAAAACATTTTCTGGCCATCTGTTCGACCTGACTCGGCGAGTCACTGCCTAGACTCGGCGAGTCAGCCCTACTCGGCGAGTTCCAAAGTGTGACTCGGCGAGTCGGTGCGTCAGACAGAGGAATTTTCGGGATTTCTTGCTGTTTTTCTCATGGATAATTGCCTTATCTGTTTTAGGTCATTAAAATCCGATTCTAATCATATTTATGAGTATATCCTTGACAAAACACAAGATAATTACCAATTGATTAGATAATTACTTCCTTATATGATAAAATTGAATTATTTGTATTAATTGGGTAACTTATTTTGCAAGAAATTGAAATTATGTCAAATATAGATAATGATGAAATTAATTGTTTAATTTATATTATTTGTTATTTAATCCGTGTGTTATGAAAAGTTTCAAATTTTCCCCTTTAGGTTTTATAGTTTAAATTTGAACTCAAAAGTTTAGTTTTGAAATTTTAATAGTTGAAACCCTAATGTTTTGAAAAGGTTTCAAAACTTGCCCTCAAGGTTTGGAATTTAAATTTTGATGTATATTTAAATTCTAAACCTAATGTTTTGAAATGTTTCAAAACTTGCCCTCAAGTTTTGGAATTTAAAAGTTGATTAAAGGTTTAATTTAGGAATGTTAAATTCAAAAACCCTAGTATTGTTTTGAAAAGTTCAAATCACACCCTTATGGTTTTATTAATTAATTAAGGTGTATAATTAAAAGAGGTTAATATATCCATAAAATTTTAGGTTTACAATTTAATTGAACTAAAAGTATAATTGTTAAATTTGACCACCTAGTATTTTAGAAGTGTAAAATACACCCTATACTATATATAACATTAAAAGTCTAACATTATATATATGTATGAGTAAAAGTCAGTCTTACCGTTAGTAGGCCTCATTCACGAAGCTGGTCTATAAGGGGTGTTTAAGGAAATTGCCTATAATATGGCGATTGAATGGGTATCCACTCTTACCCACCGTACTCTTGACTAGTGGAGGGTCGTTAGCCGAACGGGTAGGATATGACGAAACCTTCCATTATAAGTATAATGAAGTACAAAAGTAACTAAATGTTTTACAAATTCCCAATCTTAGTTACTTAGGCAAAGTGAATTGATGCAATTCCATGAAATTACGCTTTGTGCCCTTGCGAAGACGTTAGTGGAGCGTGTGTGGTTTACCGACACACTAAATGGTTCTAAGCAAAGGTAGCAAAGGGTGACTCAATGTTTGTCATAGTTCGGTGGAGCGTGTGTGGTTTACCGGCACATCGAATAGGTGACTGTAACATGTGAGGGCACTATGTAAGTTTGCATGGTTATTCACACCCGCTTTGTGATCCTCGGCATCCCAGTCACAAACTAGAGGGGCATATCGAGATTTAAACATGCCATTGAAATGTTCAATGAATCTCAAAGAATCTAGGAGTTTTCATAGATTTAAAACTTAAATTTCTTTTTCGTTTTTCATGGTGGAAATTAGTGAATGGTCATTCACTTACCTTCAAATATTCTGCAACTAGATTACGGCATCCCTTTTCTAGGTTGTAGCATATTGTGTTGGGTCCTAGCCTTAGTATCTCATTTGGGTGATTTACTAAGGACTCAATCAATCAACTAACTTGAATTCGTTTTCTCCCGTTTTGTAGATGTCAAAGTTCGACAACTATGGTCTTCCCAAATCCCGTGGAACAAGCATTCCACATGAAGATGATATTCCACGATTCGATCGAGGAACAAGAAATCATGCTTCACTTTCTCCACCTCCTCTAATTATTCTCCCTAACCCACAAGTTCGAAGGCTTGAAAATTTCAAGCTCACTCAAGCCCTTTTGGCAAGTAAACATAAAGAAGGAAAGTTGGTGTGTGCACACGTCCTAGGGATGAAGTCACACATTGATAGGTTAAGAATGTTGGGATCCGTTGTCTGTGAGGAGATGGATGTTGATTGGGTTCTTCAGTCACTTCCTAACTCGTATAGTGAGTTCGTAAGAGAGTACTATATGATGAACCGCGACGTGACCCTTATAGATCTCACCTATATGCTTATTGATGCTGAATCAACAATGGTTTGGCGCAATAGAAAAGCAAAGTTGATTGGTGAATCTGCCTTCAAGAACTCTATGGATATAGACAATGGCAACGAAAGACATGCTATGATCGAAAAGTTTGATCATAAGAGAAAGGCAATGTCTGAAGTAGTTCCATGTTCTATTCCAAAAGAGTCGATTTGCTTTTATTGCCAAGAGAAGGGGCATTGGAGACGAAACTGCCTTATTTACCTAAGAGATCTAAGAGATGGCAGAGTCAAAACGTATGGATCTGCTTTGGGTAAAATCCATTGACTAACTCTTTTAAGCTTCTATTCTAGATTCTTAATACATAATGTGATAAGATTACAATTAATGTTTTGTAGGATCGAAGAAAAGAGAGGAAGCTTAAGGGAAGAAGTGAGCAGAATCTAACCGTGAAGGAATTCATTTCGATCGCATTACTTGAAGATTAGATTCTTGAGCTACTACTTAGAGTTAGAATTAGATTTCTAAGAAAGATGTATTATCATAGTTTTTCAATGAATTGCAAGGACGAATTTTTCCGCAATAAAATAAATTTTGATTTTATATTATTTATTTATCCTTGCAATGACGTATATGAAAAATAGATGTTTGAATGTTTCTATTATTAGCAATAATGGATTTGGTTCTTATTATGTTATTTGTGGAAATGTAGAAGAATTTACCGAATAAGGAAAGTTTCTCATCGCCCAAGTTTCAATTGGACAGAAACTTGGAATCATGCAACTTGGTTGCACGATGAATGAGAAATTTCACATTTGGAAATTAGACTAATTCATTGACAAAGTGTCAAGTGAAGGACTAGGAGATCAAGTACACAAAGTTGTGTGTTGATCAAGTCCACCATAAGAGTAACAAAGATATTCGTCATGATTTACTAAAGGTTTAGTAAATATGATTATACTTATAAGATGAAATGTAATTTTGAATTGATTGAAAAGGTTTAAATCAATAGTAGAACGAATAAGAAGAATCAAGTAGGCAGAAAGATAAAAGTTTCTCCATTCTAAGAAGAAGGGAGAGTAGCTTTTATGCTTTATGATAGGTCTTAATGATTAAGAACCATATCTTAATTGATCCTCTAAGTAAGTCTTAGTACAATTGGATGTCTAAGAAAAGGAATCAAGAATTGAAGAAATGGTTAAATCAAGAAGTCAATCATACTTCGTTCCAAAACAAGTCTTAGAGTTAAGATTGTAACAATTGAGTGACAAGAATTAGGAAGGTTTATAACATTCATCAAATGTGGAAAGTTGTGATGTCTTGGATAAGACAAAGACCAACTAGGACCAATTTATGAAGTGTTTTGATAAAAACTACACTAACTATTAAATATTTGTTTGTCAAGAAATGTTTATTGACAAGAGAATCTAATATGTCAAGGAGTCAGTGGGAGTCTTAATGGTCTTGAAAAGTTTCGAGAACAAATCAAATAAACCTTATCGATCATCACTAGCACACGAGTTGAGGTTTACAACCTATCGTGTTGACATTATTTTGTTTCTGTGTTGTTCCAATTAAGTTAGTTATGCATGTGAGTTCTATGAGTTCTCATTTTGAACACATAAAAGGCAAGGCACCTTAATCAATGAAAGGTAGATTGATAGGAAAGGGTGAGTTGCTTAACTACTTGGAAGACATGGTTGGCAGTTGTGCTACCATAAGGCAAGAAATCAAGATTAAGAAAGTTCGGTCCATATGAGTTTGAATTTGTCGTAAACTTTGTTTTTTGACAAATTCACATGGATAGGAACACATACACCATTAAAATCTAAGTGTCATAAGATTCCCTCCTTCATGAAAATGACTGTAAGGAAATACTTTCACTAAGAAAGATTTTAAGAAGATAGTGATTCTGAAAATTGGATTCTCGAATTCGATTATGGTTACGGTATCCCTTTCCATGATTCGAATTGTGAGATTTGGCAATTAGTCTGAATTGTTTAGACACACATGTGAGCTATCTAAGGGAAAGGTGTATAAGCTTAGATAAAGGATTATCAAAGAATTAGGTATTAGAAACATGAACTTAAGAAATTCAATAGGTATTGTTTTTCTGGAAGTTAAGTTGTTTCCGAATACATGTAAAAGCTAGTGGGAGCATAAGTGTTATGTTTATAATAATCATCATGATAGTGGGAGCATAAAAGTTATGATTATATGATTATTATGGAAAGTATTGCAAGTTAGCAATATTAATTATAGAAAACAAGAGTCATACTTTGCAAAGTCGCAATAGTTGAAAAGTTGTTTTGCTATAATTAAGGGAGAGAATATTATGCTTCATTTCAAATCTAAAGGCTTAGGTTGTGGAATGTTAATAAATTTAGTCAAAGGTACATAGTGTGTTCTCAAAATTTCGATTATGATTACGGCATTCCTCCTCATAGTTCGAATTTTGAGAATGTAGCACATAAAATATTATGGCAGAAGATTGATAAAGTATCAAATCTTTATGTAAGACATTATGCATCGTGTCCCATACGATTCGGGTATAGGATCGATTGAAAATGCTATAATATTTGACCATTCTAAAAAAATTTCCAAATGTTTAGCGCATTTAGAGGGAAAAAGGACAAGAATCGGTTTTGACTAAGATAATTAAACAACTATCAAAGGACAATCCAAAGTTCGCCGAGGATTGGTCGCTTGTGAGTAGTTGGAAGTATAGTATTGGATGGACCATATCGACATTATTATGAATAGATAATATTCTATTAAGAATGAGTTGTCATGTGGAAAATATGGAAACGTGTCCATATTGGGAATTGAATATTGAAAATCTATGTCTAGATTAGAAACTTTTATGCAAAAGGATGTTCAAATGAATGTACTTTGAGTGAGAGACATCATATCTAAGGAATTGTCTTGTAACAATATCTGATAGAGGACTTTGTAATTTCATTGGCAATAGTCTTTGTGACTTTAGTGCAGTGACATTATAAAAAGGATCATTGCATAAAATGTTAGAATCTAACATATTCCATAAGTGGCAAGAATTTGATATTCTTTCACTTGTGAGAACCATAGGTAAACATTGTGTGAATGCTAAGAGCATGGGACAAGTGTTGTAATTCAAATAAAAGGTTGATTACCCGAAATAACAAATAATGAGTAATCGATATGGTGATAAATAAAAGGTGTTTTATTTATACTCAAAGGTTTGAGGCCATATGGGATTAGTATTATTCTTGTGTTTCACTTTGCATGTTTTGACTTCCTAAATAATTTAATTGGTTAAGAACAGTCAAATTATTCGAATGGGCCACAGTCGTTCATATGTTGGAAGTAGGTATGAATGAAGACTGTCGTGAATTGGTGTGTGGATTGTCTAAAAGGTATTAGACATAAGCAAATGTTTGCTGCAATGTTCATGAGTGCTTATAAGTATGATTTGAGCATTGGATTAAACCCACACTCACTTGGATCACTCCATGAATTGTATCACGAGTGATTGGTGAGACGATAACATCTTATATTCTTGAAACCGAGATGTGTAAGTTGTATCTTGCAAATTGGTTGCACATTGATAATATGTAAACGCACCAGTAACTTGGTATTATAAAACATATTGTTGTGTGTGATTCGGTGAGTAAGTGCAAGTGAGCATTGAATCAAAGTTTATCCGTTCCTTTTATCCAAAGAAGGATAAAAGCGATATCTTTGGGCCCCTCGATGATTTAGTGATGACAAACGTAAATGCTCGGCCGGGCTAGGGCTAATTTGATTTGTTCAATTAGTCATTCGTCATAAATCGGAAGTCGAGAAATAGTACAAAGAGAATGATTAGAAATCATGTCTTATACGATATCTAGAATGGAGGAATATATGATCCCTTATCTAAAGGACACGCGTATCTGATAGGATCAGAGTTGACAGTGGCTTTGGAAAGCTACAATTGCAGATCAGGATCTGAAGTCATACGCATAAAGTTATTAGACTTATCCAAGTGGGAGAATGTTGGATTAGTGTCTAAGTCCATAACTATTTTGGTATGTACTTGACCCGATGGTGCATGGTCCTTTTGGGTTACCTTCACCAAAGCAACTTGATAGGATGAATTATGGAGAGAAAGGATTAAATATGATTTATTAATATATTATGAGAATGATATATTAAAGGAGAAATCATATTGTTTAATTAATATTAGTCAATAATTAATAAGAATTAAGTTTGTGACTAAAATAGATTAATTAAACTTAAGGGACTGGAATTGTAATTATAAGATAATTGCAATTGGGCTATGGATTGCCTTATATTATAAGGTTGGACGAATTCTATGGGGAAACCCATTAGAAATCGTCCAAGGCTTTTAAGGAAAGGAGTCCATGGGTTGCTTAGGGCTTAAGCATCCAAATTAGGGTTTCCTTGTTAGATAACCCTAGTAGCCTCACTATATAAAGAGCCCTTATGCCCCAAAAACGTGGCTAAGACTCCTCTAGGGTTTGTAGACGTTTTTGGGCAGCCTCCTTCTCTTCTCCTCTTCATCCTCTTGCTCTTGGTGTTTGTGAACCATTAGAGGAGTGACATTTGTGACTCTAAGCTTTCTAAAGTCAATACAAGAAGGATTTGGGATTGTTATTGCTATATAACAATCAAGGTATGATCTAAACCCTAATTATATGTTATATTGATTATAATATGCTAGATTTAGGGTTTGTAGTCTTGGATAACTTGCATGTACAATAGAGAAACCTAGATCCAAGCATTAGGGTTTGTATGAGCACATAGGATGTTCTTATGACCAAAACCCATCAATAGTTTCATGGGATAATGACTTAGGAGGGTAATAACGTTTCCCGTTTGTCCATATTAGGTCCCCAATGTATTTTTTGTTTATATTACACCATTAAGGTTGTTATAACCGTTTATAAATAATCCTTTTACCGGCTTCTTCCTATTAAAATGACTATTTGTAAACGGTTATAATAACCTTAATAGTGTAATATGCACAAAAAATACGTTAGGGACCTAAAATGGACAAACAGGAAATGTTATTACCCTCCTAAAAAAATAAAACAATGGCTAATTTTAGGACACACAAAAATGTGTGTCATTAACCCTTCAAATTTAGAAGAGATGACATTTTTATGACACCCACTCTTGTGTGTCATGAATTCAAAGTGTGTCATTGTTCGCCTCTCATTATAGGTTTGTTTTGTAGTAGTGAGTTTAGAAGAAGATCTTTGTGTAAGGAGCTACACAAGATACTAACTTCAAAACAAATCGATATAGTTATGAATTATAATTGGATTATAACTTCATTATGAATGAAGAATGAGTTTTGTTGGAATGAGGTCCAAGCAAAACATAATTGCACAATCTACTGTAAAATAAGAATGTATATCTACTTCAGAAGATGCAATATAATATGATTAGATATGAATTTGTTCACTGAAAAACTAGGTTGAGTCCTTCCATTCATGATCAGCTAGAAATCTTTTGTAAATTTAAGAATTTACTTTATCAAGCTGAGAGACTCTAAATCACATCTGAACATCAATCATATTCTCCAAGATATTTAGCTATACTTAGAATAGATTTAAATATGAAGATGATCGTATTCACAAAATTCACACAAATTAAATTTACTCATATCCATTAATAAAATACTTCCTTTAACCTAAGCATGAAAGGTCAAGTTTGAGATATATGACTTTGTTATTCTAGAAATAGGATTTGATTTGAATTTAGTATTTGGATATTAGAACATTATGACACCAACTATTGTATTGCTTTTATATATTAGGATATGATCATCACATTAATACTTGTTGTGTATATTAACATGTTTTATCCATGAATAACCTATATATTCTAAAAGTTCATAGCAGGTCATAATTATAGAGCAATTATGAAGTAAGAATAATATGAATTGGATTGGTTGACTCTGATAAGATGAATAACATAAAACTAAAGAATGGATTATATTATATTAAAAATTATTGTTATTTGAAATAATAATAATAATAATAATAATAATAATAATAATATAGGAAATAATAAATATTCAAATAAATTAGTTAAAAATACATATAGTTAAAATAATTTTAAATCAAAAACTTAATTCAATTTGATTCAAACACTATTTTTTATATCTTTCTTATCGTATATTTAAAATTATTATAATATTAGTTACAACTTAGTATAAAAATTATTATTTCAATGATAAATACTTATAATATTGTTTTTATAACATATAATTGTTAATATTTATATTACATTATTGGGCACAAATCAAGAATTTGAAACTCTTAACCAACTGGTCTAGATCAGTTGGCCACTAGGGCTGCCTGGTTGATATATAAGTTAGTTTTGATTAAAAAATCATATGTTTGAAAAGATTTGTGTTTCAAAATAAAATAATTGAAAAAAAAAAGTATTATCGCATCAATGGTTATTTCAACACAATTTTTTTATAACAATGTTTCTATATATCAAATGTATGTTGATTTCTAAATATTCATTTTGAATGATTTATAAGTATTTAATAAATTTTGTTTGAGTTAAATGTTATAATGTTGTAGTGTTTTTATTTTATTAAAAGCTATAGTATTTTTCAAACTATTTGTTATTTGTTTTATATACAAATCGGCATATATTTTATATATAATATCTACAACTTAAAATGTTCTATAAAATAATCAAAAGTTGTAGTATTTATTTTTTCATACTACTTTGTTTTTTTATACATAGAAATCAATATATGTTTAATATATAATTTACACAATATAAAATGGTCTATAAAATCATGAATTAATAATAGAAATAACTAATGATATAAATTTATTACAATTATTAAAACTAATATGTTTACTATAAAGTTTGTTTTGTTATTGACATTGATTTTACATGTATAAATATTAAATCAAAATTTATTAAATATTATTATTTTAATTAAATAATTATATTCTCAAACAACACCTGCAAAATAGAAATAAAACACCAGACATATAATTTTGGCCGAGCCACGGACTCTTTCAACAATTTACTCGTAATAAGTGAGATTTACTCAAAATATTATCAAATTAATAAATCAAAATCATATACGACTAAACGAGCATCAAAATTGATACCTGTTTGGGCCCATTCTTATCACCGATTCATATCCATGACACCATGACTTTATAGAAAGGCTATCGAATTGCTTTAGGGCTATTTATCTCCACCTTATGGTCTAACTCACATCAAACTTGTCTCCAGTTCTCAACAGTAAAAATGGCTGAAGCGGCCGCCACATGTATTCTAACAGAGGTGGTGTTAGTAGCTGCCAACGATATCGCCCTTGCTTCCGGTTACAAAAAAAAGCTGGACACACTTCACCAAACTGTAGATCTAATTTGTGCCAAGTTGCGCGATGCTGAGAGACAAAAGGGAACAGAGGCTGTGATTGTATGGCTGAAACACCTAAAACAAGTAGTTGGTGAAGCTGATGATGTGTTGGATGAGGTTCATTTCGAAATGTTGAGAAGTGAGGTAAAGAAACCAGATCGGATCGCAAGAAAGGTACCTTCTCTCCCAAGTTTGAAAAACTTTTCATTTCGTAGAGAAATTGGGCGTAAAATTGAAAACATCACCAAGAAGTTGTTACCATTCAACAAGCAAGAAAACTTTTTAGGGCTACAAAACGAACAATTTGCTCGTTTTCCAGATTGTGTTTATCGGGAAACTAATCCATATATAGATGAATTCGAAGTTGTTGGGAGGGATGATGATGAACTATATATCATACAACTATTAACCCAACCAACTACAGAAGAAAAACTCACGATTGTTCCTATTGTTGGCATGGGTGGAATTGGAAAAATAAGTTTGGCTAAGTCAATCTATAATAATTCAAAAATCGAGCAATATTTTGATGTTAGAGCTTGGTTGTGTGTGTCAGTTAAGGTTGTTTTCTGCACACTTTTTGCAAAGATGCTTGAATCTTTACAAGGTCTATAGGATGATCATTGTCTCTTCATCTTTAAAGAAAGAGATTTTGTGGTAGGATAAACACCATTGCATGAATTAGAGGAGACAGGACGTGAGATTGTGTTAAAATGTTGTGGTTTCCCATTGCTATTAAATGAAATTACAATGTTAAAAAGAAATGGTTGTCCATAAAAAATAGCAAAGTTTGGGATCTAGAAGAAGCATGCTATAGTTCAAAATAAAGTGAAACTAAGCTTTGATAATTTGCCTAATTATACTGTGAAGCAATGTTTTGTATATTGTTCCATCTTTCAAAAGGACAAGGTCATAAAAAGGGAAGAACTGATCCAACTTTGGGTGACTTTAGGGTTGGTTCAAGCAGATGAAGCAAAAAAACATGGAGATGGAGAATGTGGGAAATGATATTTTCCAGATTTTGGTAAGTAATTCATTGTTCCAAGATGTTAAAAGGGATGAGTATGGTTACATCGCTAGGTGTAGTATGCATGATCTGATGCATGATCTTGCTTTATCACTATCCAAACATGAAAACTTATGTCTGGTCACAGTGGACCACTATAGCAAAGATAATCTTCGAATCAACATCTCTTTTAAAAAATTGATTTCCATGGTCAAAAAAGAGAATAAGACAGCTAGAACTTTGCATACATTATTCTTCAAGGGTGAAGTTGAAAGCATCATTTCGTTTCAATATTTGAAGTGCCTACGAATCCTAAAATTCAATGGATGTAAATTAACGAAGATAGACAATTCAATTGGAGAGTTGGTGCATCTCTGATATCTTGATTTGTCAAATACCTAAATCAACGTTCTCCTAAAATCTCTCTATAAACTTTACCATTTGCAAACTCTAAAGTTGTGTGGTTGCTATTGTCTCAAGGAGTTGCCATATGACATGAGAAATTTGATAAGCCTATGAGATTTCAAATTTCAAGAAAACATTCCCATTCATAATGTGGGACATTTGACTTCTCTTCGAACATTGTCTTCCTTTGATGTGCGTAAAAAGAATGGGCATCAAATTTAAGAGCTCGGGCGTTTGAAACACCTTAGTGGAAAGTTTGTATTTTCAATTTAGAAGAAATTAGCAACAAAAAAGATGCTCTCAAGTAGTTATACATTTCTGAATGCCCAAAGATAGTTCTCTTAGATGAATATCATCATCACCCTCTTATTTCCTTAGAGATGTGATAATTTCATGTCCGTTAACAACATACACGGCCTTACATCACTCGTGTGTTTAGTAATCAACCGATGCCATAATCTTTTAAAAGTACCCGATTTGCACAACCAAAGTCAGTCTTTAAGGAGGCTTGAAATTACGGATTGCTAGAAGTTGACTTCCTTGCCTCATGAATTTGACACTCTGTCCTTGTTAAGGTTGGAAAGAGGTTCGTTCTCTTTGGAGCTCCATTCTTTTCCGAGTATTGAAAGGGCTTCATACTTTAGAATTGAGAGTTTGGTCTTATTGGGATTCAATACTCAAAGAAGTAAAGCATTTCACTTCGCTGACTTTCTTTATCATATCTGGATTTGGAATCGGGGAATTACCTTTGTGGTTAAGAAATATGTCATTTATCCGAGTTATGATGTTCGATGAGTGCTCGTGGCTAGATGATGAAACAGTCAAAAGAGGAGCGCCTTGTGAAGCTGATGATGTCATATTAAATGGAGAAATAGTCTAAAAAGAGATGCTAGTTTGTTAGTTAGTTAGAGTCTGTTAATGTATAAAAATGTTGTATCATCTCTCATTTTGTTCAATAATAAACTCCCATTATGATTTGACCGGTTTTATTTATAAAAATGGCAAATAAGGGAATGGCTTATTTATGAAAGATCCAACTCATATCCTTATTCATTGCACTTGAATTTGCGTAATAAAGTATGTCTCTTATTTCTATTCATTCACATTTTGTGATTCTGCAGTCTGGAAACCACAAGGCATGTTTCTGTGATCAATATTACTCTTTCCTCCCTTTCTATCTATCTCTAAGGAGCTGATACATTATACATCATCTATCGTTTGAGTTTGTTATCTTCTTTTTCTACTGTTTTAGTTTTAGTTAGTATAAAATGAAAGAAATAGTTATATACTCCAAAAAAAAACTTCTACTGAAGAACTGTATTGTGAAAATTATGCACAGTTATAGCAGTGGCCAGTTTGTAACTGTTACCCCATTGTTATCAAGGATAGATTTTTTCAAAATACAAATGCCCTAATAAGAAATAATTTCAAAGTATGATGCTATAATGGGTAGATTCATCCATCCACCAACATTCATCTAGTTTGTTTCCTACTTTCCTCATATCCATTTTTGTTCCTTTATGCTTACCTAGAAATCGAGACCACCCATGGGTGTTATTACTATAGACTCATTTTGTTCATTAAGATCTCAAAAAACTTGCTAATTCAACTAAAGATCCACTTTTACTGATTATGGAACTCATAATCATGGGTTCAAATACCCATGTCCAAGAATTTTTGTAATTAAATTAAAGATTATACTAGATTTGTCGTTTAAAAAAAATTAAAGATTTAACTTTGTTGAGCATTGGATTTATTATGATGCGGTTTTACTCTAACGATCGCTCTCGAAATAAAATTGCTAATTTTGATTAAGGATTCGATTTTTGTGAATATGGAACTCATCAACCTACCATATAATAATATAATGTTGAACGGTCCAAACAAGTTCAATGATATTATGGTAATATATGGACAAAATATAACTTAAAGAACTAAATTAACAAAACCCAAACTATTTAACCCTTATAAGTCATTATCCCTTGTTTTTTCCACAAGAAACATTAGTTGTTTTAATATGCAATATCGATTATCGAACACCCCTATATGAATCAATGAGAAACTAATTACTCTACTTCAAGTCTTGTTAAACAAGTATTTTATAAACCTACAAATTATACAAATAAAAAATATTAGCTCAAGCTCACTATAAAAATGGCTGGCATGAAGGTTTAAAAAGCTACTAAAAATTAGTCTAAAACTATTACAAACTGATTTTGTCCTCCTGTCCTAATTAGCTTTAACAAAATCAACAAACAATACAAAACATCATCATCATCATCATCATAAGATAATAAACCACACCAAAGAAACCAAGCCTTTCATGTTTATGTTTATGCACCTCCAGCTGTCACTGTTGCTGCTGACTGGATCGGCCCATTTGTTCTAAACCCACGTCCCCTGCCACGTGGTCCCCTCCCACGTCCACGTCCTTCAATATTTATTATCAAAATGTATAAAACTTGATTTAAAAAAAAAAAAAAAAAAGCTAAAAAAATCTTATATTGTTTTTGTAAATAAATCCTAAGATGTGAGAAATTAGTAATACCTCTGCCTTGCATGGGTGGTGGCTCTTGATTAAATCCTCCATCATAATGATCATCCACATAACTAGCAGGGGCATTATTGTAATTTCCCCTTCCACGTCCTCTGAAACTTCGTCCTCTTCCTCTCCCCCCTCTGCCCCTTGGGAAATCATGGGGCCCATCCCACCCCCCATCATCATACTCCCCCCCTTGTGCATACCCATTCCCTATAATTAATTATATAACAATCTTTATTAATTAAAAAAAATTATAAATTTTAAAAAAAGTTAAGAAAAATTTAATCTCAATAAAAAGTAGTTAAGTGGCTAAATAGTTGAAAGTATGTTGTGTTTTTCTGTATTCAAACACTTGTTGTAAAACAATTATAAACCAAAAATAGCTTTTGAATTGATTTTTTTTTTGGAAATTAGATAATACCAGAAATGCCCCTGGACCTTCCCCTACCCCTTCCCCTTCCACTACGACCCCTCCCCCTTGTAGTTGGTGACCCCTCTGCATAACAAAAAAACTGTCAACATTTTGTTCAAATGATAAATGCAAGAAATACCAATATTGCCCTACTTTTATTTATTTGTGCATTATGTACTTTTAAATAAAATTTAACCTAATTATAACAATAAAAATTATTTTCTATTTGGATGATTTTTTTCATACCTCCTTCATACTCAAATTCGGGTCCCACTTTCACCTGATCAGCTGGCAATGGAGGCTGATACCTGACAATTGAATCCACCAATTATAGATAATTGTACATTTTCAAATAAGGAAATTATATTTTTCAAAGTAAAATGCCTTTATAAAAAAACAATTTTAAAAGATAAAACTCACCCGATAGATGATGTATTGAGCTCCTTCATAGAGAGAGTTACAGTTATCATTGAAACATGTCTTGTGGTTTCTAGACTGTATGAACACAAATTTTGTATAAAAATATAAATTAAAAAACATATTTTTAATTCATAAAATTTTCAAATATTGATTTTTTAAAAAAGATTAACTTACGGGAGTAAGCCTTCCTCTAAAGGTTCCCATGTATCGACTATATCTGTGGATCCAATGGATGTAATTTGATGAAGACCTACAATTCTTCTCTGAAACACAAACAAGACTTCAGTTTTTTGTATAGCAAAAAGACGATAATGCCCTTGTCAATATAATGTACCTTTATCAACTCCACAATTGTAACAGTTTTATTTATTGCTCTGCCCATTGCTTTAAACACAATTTCTGATGACCCTTTTTCCTACCAAAGAGTAAAAAGACTCAAAAATTATTTATGAAAAATGAATATTCATAGAAATAGTATAAAATATATAATATACCTGAAGCAAACCCATGGCATATGTGATATAGTTACGCATTCTTCCTTGGCTTGTAATTCGGATCTCATTCTCATCAATTGGTTGCTCTGCTCTTGGCTTTTCCACTTTATGATATCGATCCATCTTCAAAAATATATAATTTAAAAATAAAATTAAAGCAAATAAAGAAAAGATAGTTGATTATTGGGAGAATGTCACAAAAAAAAAAAAAAAAAAAAAAAAAAAAAAAAAAAAAAAAACTTGATAACTCAAACCAAAAAGGAGCAAAATGGTTCATTGTTTTTTGTATCATTAGAAACTCTTTATGCATGTAAGATTACATAATGTGTAATAAAAAATAGTCAAGACTCCAATTTTATCAAATTTATAAAACAATCACTCTAAAACAATTCAAAGTAAATAATCAGCAACTAAAGACATGAACCAATCAAAACCAACAATTCAACTATAAAAAATGGCATTTGGCGCAAAATACATTTGAATTGGAGTCAAATAACTTAGACATAAACGAAAAGGGGCTACCTTTATTGGAAATTAGGATAAGATCATAAGAAAGTGAGATAACAGATATAAATTCAAACCACAGAAACAGCAAGTAACTATTGGATATGGGGAAATGTCACCCAAAAGGGAGCCTGATGACTAAAACCAAAAAGAAGAAAAAATGGGGATTATGATTTCTTTCTTACAATCGATGGAAAACTTGTACAATTAAGAAACTTTTATGTATGTAAGATTGCATGCATGATGCATCCTCGATAAATAGTAAAAACTTCATCACTCAAGTTTATAAGAGTATCACTGAAACAATCACACGGAAACACATTAATGCAAAACAACAAACAGCAATATACATATGAATTGGAGTAAAATAACTTACGTAGAAACATAAAAGACCCTACCTTTATTGGAAGATTAGGATTAGTCAGTGTAATAACAAAAAGTACAAATTCGAACAACAAACACGAATGTCGCCGAAAAGGGAGTATAAGACTCGAACCAAAAAGGAAAACATAACCACTTATCATTCCTTCAAATCGATAGTAAATTAGTCTGATTATGAACTTTTTATGCATGTAGGATTACAGAGTACATCTTAGACAAAATGGTAAAAACGTCGTAAAATGGGCAAATTAACGCAAAATACTTACGAATTCGAGTGAATAACTTGCAAATAGACATAAAAAAATTTCAAAGGTTGTACCTTTATTGGATTGAATAAGATAAGACAGTGAAGGAATAGCCCTCTTCTATGGCTTCAATTTTGTCTGTTTAAGCCCTAAACCGTCTTTGTGTGCAGTTTGGAGTATTTATAGCAGCTGTTTCCAACGCTTGCCCTAAACTCTATCGAAACCGTTGAACCGGTTGCTTGTTTATTTGTAATTTTTTGTCTTTTTCAATAATGGGCCGGGCTATTCCGTATTAATGGGCCGGTTTGATCAAATCATTGACATGACTTTTTTTTATTAAGACAATTAATAGAAGACCAAATTAGTCCTGAACCGGAAATAACAAGCCGGAACAATTTTCTAATTCCACCGGACCGGAAGTAGTCTTTCATCTCACGGGTTGGTCCCTCAACGGTCAGATTTCAGTTAGAAAAAAGGTTATTCTTTTTCTTAAAACTCATCATATAAATACAGAATCGTGTATTTGACCTATAACATTAGACTATTTTTTGGTTTTATTTTTCTTTATTAATTCATTAATAATTAGTTTTATACTTTTATATTTGATATTTATTTTGAATAATTGGAGTCAGATATTTTTATTGAAATCTCCTTTCAGCTAGCGTGCATTTTTTATTCCAACATTTAAATTTTTAGAAAAATTTAGTTTTACACCCTTTTATATAAAGGGTAACATTTATATAAATAAAATGGGTTAAAATAAAAAATTTAAATTATAATTGATATTGAATCATATTTTGGATGATTGATATGCCCCTTACTCTCAAAAATTTGATATACTCATGTTAAAAAAGTTAAAATTTATTTATATTAATCGTCAGATAGTTGATTGCGTATTGACATTACTATACGGTACATTCGGTGGAATGTATGCATTCAGTCTAGCATTATACATGATTTGCAATCCAATAGAATGTTTTGATCATAGGGGCATTAAGGAATGGGCAAAGTGGACAGTTGGACAGGACCTAAATTTTTTTATTATATTATATTATATTATATTATATTATATTATATTATATATATATATATATATATATGTGTGTGTGTGTGTGTGTGTGTGTGTATTTAAAAATAAAAAACTTATATTTTTTTCTGGCTCGTCCATGGCATTTGAGGAACCCTCAGGACCCCTGGGTCTGGTATATGACTACACCAAAGCGAAAAAATGATAGACATTAGATACTCTCTATAGCACCTGGTTCTTGGTACGTATTCTTTCTATTAAATGATTGGCCTTGGACTCGGCGAGTTGAAGGAACAACTCGCCGAGTAGAAGCGGGATGGGACGCGGGACTTAAGTTGTGGACTCGACGAGTCGGGTACCGGACTCGACGAGTAGACACTGTCTAGACAAAAACCCTAATCTGAGGGTTTGCACCCTATTTAAGCAACCTTATACAGCCTCCATCGTCCCTTATGCTCCCAGAAACCCTCTATAGAAAACCCTGGCTGTTGTTGAATTAATCTAAGTCATTTTTGTGGATTTTGGTGTTGGTGATCTTAAGAAGGAAAGAGAAGAACTTGAGGAAACAAGAAGAGACCAGAGGGGTTCGAGTTGTGCTTCATCTTCAGTTCATTGAAGGTAAAAAGTTGCTAACTTGCTTGTTTAATTGCTAGATCCCATTTTGTGGAGATTTAAGGCTTTTATAAGCCATTTTAGGTAGCCAACCATGAATGCAAGCATGGTTGGGGACAAGGCTTCGGATCTAGGTCCTTTGAGGGGTCACAAGGCAGAAAGTGGGTGCTTTTCCACCCAAGGAAGACTCCATGCAACCCAAGAGCTTGTTTTAGGACCTTTTGAGCTCAAAGTCCCGTGCAAACATGTAAAGTTTGTAACTTTACGTGCTAGATCGATTGTAGAGGCTTGGATCTATCTTTTGATCAAGGGTTGTACATCAGAAATCGAAGATTTAGTGAATGGACGTGACCGACTCGACGGGTCCATTCTTGGGACTCGACGAGTCCAAGGCTTTGAGTCCCATATATGTTGAGGGTCAAAAGGACCCAGTTGAGTGTTGGAAGGGTTGCAACCGGTTAGAAAGAGGGACCCAACGCATCAGACGTAATTTTAGAACTGGAGTTCATGGGACTTGACGAGTACTAGAAAAGACTCGGCGAGTCCAAGGCAATCTTCTTAAGATTGAAGATGAATTCGACGAGTTTTTCATACAACTCGGCGAGTCGAGGACATGACGTGTTCATCAGATGAAGGTGGACGGGTTGGTCCCTCAACGGTCATATTTCAGTTAGAAAAAGGTTATTTTTTTCTTAAAACTCATCATATAAATACCTTATAATACAGAGAATTGTGTATTTGACCTATGACATTAGTCTATTTTTTGGTTTTATTTTTCTTTATTAATTCATTAATAATTAGTTTTATACTTTTATATTTGATATTTAGTTTGACTAATTGGAGTAAGATATTTTTATTGAAATCTCCTTTCAGCTAGCGTGCATTTTTTATTCCAACATTTAAATTTTTAGAAAAATTTAGTTTTACACCCTTTTATATAAAGGGTAACATTTATATAAATAAAATAGGTTAAAATGAAAATTTTAAATAATAATTGATATTGAATCATATTTTGGAGGATTGATATGCCCCTTACTCTCAAAAAATTGATATACTCATGTTAAAAAAGTTAAAATTTATTTATATTAATCGTCAGATAGTTGATTGCGTATTGACATTACTATACGGTGCATTCGGTGGAATGTATGCATTCAGTCTAGCATTATACATGATTTGCAATCCAATAGAATGTTTTGATCATGGGGGCGTTGAGGGAGGGGCAAAGTGGACAGTTGGACAGGACCTAAATTTTTATTATATATATATATATATATATATATATATATATATATATATATATATATATATGTGTGTGTGTGTGTGTGTGTGCGTGTGTGTGTGTGTGTATTTAAAAATAAAAAACTTATAATAGCGATAAAGACTCTTTTTTCTGGTTCGTCCATGGCATTTGAGGAACCCTCGGGACCCCTGGGTCTGGTATATGACTACACCAAAGTGGAAAAATGATAGACATTAGATACTCTCTGTAGCACCTGGTTCTTGGTACGTATTCTTTCTATTAATCATTTAAATATTTTACATTTTGGCCTTGGACTTGACGAGTTGAAGGACTAACTCGCTGAGTTGTCACACCCTGAAACCGTAGGCGGAAATGTTTCGGGGCGGAGGTGACTTCATGTTGAGTATAACAACCAATGTACATAGTAAGCAAATTCAACAACCATTACATTACATGTGAAGATTTACAATTGTTTGAAAACAAAATGTTACAAGTGTTATACATATGTATATATGAACAAAAGTAAAGACACGTCTTCCAAGAGCTCCGTCTTCTGCAAAAGAGATCGCGGGTACCTGTATAATGTGGACCTGAGAATACAAGCAGTTTGAAAATCAACATAAAGCTGGTGAGTTCATAAGTGGTTTTGTTTTCTGAAAAATGATCAAGTTTCCTTTCGGTTTCTAAAAAAGTTACGAATCCAAGAAAATCCCATATTTTCTTATATGTAAAGTTTAGTTATCCGTTCGATACACAAGATTAGTTGTCCATTCGTTATACAAGTTTGGTTATCCGTTCGTTACACAAGTTTAGTTATGAAGAGTTCGGTTATCCCAGGAAAAACCCTTATTTTCCTGAAAGTTTAGTTACTGCAAAAGTTACGTTCTGAAAACCTGATTATCCTTGTAAAGTGCATTAGTTTTAACACGTATATAAAACCAATAAGAAAGTAACAAAGTATTCATAAATCTAGATTGCGAGTTCTATAATCATACTAAAGACTAGATAGGGCTAGGAAAATGGGATAGTCAATCCCGTATAGATCTATACACTCAAGTCACGTTCTCCCTCCAGGAGATTCTGGTTACAGGGGTAATCCTACACTCTCGTATATCGTGGGGGAATGTTACCAAGGACGTGTCTCCAATCATAAGATTAATGAATTATAAAAGTAGTCCTTCACTCTCGTATCTAGGGGAGTGTTATCAAGGACGTGTCCTTCACTCTCGAAGCTAAAGGGGAGTGGTATCAAGGACATATCATGCTCTAAGGTTTATGCTTTTAACAGTATTAATGTGGAAAATCATTTGTGGAATATAAAACATAACATTTTATAAAGAGTTTCACAAATAATATGATAACAAGTTCTGCAAGTTAAACGGTTTGTTAGTACGATTTCCGGTGTTAAAAGCATACAAATTATGAAACATAACACATGAAATAATAAGTTTTGAGTACAAGAATTTCCTTTTATTTTTGCTTGTATTCCCCCCCGAAAACATTGAAAATATGGAAAAAGGTGTAGGGGTATGTGTTGGATAAGGTGTCTAAGTCCATAACTATTTCTGGTATGTACTTGACCCGACCCGGCATGGTCCATTTGGGTTGCATGGCACCATGCAATTGGATAGACTAAATGAGAGAAATAACATTTGGAGATTATTAATATATTATAAGTTCTAATATATTAATAATAATATTTGATTAGTTTGATCAATAATTAATTTAGAATTAATTAAGTGGTCAAAAGAGAACTAATTAAATATATGGGTTGATTATGTAAATCATCCATATCTTGTATAGTGGGCTAAGAGGCTCCATGGATTATCAAGTTGGGTTCTACCCATAGGATGCTCCATGGATGCTCCATGGGAGTTACAAACCCATGGGTCATGGAAATGAAGAGTCATGACACATTAGGGTTTACATGGTGAAACCCTAGATGTGTCAACACTATATAAGAATCATATTCTCCACCAAAATCGGCTTGACAAAGAAACTAGAGGGCTTGGCCGATTTTAAGAAGTGTGTATTCTCTCATAAGTTTTTCCAAGAGCATTTGGTGTTGTGTGAAGCATTTGAGGCATCACACTTGGGGTGCTAGGCTCACAAGGTTTCAAGGAACACAAGCAACAACAAGGTAAGTTATTCTATCTATTACTCAAGTTAAAATTGTTCCCCATGTATGCTAGATAGGAATAGTGATGCTAGCTTCCAGACTGATAGGGATAATTTCCGCTCTCAGTCGGGCTGGGTCTTTACCCTAAATGGAGGAGCAATTTCTTGGAAGAGTTCCAAGCAAGAGACAGTGGCAGATTCTACTTGTGAATCAGAGTATATTGCAGCTAGCGAGGCAGCAAAGGAGGCGATGTGGCTGAAGAACTTCATTGGAGATCTTGGAGTTGTACCAGCTATTAAAGAGCCAATGGAAATTTTCTGTGATAGTGAAAGTGCTGTTGCCTTAGCCAAGGAACCAAGGGATCACGGGAGATCCAGACACATCGACAGAAAATACCATTTCATTAGACATCGGATCGAAGAAGGACTCCTCGTGGCAAAGAGGGTATCATCAGATGAGAATCCGGCAGATCCCCTCACAAAGGGACTGACTCGGGTTAAGCATCTTCAGCATGCTCGGAGCATAGGGCTGAAGGATGATATTAGATTTAGTAGTTAGATAACCTCGAAATTTGTAAAGTGTAATTGACATTTGATGATGAATAAAAATTGTTTTATTTATGAGTAAGGTGTTGCTATCTCTTGTCGATCGTTTACTATATTTCTTTTGCATGTTTTGACTTCCAGAATAATTTTTGTTTGGTATAACATATTATTCAAACCTCTACAGTCAGTCATATGTCGGAAGTAGGTATGAATCAAGACTGTCATGTTTGGTTGTAGAGGTCTTGGACAAGGCTACAACAATCATGAGTGCTCATAAGTTCTGAGCATTGGACACAACCCACGCTCACTGGAATCACTTCATGGAATTCTATCTCGAGTGATCGTGAGACGGTAATATCGTATAAGTCTTCAAACCTAGAGATATGATTTGTTACTTACAAGTTGGTTATGCATTGATTGTACGAAAAAACGCATTGGTAACTCGATGTTATAAATCGTGCTCTTGTGTGTAATTCAATGAGTGGTAGAACAAACATATGAGTCGAAGTTTATCTGTTCCTTCTTGGATTAGAAGCTGATATCTGGGCCCCTCGATGATTTTGTTTTGACCCATGTACCGGGCCCGGTCAGAACTAAGTTGATGTGTTCAATTAAGTTCTATGTCAAACAAATCGGAAATCGGGAAACAAATGCTGGACAATAAGCAAGACAATGTTCCATGTATTTGTCCGGCTGATATCTAGAACAGAGGATTATATGATCACTTATCTTAAATGGCGTACCATCATCTTCTCAGTTCCGAGAAACCTTGAAAAGAGCTACGATTGCCGATCGGTTCCTGAAGTCATACTTGCAGTAATAGTTATTAGACTTATCCAAGTGGGAGACTGTTGGATAAGGTGTCTAAGTCCATAACTATTTCTGGTATGTACTTGACCCGACCCGGCATGGTCCATTTGGGTTGCATGGCACCATGCAATTGGATAGACTAAATGAGAGAAATAACATTTGGAGATTATTAATATATTATAAGTTCTAATATATTAATAATAATATTTGATTAGTTTGATCAATAATTAATTTAGAATTAATTAAGTGGTCAAAAGAGAACTAATTAAATATATGGGTTGATTATGTAAATCATCCATATCTTGTATAGTGGGCTAAGAGGCTCCATGGATTATCAAGTTGGGTTCTACCCATAGGATGCTCCATGGATGCTCCATGGGAGTTACAAACCCATGGGTCATGGAAATGAAGAGTCATGACACATTAGGGTTTACATGGTGAAACCCTATATGTGTCAACACTATATAAGAATCATATTCTCCACCAAAATCGGCTTGACAAAGAAACTAGAGGGCTTGGCCGATTTTAAGAAGTGTGTATTCTCTCATAAGTTTTTCCAAGAGCATTTGGTGTTGTGTGAAGCATTTGAGGCATCACACTTGGGGTGCTAGGCTCACAAGGTTTCAAGGAACACAAGCAACAACAAGGTAAGTTATTCTATCTATTACTCAAGTTAAAATTGTTCCCCATGTATGCTAGATAGGAATAGTGATGCTAGCTTCCAGACTGATAGGGATAATTTCCGCTCTCAGTCGGGCTGGGTCTTTACCCTAAATGGAGGAGCAATTTCTTGGAAGAGTTCCAAGCAAGAGACAGTGGCAGATTCTACTTGTGAATCAGAGTATATTGCAGCTAGCGAGGCAGCAAAGGAGGCGATGTGGCTGAAGAACTTCATTGGAGATCTTGGAGTTGTACCAGCTATTAAAGAGCCAATGGAAATTTTCTGTGATAGTGAAAGTGCTGTTGCCTTAGCCAAGGAACCAAGGGATCACGGGAGATCCAGACACATCGACAGAAAATACCATTTCATTAGACATCGGATCGAAGAAGGACTCCTCGTGGCAAAGAGGGTATCATCAGATGAGAATCCGGCAGATCCCCTCACAAAGGGACTGACTCGGGTTAAGCATCTTCAGCATGCTCGGAGCATAGGGCTGAAGGATGATATTAGATTTAGTAGTTAGATAACCTCGAAATTTGTAAAGTGTAATTGACATTTGATGATGAATAAAAATTGTTTTATTTATGAGTAAGGTGTTGCTATCTCTTGTCGATCGTTTACTATATTTCTTTTGCATGTTTTGACTTCCAGAATAATTTTTGTTTGGTATAACATATTATTCAAACCTCTACAGTCAGTCATATGTCGGAAGTAGGTATGAATCAAGACTGTCATGTTTGGTTGTAGAGGTCTTGGACAAGGCTACAACAATCATGAGTGCTCATAAGTTCTGAGCATTGGACACAACCCACGCTCACTGGAATCACTTCATGGAATTCTATCTCGAGTGATCGTGAGACGGTAATATCGTATAAGTCTTCAAACCTAGAGATATGATTTGTTACTTACAAGTTGGTTATGCATTGATTGTACGAAAAAACGCATTGGTAACTCGATGTTATAAATCGTGCTCTTGTGTGTAATTCAATGAGTGGTAGAACAAACATATGAGTCGAAGTTTATCTGTTCCTTCTTGGATTAGAAGCTGATATCTGGGCCCCTCGATGATTTTGTTTTGACCCATGTACCGGGCCCGGTCAGAACTAAGTTGATGTGTTCAATTAAGTTCTATGTCAAACAAATCGGAAATCGGGAAACAAATGCTGGACAATAAGCAAGACAATGTTCCATGTATTTGTCCGGCTGATATCTAGAACAGAGGATTATATGATCACTTATCTTAAATGGCGTACCATCATCTTCTCAGTTCCGAGAAACCTTGAAAAGAGCTACGATTGCCGATCGGTTCCTGAAGTCATACTTGCAGTAATAGTTATTAGACTTATCCAAGTGGGAGACTGTTGGATAAGGTGTCTAAGTCCATAACTATTTCTGGTATGTACTTGACCCGACCCGGCATGGTCCATTTGGGTTGCATGGCACCATGCAATTGGATAGACTAAATGAGAGAAATAACATTTGGAGATTATTAATATATTATAAGTTCTAATATATTAATAATAATATTTGATTAGTTTGATCAATAATTAATTTAGAATTAATTAAGTGGTCAAAAGAGAACTAATTAAATATATGGGTTGATTATGTAAATCATCCATATCTTGTATAGTGGGCTAAGAGGCTCCATGGATTATCAAGTTGGGTTCTACCCATAGGATGCTCCATGGATGCTCCATGGGAGTTACAAACCCATGGGTCATGGAAATGAAGAGTCATGACACATTAGGGTTTACATGGTGAAACCCTAGATGTGTCAACACTATATAAGAATCATATTCTCCACCAAAATCGGCTTGACAAAGAAACTAGAGGGCTTGGCCGATTTTAAGAAGTGTGTATTCTCTCATAAGTTTTTCCAAGAGCATTTGGTGTTGTGTGAAGCATTTGAGGCATCACACTTGGGGTGCTAGGCTCACAAGGTTTCAAGGAACACAAGCAACAACAAGGTAAGTTATTCTATCTATTACTCAAGTTAAAATTGTTCCCCATGTATGCTAGATAGGAATAGTGATGCTAGCTTCCAGACTGATAGGGATAATTTCCGCTCTCAGTCGGGCTGGGTCTTTACCCTAAATGGAGGAGCAATTTCTTGGAAGAGTTCCAAGCAAGAGACAGTGGCAGATTCTACTTGTGAATCAGAGTATATTGCAGCTAGCGAGGCAGCAAAGGAGGCGATGTGGCTGAAGAACTTCATTGGAGATCTTGGAGTTGTACCAGCTATTAAAGAGCCAATGGAAATTTTCTGTGATAGTGAAAGTGCTGTTGCCTTAGCCAAGGAACCAAGGGATCACGGGAGATCCAGACACATCGACAGAAAATACCATTTCATTAGACATCGGATCGAAGAAGGACTCCTCGTGGCAAAGAGGGTATCATCAGATGAGAATCCGGCAGATCCCCTCACAAAGGGACTGACTCGGGTTAAGCATCTTCAGCATGCTCGGAGCATAGGGCTGAAGGATGATATTAGATTTAGTAGTTAGATAACCTCGAAATTTGTAAAGTGTAATTGACATTTGATGATGAATAAAAATTGTTTTATTTATGAGTAAGGTGTTGCTATCTCTTGTCGATCGTTTACTATATTTCTTTTGCATGTTTTGACTTCCAGTATAATTTTTGTTTGGTATAACATATTATTCAAACCTCCATAGTCAGTCATATGTCGGAAGTAGGTATGAATCAAGACTGTCATGTTTGGTTGTAGAGGTCTTGGACAAGGCTACAACAATCATGAGTGCTCATAAGTTCTGAGCATTGGACACAACCCACGCTCACTGGAATCACTTCATGGAATTCTATCTCGAGTGATCGTGAGACGGTAATATCGTATAAGTCTTCAAACCTAGAGATATGATTTGTTACTTACAAGTTGGTTATGCATTGATTGTACGAAAAAACGCATTGGTAACTCGATGTTATAAATCGTGCTCTTGTGTGTAATTCAATGAGTGGTAGAACAAACATATGAGTCGAAGTTTATCTGTTCCTTCTTGGATTAGAAGCTGATATCTGGGCCCCTCGATGATTTTGTTTTGACCCATGTACCGGGCCCGGTCAGAACTAAGTTGATGTGTTCAATTAAGTTCTATGTCAAACAAATCGGAAATCGGGAAACAAATGCTGGACAATAAGCAAGACAATGTTCCATGTATTTGTCCGGCTGATATCTAGAACAGAGGATTATATGATCACTTATCTTAAATGGCGTACCATCATCTTCTCAGTTCCGAGAAACCTTGAAAAGAGCTACGATTGCCGATCGGTTCCTGAAGTCATACTTGCAGTAATAGTTATTAGACTTATCCAAGTGGGAGACTGTTGGATAAGGTGTCTAAGTCCATAACTATTTCTGGTATGTACTTGACCCGACCCGGCATGGTCCATTTGGGTTGCATGGCACCATGCAATTGGATAGACTAAATGAGAGAAATAACATTTGGAGATTATTAATATATTATAAGTTCTAATATATTAATAATAATATTTGATTAGTTTGATCAATAATTAATTTAGAATTAATTAAGTGGTCAAAAGAGAACTAATTAAATATATGGGTTGATTATGTAAATCATCCATATCTTGTATAGTGGGCTAAGAGGCTCCATGGATTATCAAGTTGGGTTCTACCCATAGGATGCTCCATGGATGCTCCATGGGAGTTACAAACCCATGGGTCATGGAAATGAAGAGTCATGACACATTAGGGTTTACATGGTGAAACCCTAGATGTGTCAACACTATATAAGAATCATATTCTCCACCAAAATCGGCTTGACAAAGAAACTAGAGGGCTTGGCCGATTTTAAGAAGTGTGTATTCTCTCATAAGTTTTTCCAAGAGCATTTGGTGTTGTGTGAAGCATTTGAGGCATCACACTTGGGGTGCTAGGCTCACAAGGTTTCAAGGAACACAAGCAACAACAAGGTAAGTTATTCTATCTATTACTCAAGTTAAAATTGTTCCCCATGTATGCTAGATAGGAATAGTGATGCTAGCTTCCAGACTGATAGGGATAATTTCCGCTCTCAGTCGGGCTGGGTCTTTACCCTAAATGGAGGAGCAATTTCTTGGAAGAGTTCCAAGCAAGAGACAGTGGCAGATTCTACTTGTGAATCAGAGTATATTGCAGCTAGCGAGGCAGCAAAGGAGGCGATGTGGCTGAAGAACTTCATTGGAGATCTTGGAGTTGTACCAGCTATTAAAGAGCCAATGGAAATTTTCTGTGATAGTGAAAGTGCTGTTGCCTTAGCCAAGGAACCAAGGGATCACGGGAGATCCAGACACATCGACAGAAAATACCATTTCATTAGACATCGGATCGAAGAAGGACTCCTCGTGGCAAAGAGGGTATCATCAGATGAGAATCCGGCAGATCCCCTCACAAAGGGACTGACTCGGGTTAAGCATCTTCAGCATGCTCGGAGCATAGGGCTGAAGGATGATATTAGATTTAGTAGTTAGATAACCTCGAAATTTGTAAAGTGTAATTGACATTTGATGATGAATAAAAATTGTTTTATTTATGAGTAAGGTGTTGCTATCTCTTGTCGATCGTTTACTATATTTCTTTTGCATGTTTTGACTTCCAGAATAATTTTTGTTTGGTATAACATATTATTCAAACCTCTACAGTCAGTCATATGTCGGAAGTAGGTATGAATCAAGACTGTCATGTTTGGTTGTAGAGGTCTTGGACAAGGCTACAACAATCATGAGTGCTCATAAGTTCTGAGCATTGGACACAACCCACGCTCACTGGAATCACTTCATGGAATTCTATCTCGAGTGATCGTGAGACGGTAATATCGTATAAGTCTTCAAACCTAGAGATATGATTTGTTACTTACAAGTTGGTTATGCATTGATTGTACGAAAAAACGCATTGGTAACTCGATGTTATAAATCGTGCTCTTGTGTGTAATTCAATGAGTGGTAGAACAAACATATGAGTCGAAGTTTATCTGTTCCTTCTTGGATTAGAAGCTGATATCTGGGCCCCTCGATGATTTTGTTTTGACCCATGTACCGGGCCCGGTCAGAACTAAGTTGATGTGTTCAATTAAGTTCTATGTCAAACAAATCGGAAATCGGGAAACAAATGCTGGACAATAAGCAAGACAATGTTCCATGTATTTGTCCGGCTGATATCTAGAACAGAGGATTATATGATCACTTATCTTAAATGGCGTACCATCATCTTCTCAGTTCCGAGAAACCTTGAAAAGAGCTACGATTGCCGATCGGTTCCTGAAGTCATACTTGCAGTAATAGTTATTAGACTTATCCAAGTGGGAGACTGTTGGATAAGGTGTCTAAGTCCATAACTATTTCTGGTATGTACTTGACCCGACCCGGCATGGTCCATTTGGGTTGCATGGCACCATGCAATTGGATAGACTAAATGAGAGAAATAACATTTGGAGATTATTAATATATTATAAGTTCTAATATATTAATAATAATATTTGATTAGTTTGATCAATAATTAATTTAGAATTAATTAAGTGGTCAAAAGAGAACTAATTAAATATATGGGTTGATTATGTAAATCATCCATATCTTGTATAGTGGGCTAAGAGGCTCCATGGATTATCAAGTTGGGTTCTACCCATAGGATGCTCCATGGATGCTCCATGGAAGTTACAAACCCATGGGTCATGGAAATGAAGAGTCATGACACATTAGGGTTTACATGGTGAAACCCTAGATGTGTCAACACTATATAAGAATCATATTCTCCACCAAAATCGGCTTGACAAAGAAACTAGAGGGCTTGGCCGATTTTAAGAAGTGTGTATTCTCTCATAAGTTTTTCCAAGAGCATTTGGTGTTGTGTGAAGCATTTGAGGCATCACACTTGGGGTGCTAGGCTCACAAGGTTTCAAGGAACACAAGCAACAACAAGGTAAGTTATTCTATCTATTACTCAAGTTAAAATTGTTCCCCATGTATGCTAGATAGGAATAGTGATGCTAGCTTCCAGACTGATAGGGATAATTTCCGCTCTCAGTCGGGCTGGGTCTTTACCCTAAATGGAGGAGCAATTTCTTGGAAGAGTTCCAAGCAAGAGACAGTGGCAGATTCTACTTGTGAATCAGAGTATATTGCAGCTAGCGAGGCAGCAAAGGAGGCGATGTGGCTGAAGAACTTCATTGGAGATCTTGGAGTTGTACCAGCTATTAAAGAGCCAATGGAAATTTTCTGTGATAGTGAAAGTGTTGTTGCCTTAGCCAAGGAACCAAGGGATCACGGGAGATCCAGACACATCGACAGAAAATACCATTTCATTAGACATCGGATCGAAGAAGGACTCCTCGTGGCAAAGAGGGTATCATCAGATGAGAATCCGGCAGATCCCCTCACAAAGGGACTGACTCGGGTTAAGCATCTTCAGCATGCTCGGAGCATAGGGCTGAAGGATGATATTAGATTTAGTAGTTAGATAACCTCGAAATTTGTAAAGTGTAATTGACATTTGATGATGAATAAAAATTGTTTTATTTATGAGTAAGGTGTTGCTATCTCTTGTCGATCGTTTACTATATTTCTTTTGCATGTTTTGACTTCCAGTATAATTTTTGTTTGGTATAACATATTATTCAAACCTCCACAGTCAGTCATATGTCGGAAGTAGGTATGAATCAAGACTGTCATGTTTGGTTGTAGAGGTCTTGGACAAGGCTACAACAATCATGAGTGCTCATAAGTTCTGAGCATTGGACACAACCCACGCTCACTGGAATCACTTCATGGAATTCTATCTCGAGTGATCGTGAGACGGTAATATCGTATAAGTCTTCAAACCTAGAGATATGATTTGTTACTTACAAGTTGGTTATGCATTGATTGTACGAAAAAACGCATTGGTAACTCGATGTTATAAATCGTGCTCTTGTGTGTAATTCAATGAGTGGTAGAACAAACATATGAGTCGAAGTTTATCTGTTCCTTCTTGGATTAGAAGCTGATATCTGGGCCCCTCGATGATTTTGTTTTGACCCATGTACCGGGCCCGGTCAGAACTAAGTTGATGTGTTCAATTAAGTTCTATGTCAAACAAATCGGAAATCGGGAAACAAATGCTGGACAATAAGCAAGACAATGTTCCATGTATTTGTCCGGCTGATATCTAGAACAGAGGATTATATGATCACTTATCTTAAATGGCGTACCATCATCTTCTCAGTTCCGAGAAACCTTGAAAAGAGCTACGATTGCCGATCGGTTCCTGAAGTCATACTTGCAGTAATAGTTATTAGACTTATCCAAGTGGGAGACTGTTGGATAAGGTGTCTAAGTCCATAACTATTTCTGGTATGTACTTGACCCGACCCGGCATGGTCCATTTGGGTTGCATGGCACCATGCAATTGGATAGACTAAATGAGAGAAATAACATTTGGAGATTATTAATATATTATAAGTTCTAATATATTAATAATAATATTTGATTAGTTTGATCAATAATTAATTTAGAATTAATTAAGTGGTCAAAAGAGAACTAATTAAATATATGGGTTGATTATGTAAATCATCCATATCTTGTATAGTGGGCTAAGAGGCTCCATGGATTATCAAGTTGGGTTCTACCCATAGGATGCTCCATGGATGCTCCATGGGAGTTACAAACCCATGGGTCATGGAAATGAAGAGTCATGACACATTAGGGTTTACATGGTGAAACCCTATATGTGTCAACACTATATAAGAATCATATTCTCCACCAAAATCGGCTTGACAAAGAAACTAGAGGGCTTGGCCGATTTTAAGAAGTGTGTATTCTCTCATAAGTTTTTCCAAGAGCATTTGGTGTTGTGTGAAGCATTTGAGGCATCACACTTGGGGTGCTAGGCTCACAAGGTTTCAAGGAACACAAGCAACAACAAGGTAAGTTATTCTATCTATTACTCAAGTTAAAATTGTTCCCCATGTATGCTAGATAGGAATATAACCTTGGAAATTCAACTTTGCATGATAATTAGACAAACATAGATCCAAGGTTATTAGGGTTGCATGTACACTTAGGAAGTGTTAGAATGCTCAAAACCCATCAGTGGTATCAGAGCCTAGGCTTGTTTGTTTGTTATTTGTGCTTAAAAGTTGAAAAAAGTCGAAATCTTACTGTCTGACTGATGGACTCGCCGAGTCCATGGGGAGGACTCGTCGAGTTCACTTGTATCTTCAACCTACTCGGCGAGTAGGTTTATGAAACTCGGCGAGTAGGGTCGACAGAGTGCAGAATTTCGACTTCAGTTGCTGGAAATGGATTAGAAACATTACCCTAAATTGTTTTGGTACTTGAAAACTTGTTTTAGAAGGTGTAATTTCTTTTCTAACTCATTTACAACAGCTAGTTATCAAAATTACAAAGATTAAATGTGATTTTGATTCTTGAAGGTGTTCATGTTCATATTCATATTCTTGTTCTTATGATGTTTAGATGATCATAGGAATTATTTGTAACCTATGTGGTAGTTTAATTCTTGATCATAATGTGTTTTAATGGAGTCCATAACTTGTCCTCAAGTTATGGAAAACCAAAAGTCTCTTGGATGAAAATACCATTAAAAGAACACAAGAGTTAGAAAAGTGAAGAGTCTTCATTTTATTACTCTATTAAACTCATAAGTTACAAGATATGAAAAGTTTTGAAAGTTTACAAAACTTGCCCTCAAGTTTTGGAACAAGCAAAGTTAAGTTAAAACTTTAGTTCCAACCCTTAGAATTTTAAAAGTTAAAATTCAACCCTTATACTTATATTATTATGATTTAATAATATATATATATATATATATATATATATATATATATATATATATATATATATATATATATATATATATATATGTATAAGAACAAAGTCGTCTTACCGCTAGTACGCCTCATTCACGAAGCCGGTCTATAAGGTGGGTATAAGGTTGTTGCCTATAAAATGGTGACTTAATGGGTGTCTACTCTCACCCACCGCTTGCTTGACTGGTGGAGGGTCGTTAGCCAAACGGGTAAGACAAGGACTTATTAATTCTCATTCAGAGTATGATGAATATTATAAAGTAACTAAATGTTTTATTAAATTCCCAATCTTAGTTACTTTAGGAAAAATGTGAATAAGGTGCTATTCCATGAAATTACACTTTACACTTTGATTAAGTCGTTGGTGGAGCGTGTGTGGTTAACCGGCACACTAACTTGGACTTAACAAGGTAGGTAAAGGGTGACTTAGGGTTTATTATAGTATCGATGGAGCGTGTGTGGTTTACCGGCACATCGATTGAGTGATAAACCTTAAGGGTACCAAGTGATTTGCATGGTTACTTCACACCTCGTTTTGTGATCCTCGGTATCCCAGTCACAAAACTTGGAGGGCACACTCGAGATTGAAACATGCCTTTGAAAAGTTCATTGAATCTCAAAGAATCTAGGAATTTCTAAGAACCATTCAAAAACCTAATACTAAAATATTGCGGTTTTCGTGGTGGAAATTGGTGAATCGTCATTCACCTACCTTTCAAATATGATATAGCTTAGATTACGGCATACCTCTTCTAAGTTATATTATATTGTGATTGGATCCTAGCCTTAATATTACATTTGGGTGTCTTATTAAGGACTCTCTTATATCTAAACTAATCTTGTTCTTTTTCTTCAGATGTCTTTCAACAATGCTTCTGGCTCTAATCCTAATGGCTCCTTTACCCTTATGAACTTGTGTGAGAAAATCACCTTTGATGGATCCAACTTCAATGAGTGGATCAGAAACATCAGAATGATTACTCGCTACGAGGACAAAGAATATGTCCTTGACAAGGAGCTTAAGGATATTGATGAGACCACTGCAACTCCTCAGGAGATCGCTGACTTTCGGGCACATGAAAGGGATGCTACGAAAGTGGCTTGCATCATGATGGCCACGATGACAACGGAACTCCAAAAGTCTTATAAGGATTTCTACCCTTATGAAATGCACCAAGACTTGATGGAAAGATACCATCAAAGTGCAAGACAAGAGAGGTATGAAATCATCTGCTCCATGATAACAACCATGATGAAGGACGGGGAATCCGTCACGAGCCACATGCAGAAAATGCAAAGGTATGTGGATCGTTTGCTGAAGCTTAATGTGAACTTCCCGGAGGATCTTGCAATAGATATCATTTTGCACTCCTTACCATCGTGCTATGATCAATTCCGCATGACATATCACATGAACAAGGAAGAAGTCACCCTCAGCAAACTTCAGGGACTTCTCAAGACCGCAGAAACAGGTCTTAAGGGGAAGTCGGTTGCTATCACTCCTACTCCAAACTCAACTCCGGTTTTGGCAATCGGGAAAAGTCGAGGGAGGAAGAGAAAGGGATCTTCGAAGGGTACCAAGGCTCGGACCCTTGATGGCTCTTCTTCAAGTGGAACCAAGAAAGGTTTCATTACTCCTTCTTCTGACCCAAAAGAGGCTGAATGCTTCTATTGCCATGAAAAGGCTCATTGGAAGCGGAACTGCCCAAAGTACCAGCAGGATGTGAAGGATGGGAAAGTTAAACCCAACCATGCAGGTATTTACACTATCATTTCTAATAACTCACCCCATTTTAATTCTTGGGTCCTTGATACCGGTTGTGGTATTCATATTTGTTGTGACTTGCAGGGACTAAGAAGAAGTGAGGATGTGGAGCAAGGAAGAATAAACTTGATCATGGGGAATAGGAAAGCTTCACCTGTCACCAAGATTGGAGTTTATACTTTATCGCTAAGTAGTGGGTTTAGTTTAGATTTGAATAAATGTTGTTACTCGCCAGGAATGGCAAGAAATATTATTTCCTTTCATGCTTTGTACAAACAAGGGTTTACCTTTTCATTTAATAATGAAGTTGGTTCTATTGATTCTTTCTTTAATAATGTTCTTTATTTTAAAGCATTACCTTGTAATGGTGTGTATGAAGCTGTGTCTGTTGTAGATAATTTAGGAAATAATGTTTTGTGTATTGATTCTACTACTAATAATAACTTGGATAAAGCATCATTATGGCATTGTCGCCTTGGACATATAAGCAAGAAACGCATAGGCCAACTCCAAAAGATGGAGTCTTGGAGTCGTTTGACCTAAAGTCAGATGATAGTTGCGAATCATGCTTACTTGGAAAAATGACAAAGTCACCCTTCACAGGCTCGTGTGAAAGGGGTGAAGGTTTGTTGGACCGTATACACACGGATGTGTGTGGACCATTCAAACATGCCACAAGGGATGCTAATCGTTATTATTTGACTTTTACTGATGATTACAGTAAATATGGATATGTCTACTTAATCAAGCATAAGTCAGAGACTTTCGAAAGGTTTAAGGAATTTAAACAGGAAGTCGAGAATCAATTGGGCAGGAACATTAAGATGCTTCGATCCGATCGAGGAGGTGAGTATCTTAGTTCAGAGTTCCTCGACTATCTTAGGGAATGTGGGATTGTCTCACAATTGACACCTCCCAGGACACCACAGTTAAATGGTGTGGCTGAGAGGCGTAATCGAACCTTGTTAGATATGGTTCGTTCCATGATGAGTCGAGCTACGCTACCAATCTCATTCTGGGGGTATGCCTTAGAGACTGCCGCCCATATTCTTAATCTAGTCCCTACAAAGAAAGTTGCCAAAACTCCTCACGAGATGTGGACTGGTAAAGTACCTAAACTAGACCACATCAAGATTTGGGGTTGCGAGGCTTTCGTGAGACGCGAGACTCATGATAAGCTCGAACCTCGAAGCGAGAGGTGTATTTTCATCGGTTACCCACAACAATCCTTTGGTTACCTCTTCTACAGACCCAGTGACAATGTGGTCTTTGTAGCAAGAAGAGGAGTCTTTCGAGAAAGAGAGTTTATAAGCCAAGGAGACAGTGGGAGGCAAATTGATCTTGAAGAAATTCAAGAATCAAGCGGTGAAGGAACTTCAAACTCTAGCTCTCAACTTGAGGAGGAAACTCCTGTTGAGCCAATTGACAAACCTGTACCTCTAAGGCGTTCCACGAGAGTTAGGAGTGCACCTGAGCATTACTATGGATTCCATATTACTGCAGAAGGTGAGACACTTATTAGTGATGGGACACTAGTAAGTCAAGATGACCCTAACAGCTACGAGGAAGCCATGGCAGGCCCCGAGTCTGCTAAATGGAAAGAGGCTATGGATAGCGAGATACAATCCATGTATGACAATCAAGTTTGGAACTTGGTTGAAAATGTACCAGGTCGTAAGACAGTAGGGTGCAAATGGGTCTTCAAGAAGAAGACCGACATGGATGGTAAAGTACACACTTATAAGGCTAGACTGGTTGCAAAGGGCTTCTCTCAAATTCCTGGAGTGGATTATGATGAGACCTTTTCTTCGGTAGCCAAGATTAAGTCTATTCGGGTTCTGTTAGCCATAGCTGCATTTCATGACTATGAGATATGGCAGATGGATGTCAAAACCGCTTTCCTTAATGGAAAATTGGCTGAAGATGTTTACATGAGTCAGCCAGAAGGTTTTGTCAGCAGCAAGTACCCTAATAGAGTGTGTAAGCTTGAGAAATCCATCTATGGATTAAAGCAAGCACCTCGCAGATGGAATCTTTGCTTTGATGAGAAGGTCAAGGAATTTGGCTTTACTAGGAGTGAAGATGAATCTTGTGTGTATGTCAAGGCTAGTGGGAGTATAGTTAGCTTTTTGGTATTGTATGTGGATGACATACTACTCATAGGAAACGACATTCCAACCCTGCAGGAAGTAAAGTCCTGGCTTGGGAAGTGTTTCGCTATGAAGGACCTTGGTGAAGCTGCCTATATTTTAGGGATAAGGATCTTGAGAGATCGGAGTAAAAGACTAATTGGACTTAGTCAGAGTACCTACTTGGATAAAGTGCTGAAGAGATTCCGCATGCAGGATTCCAAGAAAGGAGAGTTACCCATCCAGAGTAACACCAGATTGAGTAAGACACAAAGCCCTAGCACTGAGGCTGAGATAGCAGAAATGAGTCGAACACCTTATGCTTTGGCTGTAGGATCGATCATGTATGCTATGACGTGTACTCGACCCGATGTAGCCTTTGCCCTGAGTATGGTTAGCAGGTATCAGGCGAACCCTGGCAAGGCACACTGGACTGCGGTAAAGAATATCCTCAAGTACCTACAGAGGACTAAGGACTGGGTCCTTACCCTCGGTGGGAGTGATGACTTGAGAGTAGTAGGGTATAGTGATGCTAGCTTCCAGACTGATAGGGATAATTTCCGCTCTCAGTCGGGCTGGGTCTTTACCCTAAATGGAGGAGCAATTTCTTGGAAGAGTTCCAAGCAAGAGACAGTGGCAGATTCTACTTGTGAATCAGAGTATATTGCAGCTAGCGAGGCAGCAAAGGAGGCGATGTGGCTGAAGAACTTCATTGGAGATCTTGGAGTTGTACCAGCTATTAAAGAGCCAATGGAAATTTTCTGTGATAGTGAAAGTGCTGTTGCCTTAGCCAAGGAACCAAGGGATCACGGGAGATCCAGACACATCGACAGAAAATACCATTTCATTAGACATCGGATCGAAGAAGGACTCCTCGTGGCAAAGAGGGTATCATCAGATGAGAATCTGGCAGATCCCCTCACAAAGGGACTGACTCGGGTTAAGCATCTTCAGCATGCTCGGAGCATAGGGCTGAAGGATGATATTAGATTTAGTAGTTAGATAACCTCGAAATTTGTAAAGTGTAATTGACATTTGATGATGAATAAAAATTGTTTTATTTATGAGTAAGGTGTTGCTATCTCTTGTCGATCGTTTACTATATTTCTTTTGCATGTTTTGACTTCCAGAATAATTTTTGTTTGGTATAACATATTATTCAAACCTCCACAGTCAGTCATATGTCGGAAGTAGGTATGAATCAAGACTGTCATGTTTGGTTGTAGAGGTCTTGTACAAGGCTACAACAATCATGAGTGCTCATAAGTTCTGAGCATTGGACACAACCCACGCTCATTGGAATCACTTCATGGAATTCTATCTCGAGTGATCGTGAGACGGTAATATCGTATAAGTCTTCAAACCTAGAGATATGATTTGTTACTTACAAGTTGGTTATGCATTGATTGTACGAAAAAACGCATTGGTAACTCGATGTTATAAATCGTGCTCTTGTGTGTAATTCAATGAGTGGTAGAACAAACATATGAGTCGAAGTTTATCTGTTCCTTCTTGGATTAGAAGCTGATATCTGGGCCCCTCGATGATTTTGTTTTGACCCATGTACCGGGCCCGGTCAGAACTAAGTTGATGTGTTCAATTAAGTTCTATGTCAAACAAATCGGAAATCGGGAAACAAATGCTGGACAATAAGCAAGACAATGTTCCATGTATTTGTCCGGCTGATATCTAAAACAGAGGATTATATGATCACTTATCTTAAATGGCGTACCATCATCTTCTCAGTTCCGAGAAACCTTGAAAAGAGCTACGATTGCCGATCGGTTCCTGAAGTCATACTTGCAGTAATAGTTATTAGACTTATCCAAGTGGGAGACTGTTGGATAAGGTGTCTAAGTCCATAACTATTTCTGGTATGTACTTGACCCGACCCGGCATGGTCCATTTGGGTTGCATGGCACCATGCAATTGGATAGACTAAATGAGAGAAATAACATTTGGAGATTATTAATATATTATAAGTTCTAATATATTAATAATAATATTTGATTAGTTTGATCAATAATTAATTTAGAATTAATTAAGTGGTCAAAAGAGAACTAATTAAATATATGGGTTGATTATGTAAATCATCCATATCTTGTATAGTGGGCTAAGAGGCTCCATGGATTATCAAGTTGGGTTCTACCCATAGGATGCTCCATGGATGCTCCATGGGAGTTACAAACCCATGGGTCATGGAAATGAAGAGTCATGACACATTAGGGTTTACATGGTGAAACCCTAGATGTGTCAACACTATATAAGAATCATATTCTCCATCAAAATCGGCTTGACAAAGAAACTAGAGGGCTTGGCCGATTTTAAGAAGTGTGTATTCTCTCATAAGTTTTTCCAAGAGCATTTGGTGTTGTGTGAAGCATTTGAGGCATCACACTTGGGGTGCTAGGCTCACAAGGTTTCAAGGAACACAAGCAACAACAAGGTAAGTTATTCTATCTATTACTCAAGTTAAAATTGTTCCCCATGTATGCTAGATAGGAATATAACCTTGGAAATTCAACTTTGCATGATAATTAGACAAACATAGATCCAAGGTTATTAGGGTTGCATGTACACTTAGGAAGTGTTAGAATGCTCAAAACCCATCAGTATGAACTCACCAGACGGATAATGTGTTGGTTTGGATGCTAAGTGTCAGTTCGGGGCTTGATTATACGCGAGGTTCCTATGTAATATGAAGAGATACAAAAATGTATCTAATTAGACTATGAACCACTAATTAGATATGAATATACACTTCGAGACGCGAAAACACTTCAATTAAAGTGTTCGGAGTGACCCGGGTGGCATCTATGAATGTGTAGGACCTAGATATGGAGTTTACTCTTCAAGAGTAAACTCCTTGAGGAGTTGACAGTCCATTGACCATATCCCCATGAGTTTACGGCCATAAACTCATGGGTGGTGTGTTCTTGGATGCTAAATGGTCAAACAATGCACAAGGGAAGGTTCTAGGGTTGATTCAATGGCTTAGGAAGTGATCGGGACTTGAAATGGCCTTGGATAAAGAGTTTACGGTCTATGAAGATGTTCTTGGGGAGTTTACTACCTTAAACACATGAATTTACAACCGTAAACTCATGTTTGTCCATGAATCATGGGTTTTGGTGGTTGTGGGTTAAACATTCAAAGTTCTAGGTCCAATTCCAAGCCATTCAAGGTGTTAAAGGCACTTTAACACCCTTTGGGGGTGTTTATGGTCCAAGAAGATGTGTTTACGGTCCAAGCATGTTCTTGGACCGTAAACTCACGTTTTGGTCCCTTCTTGTATGATTTGGTGCTTCAAATGATGGAATACAAGGTTCTACACTCACATGGAAGCATTTGGAGGTGTTTAGGGGCATTTTGACACTTTAAAAGGGGTTTATGGTCCATGAATGTGGGTTTACGGTCCAAGCATGTTCTTGGACCGTAAACTCATGTCCAATACTCAAATGGCACGATTTTGGGGTCCTAAGTCCATGCATGCAAGTTTCTAAGCCAAATCTAAGCACTAGAAGTGGTTTGGAGGGGGTTTGGGGCTTCAAAACCCTCTTAAGGGTGTTTTTAGGAGTTTCAAACATGAATTTGCATGCCAGTCAAGTTAAACAACAAGTTAGGATGGAGTACTTACCAAATTGAGGCTTGAAATGGGGTTTTTGGATCAATTTCGAGTTCTAGAGAGAGAGTAGTGAGATAAAGTGTTTAGAGAGAGAGAGAGAAAAAGCTTCAAAATGATGACATTGAATCCCTTATATAGGGGTTGAGTTTATGGCCCGGTGGAATTCTACCCGATACTGCCGCTAGACGGTGCTTTTGGTCGTACCCGATAAATTTGCCGTAATCACGACTTAGATGAAACTAATAATTTTCTAAACGAATATGGAAAATATTTTAATGTTTATTACGTATCCCGATTCTTATGAATCCGAATTAAAAGTCGCGATTAAATTAATTTTAACTCAAAGGTTAACGGGACAATTTGAATACGAACGGTTTTATTTAACGGAAACGGTTTATAGTGACGGAATAAATTACAGGTTGTCACATTATCCCCTCGTTAGAGGGAATTTCGTCCCGAAATTTAGAATTAAGATACAAATCATGGATTCGGAAAGAGATGCGGATACTTCTGTTTCATCGAGTCTTCGCGCTCCCAGGTGAATTCTGGTCCCCGCTTGGCATTCCAGCGAACCTTCACTATCTGGATGCGACTTTGTTTCGTACGTTTGATCTCTCGATCCATGATTTCGATCGGTTCTTCCACAAAGTTCAGGTTGTCTTTGATCACGATCTCATCAAGAGGAATCATGAGGGTTTCATCGGATAAACACTTTTTAAGATTAGAGACGTGGAATACAGGATGGATGTTACTAAGCTCATGGGGTAATCGAAGTTTATAGGCTACAGGACCGATCCTGGCGAGGATCTCAAAAGGTCCAATGTACCTTGGGTTAAGTTTCCCATGCTTTCCAAAACGTATTGTGCCTTTCCAGGGCAAGACCTTTAACAGGACACAGTCTCTAACCTGGAACTCCAGAGGTTTCCGTCGTATATCGGCATAACTCTTTTGTCGATATCGCGAAGCTTTTAGTCATTCTCGGATCTGGATGATTTCCTCTGTGGTTTCGCGGATGATTTCAGGACCAGTGAGAGCACTGTCGGGGACTTGACTCTTGACTAGTTGCGTGTCTCCTACCTCGGCCCAACACAGAGGTGATCTGCACTTGCGACCGTAGAGGGCTTCAAACGGAGCAGTCTTGATACTGGTGTGGTAACTGTTGTTATATGAGAACTCGATTAAAGGCAGATGTGTGTCCCACGACTTTCCGAAGTCAATGACACATGCTCTAAGCATGTCTTCCAGGGTTTGGATAGTTCTCTCACTCTGTCCATCATTCTGAGGATGATAAGCCGTGCTCATGTCTAGTTTAGTTCCAAGAGCCTTCTGGAGAGACTGCCAAAATCTGGAGGTAAACCTGCTATCTCGATCGGAGATAATGGACACAGGTACACCATACAGTCGGACCACCTCTTGGATGTAGATTCGCGTGAGTCTTTCCATCTTAAATGATTCTTTGATTGGAATGAAGTGAGCGGATTTTGTCAAACGATCGACAATTACCCAAATGGTATCGTACCCACTCGGGCACTTGGGTAACTTGGTGATGAAATCCATGGTAATCATCTCCCATTTCCACTCGGGTATCTCGGGCTGCTGGAGCAAACCCGAGGGTTTCTGATACTCGACTTTCACTTTGGCGCAAGTCAATCACTTGCCCACGAATGTAGCGATTTCGGCCTTCATGTTTGGCCACCAGTATTGTTTCTTGAGATCCAGGTACATCTTGTCCGAACCCGGGTGAACAGAGTATCTGGTCCTATGAGCTTCCTCGATGACAATCTCTCTGAATCCTCCGAACTTTGGGATCCAGATTCGGTCCATGAAACAGTAGACTCCATCACCTCTGATCTCAAGTTTCTTATCCATTCCCCTCAAGGCTTCACTTGACACGCTCTCTGGTTTGAGGGCTTCTAACTGGGCGTCTCAGATTTGCATAGATAAATGGGAATGAATAGTCATCGTCAGTGTCTTCACTTTCTGGCTTGAACTTTCCTTTCGGCTAAGGGCATCTGCTACCACATTGGCCTTGCCGGGATGGTAGCGAATTTCGCACTCGTAGTCACTGAGTAGCGTCGTTGCCTCATGTTTAAGTCTTTCTGATCGAAGATGTGTTGCAGGCTCTTATGGTCAGTGAAGATCGTACACTTGGTTCCATAGAGATAATGTCTCCAAATCTTCAGTGAAAAAACTACGGCACTTAACTCCAGGTCGTGGGTGGTATAGTTAACTTCGTGTGCCTTCAACTGTCTCGAGGCATAAGCGATAAATTTTCCTCTCTGCATAAGCACATAACCTAAACCCTGATTAGACGCATCACAATAGACAACGAAGTCCTCCATCTCTTCGGGTAGGGACATAACAGGGGCACTGCACAAGGCTTGCTTTAATGTTTGGAATGCAGTTTCTTGCTTTTCGCTCAACAAAAGGGTACACCTTTCTGTGTTAGAGTGGTTAGAGGTTTGGCGATTCTCGAAAAATTCTGGATGAATCTCCGATAATAGCCGACGAGACCCAAGAATTGACGGATTTTTGTGGGTGTCTTCGGTGCCGACCAATTCTCTATCGCTTTGATCTTGGAAGGATCCACATGAATACCCTCCTCGCTTACCACGTGCCCGAGGAAAGTTACCTTTCGAATCCAGAATTCACACTTGGAAAATTTCGCGTACAACTTTTCGGATCCCGAGGGTTTCCAACATTGACCTCAAGTGTTGTTTGTGATCTTCTTCACTTCTGGAGTAGACAAGTACGTCATCAATGAAAACAATGACGAACTTGTCTAGAAAAGGGCGACACACCCGGTTCATCAGGTCCATGAACACTGCCGGTGCGTTGGTCAGACCGAAGGGCATTACTACAAACTCATAGTGTCCATACCGAGTCCTGAAAGCTGTTTTGGAAACATCACTCTCATGAACTCGTAGCTGATGGTACCCTGACTGAAGGTCTATCTTTGAGAAGTAGATGGCTCCCTGAAGTTGATCAAATATGTCATCTATTCGCGGAAGAGGATATCGGTTTTTGACGGTCAACTTGTTCAGCTCACGGTAGTCGATACACATCCGGAAGGATCCATCTTTCTTCTTTACAAACAACACCGGAGCTCCCCAGGGTGAGGAACTCGGTCTGATGAACCCTTTGTTGAGAAGGTCATTGAGCTGGCTGGATAACTCCTGCATTTCTGCTGGAACTAAGCGATACGGAGATTTGGCTACGGGGGTAGCTCCAGGGATTAGGTCAATGCGAATTTCGACCTGTCGTTTGGGAGGAATTCCTGGAAGCTCTTTGGGAAAGACATCAGGAAAGTTACAGACTTCGGGGATGCTCTCGAGGTTTTTAACTTCCTGTTTCTCGTTGATTACATGAGCTAGGAATGCTTGGCACTCCTTTCGCAGAAGTTTTTGAGCTTTGATGCAGGAAATGATGCAAAGATTGGAGCTAAGCTTATCGCCATAGATCATGAGAGTTTGACCTGCACGAAGATTGAGACGGATGGCGTTTTCGTAGCAAAGGATATCAGCGTGATTGGGACTCAACCAATCCATGCCAATGATAACATCAAAGCTCTTTATGGAGACTGGCATAAGATCTATGGGAAATGAATGATCGTTCAGGGTAAGGGTACAACCTATGAATACATCGCAAGCGCTTTCTTTCTCACCATTAGCCATCTCGACGGTAAACGTTCCGGTTAGTGGTTGGGGATTATGTTTAAGGTTATGTTTGAACAAATGACTAACAAAGCTTCTTTCAGCACCCGAATTGAAAAGGATACTAGCATAAGAGTTGTCGAGAAGGAACGTACCCGAGACAACGATGGGATCGGCGACTGCCTCCTCTCGTCCCATGGCTAAGACTCTCCCAGTGTTACCAACTGTTTCTGACTTAGGGAAGTTTCTCTTGAAATGCCCAACTTCCCCACAACCGTAGCAGGCCTGACCGATACCTGCTCCGGAAGCTTGATTAGTTGATTGGGCTGGCGACATGCAGTTTCGAGTAAGGTGGCCCTTCTTGCCACAATTGTTGCAATGCACCTCCCGACATGGACTGGAAGTGAGGTGATGATAGTTGCACTTGTTGCACAGGGGAAAGGTACCAACATATCTACTGGTAGGTGTTTGAGCTGTGGATCCCACGGCAAAAGCAGCAGCAACAGGGATAGTAGCAGCGTGGACTGCTACAGTTTGTTGTTTCTTTGAAGATCCTTGGGAAGGCTGACTCTTCTTTTTCTTCCAAAACTTTCTTTTCTCACCACTCCTCTTAGTCGGTTCAGGAGTGGTGGTTGTTTCCTCAACATCATCACTGTGATCAATAAGGGTTTGGGCTAGGTTTTTGGCGCTGTCATATGTATCCGGTTTCGTAGCTAAGACATTCCCTTTTGTTGGCTGGGTCAGCCCCCAGATAAATCTCTCTATCTTCTTACTCCCCGGGGTAACCAATCCCGAACAGAGTAGTGCCAGATCATGGAATCTGGAAGTGTATGCAACAATATTGGAACCCTTCATCTTCAGGTTCTAGAGTTCGTGCTCTAATTTCTATATCTCACCCCGAGGGCAGTACTCCGCAAGCAGAAGTTCTTTCATGGCTTCGCAACCCATAGCCTTGGCTATAGGTAGGGTTAGGGATTTGACTCGACCATTCCACCAAGTCAGGGCTTTATCGGTGAAGGTGCAGGCGGTGAACTTCACCTTGTCAGATTCCGAACAGGCACAAATTTCAAAGATAGATTCAATTTTCTCGAACCATCGGGTGAGGGAAATGACACCTCCAGTGCCATCGCAGGATGTGGGTTTCACGTTCATGAAATCTTTATAGGAACACTCTTTTCGTTGTCCCTGGCTACCTTCTTGGTTTTGAGTTTGGGTACCACCTCCCGAACCACCGGAATCACCGGAGTTCATTTGAGACATAGCAGCTGCCACTGCGGCAGTAACAGCTGCCTGGAACATCGAAGGGTCAAATTCAGGAGGAGGTGGCGGCGAGGGTTGTTGGTCTTTGAACTGGGTCTCTTTCTTGGAGGCATCTTGATCTAAAAAGATCAGGAAAGAGAGGATGGTAAGTCCTCTGAATTGAATCAAGAGATATGACAGATATATAATTCTATTAAGCGATAATACAGGAAAGAGTTATCAAAGCAAATAAATTATCGCTAAAGGAGTGATCAATGAGAAACGCTTGAATGAGGATTTCTACAATGGAGTGGCTCGAGAAATACCCCCATAGTATTTCATTATTCACTATGACAATGGCTCGATGTTTGGGGTATTAGGTAAGTTTTAGGCATGCTGAACACCACAGTCACTCCCAAGCACATGTTGGCCGTGTCTCAAATGAATATAGTTGATCAGGCTATATTGATCCTAGACATGACTACATAACTACCCAGGTTTAACCGCAGCGTACAACACCCATTTACTTATGTTTTGTTCTACTTGTAGTTACGGATCTCGACGGTTAGGTATACTTGTATAATTTTTTTTTGAAAATACTTATATTTTAAAGTATACTTTTAGTTCAGAGCACTTAGGCCCCCTTAGTGTTTATAGTCTTATACCATGTAAGGTTTGGTATACTTAGTTCACTATAAACAAGGGCTCTGATACCAATCTGTCACACCCCGAAATCGCAGGCAGAAATTTTCCGGGATGTTTTGATCATAGGGGAGTTAAGGGATGGGCAAAGTGGACAGTTGGACAGGACCTAAATTTTTTTATTATATATATATATATATATATGTGTGTGTGTGTGTGTGTGTGTATTTAAAAATAAAAAACTTATATTTTTTTCTGGCTCGTCCATGGCATTTGAGGAACCCTCAGGACCCCTGGGTCTGGTATATGACTACACCAAAGTGGAAAAATGATAGACATTAGATACTCTCTATATCACCTGGTTCTTGGTACGTATTCTTTCTATTAAATGATTGGCCTTGGACTCGGCAAGTTGAAGGAACAACCCGCCGAGTAGAAGCGGGATGGGACGCGGGACTTAAGTTGTGGACTCGACGAGTAGACACTGTCTAGACAAAAACCCTAATCTGAGGGTTTGCACCCTATTTAAGCAACCTTATACAGCCTCCATCGTCCCTTATGCTCCCAGAAACCCTCTATAGAAAACCCGGGCCATTGTTGAATTAATCTAAGTCATTTTTGTGGATTTTGGTGTTGGTGATCTTAAGAAGGAAAGAGAAGAACTTGAGGAAACAAGAGGAGACCAGAGGGGTTCGAGTTGTGCTTCATCTTCAGTTCATTGAAGGTAAAAAGTTGCTAACTTGCTTGTTTAATTGCTAGATCCCATTTTGTAAAGATTTAGGGCTTTTATAAGCCATTTTAGGTAGCCAACCATGAATGCAAGCATGGTTGGGGACAAGGCTTCGGATCTAGGTCCTTTGAGGGGTCACAAGGCAGAAAGTGGGTGCTTTTCCACCCAAGGAAGACTCCATGCAACCCAAGAGCTTGTTTTAGGACCTTTTGAGCTCAAAGTCCCATGCAAACACGTAAAGTTTGTAACTTTACGTGCTAGATCGATTGTAGAGGCTTGGATCTATCTTTTGATCAAGGGTTGTACATCAGAAATCGAAGATTTAGTGAATGGACATGACCGACTCGACGGGTCCATTCTTGGGACTCGACGAGTCCAAGGCTTTGAGTCCCATATATGTTGAGGGTCAAAAGGACCCAGTTGAGTGTTGGAAGGGTTGCAACCGGTTAGAAAGAGGGACCCAACGCATCAGACGCAATTTTAGAACTGGAGTTCATGGGACTTGACGAGTACTAGAAAAGACTCAGCGAGTCCAAGGCAATCTTCTTAATATTGAAGATGAACTCGACGAGTTTTTCATACAACTCGGCGAGTCAAGGACATGACGTGTTCATCAGATGAAGGTGGACGGGTTGGTCCCTCAACGGTCATATTTCAGTTAGAAAAAGGTTATTTTTTTTCTTAAAACTCATCATATAAATACCTTATAATACAGAGAATTGTGTATTTGGCCTATGACATTAGTCTATTTTTTGGTTTTATTTTTCTTTATTAATTCATTAATAATTAGTTTTATACTTTTATATTTGATATTTAGTTTGACTAATTGGAGTAAGATATTTTTATTGAAATCTCCTTTCAGCTAGCGTGCATTTTTTATTCCAACATTTAACTTTTTAGAAAAATTTAGTTTTACACCCTTTTATATAAAGGTTAACATTTATATAATTAAAATAGGTTAAAATGAAAATTTTAAATAATAATTGATATTGAATCATATTTTGGAGGATTGATATGCCCCTTACTCTCAAAAAAATGATATACTCATGTTAAAAAAGTTAAAATTTATTTATATTAATCATCAGATAGTTGATTGCGTATTGACATTACTATACGGTGCATTCGGTGGAATGTATGCATTCAGTCTAGCATTATACATGATTTGCAATCCAATAGAATGTTTTGATCATGGGGGCGTTTAGGGAGGGGCAAAGTGGACAGTTGGACAGGACCTAAAAAAATTTTATATATATATATATATATATATATATATATATATATGTGTGTGTGTGTGTGTGTGCGTGTCTGTATTTAAAAATAAAAAACTTATAATAGCGATAAAGACTCTTTTTTCTGGCTCGTCCATGGCATTTGAGGAACCCTCGGGACCCCTGGGTCTGGTATATGACTACACCAAAGTGGAAAAATGATAGACATTAGATACTCTCTGTAGCACCTGGTTCTTGGTACGTATTCTTTCTATTAATCATTTAAATATTTTACATTTTGGCCTTGGACTCGACGAGTTGAAGGACTAACTCGCCGAGTTGTCACACCCCGAAACCGAAGGCGGAAATGTTCCGGGGCGGAGGTGACTTCATGTTGAGTATAACAACCAATGTACATAGTAATCAAATTAAACAACCATTACATTACATATGAAGATTTACAATTGTTTGAAAACAAAATGTTACAAGTGTTATACATATTTATATATGAACAAAAGTAAAGACACGTCTTCCAGGAGCTCCGTCTTCTGCAAAAGAGATCGCGGGTACCTGTCTAATGTGGACCTGAGAATACAAGCAGTTTGAAAATCAACATAAAGCTGGTGAGTTCATAAGTGGTTTTGTTTTCTGAAAAATGATCAAGTTTCCTTTCGATTTCTAAAAAAGTTACGAATCCAAGAAAATCCCGTATTTTCTTATATGTAAAGTTTAGTTATCCGTTCGATACACAAGTTTAGTTATCCGTTCGTTATACAAGTTTGGTTATCCGTTCGTTACACAAGTTTAGTTATGAACAGTTCGGTTATCCCAGGAAAAACCCTTATTTTCCTGAAAGTTTAGTTACTGCAAAAGTTACGTTCTGAAAACCTGATTATCCTTGTAAAGTGCATTAGTTTTAACACGTAAATAAAACTAATAAGAAAGTAACAAAGTATTCATAAATCTAGATTGCGAGTTCTATAACCATACTAAAGACTAGATAGGGCTCGGAACTGGGCCCATATCATAATATGACTTTTGACACCCTTGAACCTTTCGGTTCGGCTGTAGTTAGCAGCCTAGTGTGGGATAGTCAATTCCGTATAGATCTATACACTCAAGTCACGCTCTCCCTCCAGGAGATTCTGGTTACAGGGGTAATCCTAGACTCTCGTATATCGTGGGGGAGTGTTACCAAGGATGTGTCTCCAATCATAAGATTAATGAATTATAAAAGTAGTCCTTCACTCTCGTATCTAGGGGAGTGTTATCAAGGACGTGTCCTTCACTCTCGAATCTAAAGAGGAGTGGTATCAAGGACATATCATGTTCTAAGGTTTATGATTTTAACAATATTAATGTGGAAAGTCATTTGTGGAATATAAAACATAACATTTTATAAAGAGTTTCACAAATAATATGATAACAAGTTCTGCAAGTTAAACGGTTTGTGAATATGATTTCCGGTGTTAAAAGCATACGAATTATGAAACATAACACATGAAAATAATAAGTTTTGAGTACAAGAATTTCCTTGTACGTTTGCTTGTATTCCCCCCTGAAAACATTGAAAATACGGAAAAAGGTGTAGGGGTATGAACTCACCAGACGGATAACGTGTCGGTTTGGATGCTAAGTGTCAGTTCGGGGCTTGATTATACGTGAGGTTCCTATGTAATATGAAGAGATACACAAATGTATCTAATTAGACTATGAACCACTAATTGGATATGAATATACACTTCAAGATGCGAAAACACTTCAATTCAAGTGTTCGGAGTGACCCAGTGGCATCTATGAATGTGGACCTAGATATGGAGTTTACTCTTCAAGAGTAAACTCCTTGAGGATTTTATGGTCCATTGACAATATCCCCATGATTTTACGGCCGTAAACTCATGGGTGGTGTGTTCTTGGATGCTAAATGGTCAAACAATGCACAAGGGAAGGTTCTAGGGTTGATTCCATGGCTTAGGAAGTGATCGGGACTTGAAATGGCCTTGGATAAGGAGTTTACGGTTTATGAAGATGTTTTTGGGGAGTTTACTACCTTAAACACATGAGTTTACAACCGTAAACTCATGCTTGTCCATGAATCATGGGTTTTGGTGGTTGTAGGTTAAACATTCAAAGTTCTAGGTCCAATTCCAAGCCATTCAAGGTGTTAAAGGCACTTTAACACCCTCTGGGGGTGTTTATGGTCCAAGAAGATGTGTTTACGGTCCAAGAATGTTCTTGGACCATCAACTCACGTTTTGGTCCCTTCTTGT